>NC_142884.1:20573701-20878749 GCF_051225735.1 Oryctolagus cuniculus
CAGTGTGGGGCGCAGGTGGCACGGTGGGGCTCTAACTGCTCCACTGACCCCCACCCTCTCCTAAGTGTTTTTATCCATTGGAAAGGCAAACAACAGAGAGAGAGATAACTCCTGCTGGTTCACTCACCAAGTGCCCACAACAGCCAGGACTAGGTCAGACTGGAGCCAGGAACCTGGAACCCCACACCAGTCTTCCACACGGAGAGCAGGGACCCAAGGACTGGCCCCATCATCGCTGCCTCCCGGAATGAATGAGCAGGAGGCTGGGTCAGCAGGGGGACGCTGATGCAGGACGCCGGGTCCCCACAGGCAGCTTAACCAGCGGCGCCTCGACTCCGGCCCCGAGAGCAGGGATTGTAAAAGCTTGTACAAATATGTTATTCTCTCAACTTCTTACCATGAATTTGTTTAAAGATTTATTTATTTGCTTGAAACTCAGAGAAAAGCCTCCATCCACTGGTTTATTCCCCAGATGGCCGCAATGGCCGGGACTGGGCCAGGCTGAAGCCAGGAGCTTCATCCAGGCCTCCCACATGGGTGTTGGACCCAAGCGCTTGGGCCATCGTCCACTGCTTTTCCCAGGCCATGAGCCAGAGCTGGGTCAGAAGTGGAGCAGCTGGGACATGAACTGGTGCCCATATGGGATGTCAGTGTGGCAGGCGGTGGCTTTACCCATTATGCCACATGTAATGACATTTTACATTTTAGTTATCTATTAGAGCAAGCGAGCTCTTATCCATGCTGGCCCACTCCCCAGATGCCCACCACAGCCCCGGCTGGAGCCCATGAGTGTCCTCCCCAGGGCGGAGATGGTCGGCTATGAATGATACACACCACGGATGTTTCAAGTGGCCATCAGCAGCTGGCAACTCCGTGTGTCCAGAGCAACACAGATGGGTCTTAAAGTCATGGTGTCGAGGGAGAAAGGGGAGACCAGAAAGAGCTACAGACACAGTCGTGGGCATGTAAGCTAGAAAAATGCGTGCACAGGAAGCAAAGGTATCCACTTCTTGAGAGCAGGTCCAACAGAGTGACCGTGATCATCATCTCACAGTCACGTGAAGTCGCATGCCTTACGTCTGATTGTTAACAGTTATCACCAAAGCTGGGGGGAGGGGGAAGCCCAGGGGTCTTCAGAAAGTTCCTGGAAGGGGCTGGCGTTGGCACAGTGAGCTAAGCCGCCGTCTGCGACGCTGGCATCCCTTGTCCCACTGCTCTGCCTCCAAGCCAACTCCTTGTTAACACACCTGGGAAGCCAGAAGAAGATGGCCCAAATGCTTGAGCTCCTGCCACCCACATGGGAGACCACAATGAAACTACTGGCTCCTGGCTTTGGCCTGGCCCAGCCCTGGTTGTTGCGGCCATTTGGGGAGTGAACCAGCAGATGGAAGACCTCCCTCTGCTTCAAATAAATAAGTCTTAAAAGAAAAAAAATTTTGGGACCAGCTCTGTGGTGTAGTGGGTTAAGCTGCTGCCTCTGGTGCTGGCATCCCAAATGGGTGCTGATTTGTGTCTTAGCTGCTCCACTTCCGATCCAGCTCCCTGCTAATGTGCCTGGGAAAGAAGTGGAAGATGGCCCGAGTGCTTAGGCCCCTGCACTCACCTGGGAGACCTGGATGGAGCGCCTGGCTCCTGGCTGTAGCCTGGCCCGGTGCTGGGAAGTGAGCCAGCAGATGGAAAATCTCCGTCTCTGCCTCTCTCTTTCTCTCTCTCTGTAACTCTGCATTTCAAAATAAATTAAATAAATATTTTTCAAAAAGTTAATTGTAAGTACATATTATGAAGAAACTGTGCATGGATATTAAATGCTTTGCACCAAAATAAATTTAGCTTTTAATTCCTTTCCCACGAAATTTTTGAAGTACCTTTGTATACTGAACATATAACAACGTTTGCCAGTAGGGGGCGCCAAAAGAGAGTGGGATGTGGAGTCCCCAAAGGAATGAAATAAGTGTAAAACAGGAGGTGTCTTGTGGGGCATAGCCAGCCAGAAAGAGAGGGCTTGCGATTGACTCAACCTGGGATCCCTGGGACTTAAACAGGACGACAGGGAAGAGGTGTAAGATCATCGATCTCAAAGCTCTCTCTGCCATGAGAGCAGGTGGCCTCCAACACCCCTGTGACATGAGTAAAACCACACAAGAGCTGCAGCAGAAAACCAGTTAGTGGCCGGCGCCGCAGCTCACTAGGCTAATCCTCCGCCTTGCGGCGCCAGCACACCGGGTTCTAGTCCCGGTCGGGGCGCCAGAATCTGTCCCGGTTGTCCCTCCTCCAGGCCAGCTCTCTGCTGTGGCCAGGGAGTGCAGTGGAGGATGGCCCAAGTGCTTGGGCCCTGCACCCCATGGGAGACCAGGAAAAGCACCTGGCTCCTGGCTCCTGCCATCGGATCAGCGCGGTGCGCGGGCTGCAGCGGCCATTGGAGGGCGAACCAACGGCAAAGGAAGACCTTTCTCTCTCTCACTGTCCACTCTGCCTGTCAAAAAAAAAAAAAAAAAAAAAAAAAAAAAAAAAAAAAAAACCAGTTAGATTTACAGGTGCAGCGGGTTAAGCTGCAGCCTGCGAGACCGGCATCCCATATCAGAGCACGGGTTCGAGTCCCAGCTGCTCTGCTCTGAGCCATCTCCCTGCTGGTGTGCAGTGGGAGACCAGGTGGAGCTCCAGGCCCCCGCTTCAGGGAGTGAACCAGCAGATGGAAGATCTCTCTCTCTCCCTCCCTCCCTCCCCCCCTCTGCCTCTCCCTCTCCCTCTCTCACTCTCCCTTTCAACAAATAAAATAAATCTTAAAAATAAAAATTTAGATTTAATAAAGCTGGGTGGGAAGTATGTGGATGCTTGTTACATTATCCTCTATATTTTCTGCCTACTTGGAACATTTTATAATTTTTTAAAATTTTATAATTTTTTTAAATTAGAAGATTTTTTTAAAATTGGAAGATGTTTTCCACCGAGCAGGAGAAGATGAGGTATCTCAGAATTAAACAATGAGAGGCTGACAGCAGGACCTTCGACGCTGAGGCTAGAGGGCTAGAGAGCCGCTCATTACACAGCCCTGGCACCTCTCAGAGCGCGGGGCTGCATCCCTGGAACAGCGGATCCGAATCTCTCTGGGGTGCCTTTGGTGCACACGCCAGGATGCCCGGTCTCCTAGGACTCCCAGCCCCCCTCCCTCAGCTGGTCCTGCCTTCAGGGTTGCAAACAACCTCTTACTAAAATGAACTGAATGGAGGGAGTGGCACAGCTGCAGCTGATCAGACCCCCAGGTCACTTATTTCCCCTACAGGTAGCACCCAGATGGTCCCTCTTACCTCGAGGGATTTTCCCAGGACTCCCAAGCCCAGAGCAGGAAGCATCCGCCAGCTGACTGAGCAAAACCCACTCTGCCACCCCACCCCCCCAGCCCTCATAGAGCCATCAAATGAGAACCACAAGCACCGCAGACCACCCAGGGACCCAGACATGCGCTGAACACACACTTCTGAACTCCAGCTGCAATCCACGGGGGCCAGAGGCCCCAACCCCTCGAGTCCTCGAGGCCAGGAGACAAGCAGGAGCTGCCCAACTCCTCGCTCTGCACTCTGCAGTCAACGCCGGCTTTCTCCCACCACCTGGGCTTCAGTGTGGGCCTGCCCACCGCAGGTGGGGGCGTGGACCCGGGGAATGGGTGACTTCTTCATCGCTGTGCGGTTGCATCATTTAATTTCCTGTCTCTGGACAGCCCACGAGCATCTCGTGTGCCTCCCTTGGAAATCGCCGCTCTACCAGTTAGCGTGTTTCTCTGAACGGCTCTACCTGCATCAGAACGGCCGGGTGGGTCACACAGAAAAGCACACACTTCTTTGCAGTGGACGGCATTATAGATTCTCACAATCTGGACGCCCCCGCGTCGCCAGGCTCCAAGTCTAGGAAGAGAAGTCTCCCCCCAGCTTTTGTCCCCAAAGGAAACCACTGCCTCTGACGTTTGTCACCCTGGGTTGGTTTTTGCCTCTTCCGGAACTTCCTGTGGCTTTTTTCATATCTTGCATGGTGTGTTTTAGGCTCTCCCTTGCACCTGCATCCATCAAGAGTTCATTTGCTTTTATTGCTGAATATTATCCATAGCCTGCAGGGGCCATACGGACGCAGCCATCTGCTGCTGGGGGGCACATGGGGTGGTTTCCAGTTTGGGGTCACTAGGAATTACACGTGGAATTTGGTGGACAGGAGCCAGCAATTCCCAGGGGCTTATGGCTGGACCACAGGGTACCCTGTGTTCATTGTTAGGGGACCCCGGCATTGTAATTACCTGAAGGAAGCAATTAGCAAGCAATCAGCACTCAAAACTTACAGTTTTTAAAAAGATGTATTTACTTATTTCAAAGGCAGACTGACAGAGAGGGAGAGACAGAGAGAAATCACTCCCCAGATGGCTGTCACGGCTGGGGCTGGGCCAGACTCAGCCAAGAGCTTGGATGTCCTGTGTGGGTAGCAAGGGCCCAGTCACTTGGGTCATCTTCTACTGCTTCCCCACGTGCATTAGCAGGGAGCTGGACCGGCAGTGGAACAGCCTGGACTCGAACCGGCACCCATATGGGATGCCGGCCACTCAAGCAGCGGCTTAACCTGCTGCATCACAGCCCTGGGCCCCAACATTTATTGTCTTGAAGACTGACTTACCTAAGAGTGAAAATTCAAGTTTGGCGTCACAGTTCCTTGGCTTCCTGTTTCTGGAGGGAAAGGATCCCTTTATGACAGGCGGCATATTAACACCCCACTGAGGACAACTTTCTGCTCTGTGGACGTCTCCTACAACTTGCAAATACAAGCAGGAAGCATTTGAACATACGCATGCATGTTTCAGATTATGAGTATTTGCATAGCCCTATTGTTCTGCAAATTTGTTAAGCTAAACTCATCAAATGTACCTGACGGTCATTATTATTTAAATTTTCTGCTTAGTGCTTTAAGATATATGTAAATCTAGAGAGAAAAAGGATCTTAAACCCAAAGCGGGTTGAGTGAAAACCAAATGAACCACCTCCCTTGGTGGTTATAGCCAAGGTTAGGGCCAAGCCTACGTGTTGGCGGGGGCGTTCTGAGCTCGCGTGCGCCGGGCGGCCCCGGGGTTCTAGGGCGTCCCGGGCGAGGTCTGCGGCGCGCCCGCGGAACCACGAGGGGGCGCCACCGGGGAGAGCGCGCGGAGGCGCCCCGGCCCTGCGGGTGGCCGCGGCTGTGGACTCGCTTCCCTCGCTTGCCGCCGCCGCCGCCCCCGGGACAGCGGCCCGAGGAAACCCCCTCGGCAGCTGGGCACAGAAGAGGCCACCCTGGGATTTGCACCCTAGGTCTCTTAGTGTTGCGATCTGAAGCAGTGCGCACTGCCGGCTTTGTCCCTGTGTTCTGTGCTCTGGTCTCCACCGCCTGCCCTCACACGCCCGGCTCACTGGCCGTCCTGTCGCCTTCCCTTACCCCAGCCCAGCCCCGTGCTCACGGCTGGGATCTCCCCCCACCCGGCTCCTGACCTCGGGAAGCGGGAGCCACTGCCCCTGGTCGCGCCCCGGCAAAGGAGGCAGTTCTGGGATTCTGGGCTCAGATGCGGCTCCCCGGGAAGCCCACGTGGAGGCAGAGACGCCAGGTGGGGCGCTCAGCTCTCCAACCCCACCCGGAAAGCCCTCCAGGCAGCCTGGGCCCCAGAGGCCACAGGTGCATCGGCCTGCCCGGACCATCGCACAATCAGGAATTTCAAGTCTATAAATCACCTGGGTGGCAGGGAGCTCCTAGAACTGCCCGCCCCTCCTGGCCGGCCTGCCTGGCCTCTGCTCCCCTCCCCTGACACCCTCCCCACTTCCCTGGGGACTGGTCCAGGGAGGGGCCTGGGCCTATATAGGCAGGTGCTGTGGGAGGGGCTGGCCCGTAGCAGCTTTGGGCCAAGGAGGTGAGGAGGGGGCTCTCTCCCGGGGCTCAGAGAGGCCAGTGAGTGCTGAGTCTGGTTTCCCCTTCTGTTAAAGAGCCCACCACGAGGACTGGGGGAGGCCCAGCACACCCCTACCGCCCGCCCGGGCCCTGCAGGGAGCAGGAGCAGTCTGTGGGGTGATGGGGCAGTCCTGCTGGGGAGGGTGGGCCCTCCGTCCCCTCCGTGCCCTCCCGCACCTGCGCTGCCTCACCTCTGCTCCTGCGTCCCAGGCAGGACCATGGCTCCAGCAGCAGCAGAGGCGGAGAAGGGGTCTCCGGTGGTGGTGGGCCTGCTGGTCGTGGGCAACATCATTATTCTGGTGAGTTGCACCTCCCTCCCCCGTGCTGGGGAGGGGTGGGCCCGAGGGTCCCAGACTCCCCAGCAGGCTGGCGCTGCAGACTCTCAAGAGAGCAGCCCGGGGTTCAAATCCCAGCTCCGCCTCTCCCCAGCCAAGGGACCTTATTAAGCAGCGCAACTTGTCTCTGCCCCCTTGCTCGTCTATACTCTGTCCTGGCTGTGTGCATTCCTCCACGCTTGGCCCTCAGCCGAGGGACAGCGCCGGGCACAAGCCGGCCATCATCATCGATATCACCGAGGACGTGAAGTGACCGCTTGGGGCACAGATGCCCATGATAATAACAACAATGTCATTAATGAATGTCGATGCTTTAAAAAAAAAAAAAAATGATGCCTGCACATGGCTTTGGAGCCAGGCTGCCCGAGTTCAAATCCCGGCTCTGCCACTTTCTAGCTGTGGGTCCTGGGGCCAATGGTAGAACTTCCTGGGCTTCGGTTTTCCCTTGGGTAAGCTGGAGTGGAGTTAGCAGCGCTGTGAGGAGAGAGTCGCTGGATTCCTTTGTTTCGGGTCATGCTGGTGTCGTGGTTCCCGTCTGCACTGGCCAGAGCAACGGCACCCTACGGCGGGGAACAAAAAACGAGTCTCAGCCGGCGCCGTGGCTCAATAGGCTAATCCTCCACCTTGCGGCGCCGGCACACCGGGTTCTAGTCCCGGTTGGGGCGCCGGATTCTGTCCCGGTTGCCCCTCTTCCAGGCCAGCTCTCTGCTATGGCCAGGGAGTGCAGTGGAGGATGGCCCAGGTGCTTGGGCCCTGCACCCCATGGGAGACCAGGAAAAGCACCTGGCTCCTGGCTCCTGCCAGGATCAGCGTGGTGCGCCGGCTGCAGCAGCGGCCATTGGAGGGTGAACCAACGGCAAAGGAAGACCTTTCTCTCTCTGTCTCTCTCTCTCACTGTCCACTCTGCCTGTCAAAAAAAAAAAAAAAAAAAAAAAAAAAACGAGTCCCCCATAAAGCAGCTACCATGAGCATGTGCAAGGGGCCAGCTTTTACTGTTTGTTTGTTTGTTTTTTTTAAATAATTTATTTTTATTTATTTGAAAGGCAGAGTGACAGAGGGGGAAAGACAGAGAGAGAAAGAGATGTTCCATCTGTGGTTTCACTCTCCAAATGGCCACCATTAACAAGGGCTGGGCCAGGTGGAAACTGGGAGCCAGGGACTCCATCCCGGTCTCCCACATGGGCAGCAGGGGCCCAAAGCCCCTGGGCCATGCTCTGCAGCTTTCCCCAGCGCAACAGCAGGGGGCTGGATCGGAGGCGGAGCAGCTGGCCAGGGAGAGCTGTCTGGCTGCATGGGGGCATCCTGCCGCTGCCGGAGCCATCCCTTAGTGACGGGCTGCGTGAGCGGGCCCATCTGTGGGACTGGTACTCCAGGGGAAAGACCAGGCCACAGGGCCACTGCCTTTGTAATTTTCATGCTCATGGCCCAAGTTCCCCTCCTTGAGAAGTAGCAACGCTGCTAGAGCGCCTGAAAAAAGGTCGTGGAAAATGCGTGCGTAGATTTCAACTCTTTTGCAGCAAAATAAGCTTATATATATATATATTTAAAAAGTGTATATATTTTTTATTTGACAGAGTTAGACAGTGAGAGAGAAAGGTCTTCCTTCCGTTGATTCCCCCCCCCCCCAAATGGCCGCTATGCCGATCCGAAGCCAGGAGCCAGGTGCTTCTCCTGGTCTCCCATGGGGTGCAGGGCCCAAGCACCTGAGCCATCCTCCACTGCCCTCCCTGGCCACAGCAGAGAGCTGGCCTGGAAGAGGAGCAACTGGGACTAGAACTCGGTGCCCATATGGGATGCCGGCCCAAAAAGTATATTTATATATTTATTTTATTTGAAAGGCAGAGAGATCTCTCATTGCTGGTTCACTCCCCAGACAGCCAGGGTTGGGCCAGGCCAAAGGCAGGACAGAGCCTGGACTCCATCCGGGTGTCCCAGGTGGGTGGATGACAGAGCCCCAGGTGGTTGAGCCATCAGTGCCTCCTGGGGTGGGCATGAGCAGGAACCCAGAGTGGAGAGTGGAGCTGGGACCAGAACCCAGCACTCTGGATTGGGATGTGGGTGTCCCAAGCCTGTCTTAACTCCTGCGCCAAACACCTGTCCCTCACCTTACCTCCTCACTCCACGTCTCCCCAGACCTCTGCAGCCTGCTCACACTAAGGGAAGGCAGGCTGATGCACCAGCGCCAGGCTTTGTTTGCTCTCCCCTGGGATGGCTCTCGCTGGGCCCTCCCTTCCCTCCTGGCCTCTGCCCCAGCCGCAGCCCTGCTGTGTGCCCACTTTGCAGAGAGGCCAGGGGAGGCTCAGAGCGGGGAAGGGACTTGCTCGCGGAGGCCCCCGGAGCCGTGAGCCCGCTCCCTGCCCCGCTGCCCTGTGTGTCCAGCTGTCAGGCCTGGCCCTGTTCGCCGAGACCGTGTGGGTGACGGCTGACCAGTACCGCGTGTACCCGCTGATGGGTGTCTCCGGCAAGGACGATGTCTTCGCGGGCGCCTGGATCGCCATCTTCTGCGGCTTCTCCTTCTTCGTGGTGGCCAGCTTCGGTGTGGGCGCCGCTCTGTGCCGCAGCCGCTCCATGATCCTCACGGTGAGGCACCCCAGGGCATGCGTGGGGATGGGGTGGGGGGGCCGGGCAAGCATCATCGTGACTCTACTTGACAGAAATGGAAAGTGAGGCTCAGAGGGGTGAATTCACTTACCCAAAGTCACACAGCAAGTGAGTGGCAGAACCAGTCTGAACCTGAGCAGCAACAGATCCGAGTCAGCTCCCGTTCTCTGCCGGCAATAACCGACACTTCCCACGGGCCGGCACTAGGGTGGGCAGCTTTGAAAATGAGTTCCCATGGGCGGCGCCACAGCTCAATAGGCTAATCCTCCACCTTTCGACACCGGCACACCGGGTTCTAGTCCCGGTCAGGGCGCCGGATTCTGTCCCAGTTGCCCCTCTTCCAGGCCAGCTCTCTGCTGTGGCCAGGGAGTGCAGTGGAGGATGGCCCAAGTGCTTGGGCCCTGTACCCCATGGGAGACCAGGAAAAGCACCTGGCTCCTGGCTCCTGCCATCGGATCAGCGCGGTGCGCCAGCCACAGCGCGCCAGCCACAGCGGCCATTGGAGGGTGAACCTATGGCAAAGGAAGACCTTTTTCTCTCTCTCTCTGTCACTGTCCACTCTGCCTGTCAAGAAAAAAAAAAAAAAAAGAAAAGAAAAAAGAAAAGAAAATGAGTTCCCGTGATCTCTCCAGAAGTTAGTGCTTTTCAACCCACTTGCTAGAGGAGGAAACTGATGTTGAACAGGCCCACAGCCTCTGTGAGGTGACTGGGAGAGCCGGGAGTCCCACCCAGGCCCCCTGCACCGGGCATCCTCTATAGGGGGGGGTCCTTCCAGTTCCAGGGAGCAGGGTTACTGAGCAGGAAGCAGGTGCACAGCCCTGGGCAGGGCACTGGGGCGAGGGGGTAAGCAAAGTCCTAGAAGGAGGGGGGTTCACAGTGCAGGGGAAGGAGGCCAGGAGCAGGGAAGGGCAAGGGAAGACCTCACAGCCAGGGAGAGTGCGGAGGAGGGGGAGGGGGGAGGGAGGGGGAGGAGGAAGGGGTGAGGGAAGGGGAGGGGGGAGGCGGGGGAGGGAGGGAGGGAGGGGGAGGAGGAAGGGGTGAGGGAAGGGGAGGGGGGAGGAGGGGAGAGGGAGGGAGGGTGCCTGGGGGTTGGGGGAGGCAGGGAAGGGGGTGACCGGGTGGCTTTGGCACTCTCCTGAGAAGGATGGAGCTGAGGAACAGCCTCCCTCCCTCCCTCTCCCCCTCCTTCCCTCCCCCTCCCCTCCCTCCCCCCTCTTCTTTCCTTCCTTCTTTTTTCTCCGGCAGAACATTTTAACCAAAGCCCTAGATGTTTACTCAATTATTATTTTTTATGTGTCTGTCTCCTCTCTATTAGTTTTTCATTAACTAAGAGATAGGATTTTTAAGAATGTGCTAAGGGAAGATCGGAGCGTAGATCGGTGGCATTTCAAGCCCAGTGTACCTGCGTCCTGGTTTCGTGGGGACGGCCCGGGCTGGCCTCTACTTCATGCCCGCCCGCACTGTTCCTTCCTGGGCTGCACATGGCTCTGAGTGACAAGGACATGGCTGTACAACAGCTGGGCGTGTCTAAGGATGAGGGTGAGGACGGGAAAGGCATTTTCACCCAACACCGAGGCTTGAGCCCCTCTGGCTTGTTTGGCCCCCACGCCATCGGCACACCCCACAGAACTCACTCCTTCCTTCGCGTCCGCCAGCACCCAGCCCCAGCCCAAGGTTCCTGGCTGTCTGGAGAAATGTCTGGAGTCATTTTTAAAGGTTATTTATTTATTTGAAAGGCAGAGTTACAGAGAGGCAGAGACAGAGAGAGAGAGAGAGGTGTTCCATCTGCTGGTGCACTCCCTGGTTGGTTGAGAAGGCTGGGACTGGACTAGGCCAAAGCCAGGAGCCTGGAACTCCCTCTGGGTCTCCCACATGGGTGCAGGAGCCCAAGCACACGGGCCATCATTCACTGCTTTCCCAGGCGCAGTAGCAGGGAGCTGGATCACACGTTGAGCATCCGGGACTCGAACCAGCACTCTGACATGGGATGCCAGAGTCACAGGTGGCAGCTTAACCCACTGCACCACAGTGCCAGCCCCTGTTCTGTACTGCCCGTTGATTGATCCCTCAAGGGGCTGTGAGGTCACTGGCTCCCCCTGACCGGTGTCCCCGTCCCCCGGTGTCTCCCCAGTACCTGGTGCTCATGCTCATCGTCTACATCTTCGAGTGCGCCTCCTGCATCACCTCCTACACCCACCGGGACTACGTGAGCCGGGCGGAGCAGGGGCGGGGCGGGGGGCGTGGCCCGGGAGTGGGGGCAGCGGGGCAGGGGGAGGGGCGAGGTCGACCTTCGGCCTCTGCTGGCCCCTGCAGATGGTGTCCAACCCGTCGCTGATCACCAAGCAGATGCTGACGTTCTACAGTGCCGACACGGACCAGGGCCGGGAGCTGACCCGTCTCTGGGACCGCATCATGATTGAGGTGGGTGAGGGCCAGCGGGCGGCTGCGAGGGCCTGGGGCTCTGCCCACAGGCGTAGCAGCACCCACAGCATGCCCACGGAAGATGAGTGAGTGCTTCTTAAACACAATTTTTTAAAAATTTATTTATGTTGTTATTTGGCTGAGAGTCAGAAAGCCAGAGAGGTCTTCCATCCACTGATCGCTCTCCAGTGCTCAGAACAGCTGGTGCTGGGCCAAGCAAGGAGGCAGAGACCCTACCTCTGGAGCCATCACCTGCTGCCCCCGCCCCACCGATGCACACTGGCAGGCAGGCAGGCACCTGGCACTGGGAGGTCCTGAGCTGCATCTCACCTGTGAGGCCAAATGCCTGCCCCCAGTGGGTTGCCAGGGTTGGCGCTGTGGCACTGTGTGTTAAGCCGCCACCTGCAGTGCTGGCATCCCATGTGGGTGCTGGTTCAAGTCCCGGCTGCTCCACTTCTGATGCAGCTCCTTGCTAATGCACCTGGGAAGATGGCCCAAGTGCTTGGGCCCCTGGACCCTCGTGGGAGACCCAGAGGAATCTCCTGGCTCCTGGTTTCGGCCTGGCCCAGCCCTGGCCTTTGTGGCCATTTGGTGGGGCCTCTCCCTCTTTCTGTAACTCTGCCTTTCAAATAAATAATTTTTTTTTTAAGAAAAGCACTCATATGAGCCCTACAAGGGCAGGGCTTTGGTCATCGCCATTGTCCAGGTGAATAAGTGGCGCCAGAAGGGACAGTCACTTGCCGGGGCTGGCACAGCTAGCAGTTGACAGAGCTGCTGTTTGATTCTGGCTGCCTGGATTTGGGACCCTGCTCTTAGCCAATCCGCGTGCTGCTCATTAGTGAGAATAACAACGGTAATCATAGCAACCATTTCCAGAGCACGACTTTTGGTTTAGCGTTGTTCAAAGCACTTGGGAAGCGCATGTAGGCTGGCGCCGCGGCTCACTAGGCTAATCCTCCACCTGCGGTGCCGGCACACCGGGTTCTAGTCCCGGTTGGGGCGCCAGATTCTGTCCCGGTTGCCCCTCTTCCAGGCCAGCTCTCTGCTGTGGCCAGGGAGTGCAGTGGAGGATGGCCCAGGTGCTTGGGCCCTGCACCCCATGGGAGACCAGGATAAGTACCTGGCTCCTGCCTTTGGATCATCACGGTGCGCCGGCCGCAGCGCGCTGGCCGTGGCAGCCATTGGAGGGTGAACCAACGGCAAAGGAAGACCTTTCTCTCTGTCTCTCTCTCTCACTGTCCACTCTGCCTGTCAAAGAATAAAAATAAAAATAAAAGGAAGCGCATGTAATCCTTGGAGCTGCCACTGTGGCACAGATTCAGCTGCCGCCTGCAAAGCCAGCATCCCAAGTGGATGTCAGTTCAAGTCCTGGCTGCTCCATTTTTTAAAAAATATTTATTTGAAAGTCAGAGTTACACAGAGAAAGGACACTCCCCAGACGGCCGCAACGGCCAGAGCTGTGCCAATCCGAAGCTAGGAGCCAGGAGCTTCTTCCGGGTCTCCCACGTGGGTGCAGGGGCCCAAGGACTTGGGCCATCTTCTACTGCTTTCCCAGGCCACAGCAGAGAGCTGGATGGGAAGAAGAGCAGCTGGAACTAGAACCAGCGCCCATATGGGATGCCAGCGCATCAGGCCGGGGCGTTAACCCGCTGCGCCACAGTGCCGGCCCCAGCTGCTCCACTTCTGATACAGATCCTTGCTAACGTGCCTGTGAAAGCAGCGGAAGATGGCCCAAGTGCTTGAGCCCCTGCCATCCATGTGGGAGACCCAAATGGCCTCCCAGGCTCCTGGCTTCAGCCTGGCCAAGTCCTGGCTGTTGCAGACTTTTGGGGAGTGAATCACAGATGGCAAGTCTTGCTCCCTCCCTCTGTGTGTCACTCTGCCTTTCAAATACATACATTAAGTAAAAAATAAATAAATAAATAAAACTTACATAACCCTCACAACCACCGCGTAAGGAAGCCGGCAGAGGTCACACAAGGGCAGGGGACACAAAGCTACAGGTTCAAGCCCAGGTGCCAGGTTCCACCATATACTCTTTTTTTAAAGGATCCATTTATTTACTTTTATTAGCTTACCTTTAAATATTTAGTTAATTGAAAGTCAGAGTTACAGAAAGAGGGGAAGACAGAGAGAGAGAGAGAGAGAGAGATCTTCCATTCACTGGTTTGCTCCCCACATGGCCACAACAGCCAGATCTGAGCCAGGCTGTAGTCAAGAGTCTGGAACGCCATCTGGGTCCCCTGTGAGTGTGGCAGGGGCCCAAACACTTGGGCCAAACTCTGCTGCCTTCCCAGATGTGTTGGCAGGGAGCTGGATTGGAAGTGGAGCAGCTGGGACTCGAACTGGCGCCCCTATATGGCGTGCTGGTGTACCAAGTGATGGAGGCTTCCCCTGCTGTACCATCATGCCGGCCCCCAGAGTGGAGCTCTTAATTAGACCCCAGAGGATGTTGCATCAGAAGAGACAAAGGACTGAGTAGCCAGGGGAAACTGAGGTCCCCACTTGGCCAGGATTAGAGCCCTTGTTTGGTGGATTTGGAGGCCACCAATTAAACACCTTCTGGCGCCAGGAAAAGCCAGAAAATTGCTATTGAGTCAGATTCCCCACCTGCCTCCGATCCCTGGGAGAAATCTCGCCTCGTCATTGCTGGCCCACACGCAGCCAGGCGAGGGGGAAGTCGGGCCCATCTGTGGGGGCAGGGGGCAGCCCTCTCTCTCCCTGCCATATGCCGTGGGGCCAACAGCTGTGCGCCCTGAGCCCATGCCTGCCTGACCCTCCCCACCCCCAGCAAGAATGCTGCGGCACTTCCGGGCCCATGGACTGGGTGAACTACACATCAGCCTTCCGGGCGGCCACTCCAGAGCTGGTGTTCCCCTGGCCCCCGCTGTGCTGTCGCCGGACTGGAAACTTCATTCCCGTCAACGAAGAGGGCTGCCGCCTGGGCCACGTGGATTACTTGTTCATCAAGGTGCGTCCTCTCCCGCCGCTGCACCTGCACCTGTCTGCCCACCTGGCTGTCCTTCTCCAATCTCGGCTCGCTCTCTGCTTCTTCCTCCTGTGCCACCCAGCTCCCTCCTTCTCTCTCTCTCCTCTCTCTCCTCTCTCTCTCTTCGCTCTCCCCCTCCAACTCTCTCTGCAAACCAGTGAGATGCTCACAGGGTCTGTCTGGCCACTACCTGGCACCTGCAGCTTTTCTCAGGTTATCTGGGAATACGAGAAAACAGAGCTAACAGCAGCCCAACCAATAACAAGTGCTATTCAGTGAGCCTCTCCGTGCCATAAGTCGTCGTTGTTATTTAATCCTCACCACCACCTGACAAGGAAAAGGTTATGATTACCCAATCTTTCTTTTTTGAAATGATTTGTTTATTCATTTGAGGGGCAGAGTCACAGGCAGAGAAGTTTTCCACCTGCTGGTTCACTTCCCAAATGGCTACAACAGCTGGAACTGGGCCGATCCAACGCCAGGAGCTTCTTCCAGATCTCCCACAGGGGTGCAGGGGCCCAAGGGCTTGGGCCATCTTCTACTGCTTCCCCAGGCCATTAGCAGGGAGCAAGACTGGAAGTGGAGCAGCTGGGTCTAGAACCGGCGTCCATATGTGATGTTGGCGCTGCAGGAGGTTTTACCCGTTACGCCACAGCGCCGGCCTTGATTACCCCATTTTTCAGATGATAAAAGGAAGAGGTATGGCCAGTGCCGCGGCTCAATAGGCTAATCCTCCACCTAGCGGCACCGGCACACCAGGTTCTAGTCCCGGTCGGGGCGCCAGATTCTTTTCCGGTTGCCCCTCTTCCAGGCCAGCTCTCTGCTGTGGCCCGGGAAGGCAGTGGAGGATGGCCCAGGTGCTTGGGCCCTGCACCCCATGGGAGACCAGGAGAAGCACCTGGCTCCTGGCTTTGGATCAGCGCAGTGCGCCAGCCACAGCGCGCCAGCGGTGGCGGCCTTTGGAGGGTGAACCAACGGCAAAGGAAGACCTTTCTCTCTGTCTCTCTCTCTCACTATCCACTCTGCCTGTTAAAAAAAAAAAAAAAAAAAAAAAAAAAAATCACACACACACACACACACACACACAGGAAGAAGTCGCCTACCAGTAAGGGAAAGAGCTAGGAGTCCACGACCTCACAGACCTCACACGGTCAGGCCCAGTGAGTGAGGGTCGTTAATTATAGCAAGGCAAGTGCAGAGGCAGCGACAGAAGCCAGAAGCTGAGACTAAGTGAAGAACCGGCCTCCGTGGTCCCGCCAGCTGCTTATAGCTGCCGGGGTATCCTGCCGAGGCACATCTCAAATCAGGTGTCACAGCGAGGGCAGCCCGTGTGCAAAGCACGCCCACGATGGCCACAGGACGGTGACTGCTGAGCCCCGCTCTGCACGGAGCTTCCCTGCCGTATCTCTCGGGGGCTCTGGCACTGCTCTCAAAGGCAGTGCTATCAAGATCTCCACTTCTCAGAGGCGAACACTGAGGCCCAGAGGGTTGGGATCATCCCTCGGCCCTAAAGGGGAGACACGGCAGAGCTGGGCTCCCAACCTGGGCCTGTCTGACTCCAGGGCACACACCCTGACCCTCTGTCGGCGCTGCTCCCAGGCCAGGAGTCTCTGGCATCAGGCTCAGCCACACTCCAGCTCATCTCCAAATTCGGAGGTGCCAGACTAGACAAATCCTCACAGCGTGACTCGTGGGCAACATGGGAAGCTGGCTCAAATCATAGTCACCCTGACGGTCAGAGCCCCCATCGGGGCAGCTCCTCCTTGCACTGGTCCTGGGCTCCCCCTTGCCCAGGTGAGAAAACCAAGGCAGGAAGTGACTTCCCCAGGGGCGCACAGTGGCTCCTGCCCTCGGCTGCCAGCCTGCCCAGGCATCATTCAGACCCTCTCTGTCCCCTGCCCAGGGCTGCTTCGAGCACATCGGCCATGCCATTGACAGCTACACGTGGGGCATCTCATGGTTTGGGTTTGCCATCCTGATGTGGACGGTGAGCGGCGGGAGCCCCTGGGCGGAGTGGGTCTGGGCGTGCGGCTGGGGAGCCGCCTCTCACTGCCTCCTCTCGCAGCTCCCGGTGATGCTGATAGCCATGTACTTCTACACGACGCTCTGAGGACGGGAAGGAGAGGCCCCGTGCGCACCAGGGCCTCCTCTGCAGGGGCCTGGACAGTCGTCACTCTGCTGTCCCCAGCATCTTCCTGTGCAGAACTGAGCATGGAGCAGATGTTCAATAAACACCGGTTGACTGACGGAATGAAGTTGTTTTCTCTGGGGTGAGGGTGAATGAAAAAT
Organism: Oryctolagus cuniculus; assembly: GCF_051225735.1. Classification (NCBI taxonomy): domain Eukaryota; kingdom Metazoa; phylum Chordata; class Mammalia; order Lagomorpha; family Leporidae; genus Oryctolagus; species Oryctolagus cuniculus. The sequence continues at coordinate 20,590,283 of NC_142884.1, forward strand.
AAGTCTTCTGGGGGCCGGCGCTGTGGTGTAGCGGGTACAGCTGCTGCCTGCAGTGCCCGCATCCCATAGGGGCGCCAGTTCAAGTCCCAGCTGCTCCACTTCCGATCCAGCTCTCTGCTGTGGCCTGGGAAAGCAGTACAAGATGGCCCAAGTCCTTGGACACCTGCACGTGTGTGGGAGACCTGGAAGAAGCTGCAGGCTCCTGGCTTCAGATCAGTGCAGCTCTGGCCGTTGCAGCCAACTGGGGAGTGAACCAGCGGATGGAAGACCTCTCTCTCTCTCTCTTGCTGCCTCTGCTTCTCTTTCTGTGTAACTCTGACTTCCAAATAAACATATAAATCTTTTTTTTTTTAAAGTCTTTTGGCAGAAATCCAGCTGGCTCTCTGGAAAACAGAAAATGAAATTTGTGGGGCCAGCATTGTGGCGCTGTAGGTTAATCCTCCGCCTGCAGCACCGGCCTCCCTTATGGGCGCAGGTTGAGTCCTGGCTGCTCCTCTTCTGATCCAGCTCCCTGCTGGTGGTCTGAGAAGGGCAGTGGAGGATGCGGAAGTCCTTAGATCCCTGCTACCCACGGGGGAGACCTGGAAGAAACTCCTGGCTCCTGGCTTCAGCCTGGCCCTGCCCCAGCTGTTGCGGCCATCTGGGGGGAGTGCCAGCCCCTGGACTTGCATCTTTATAGCTGAGAAACACAGCAGTGGGAAGGGGCCTCTTCCCTCCCCTCCTCTTCAGTCCAGGTCAGGAGTTGAACCTCGCTTGCCCGGGTCAGGGTCCAGGCTCACCCTTTGGCTGAGGCAAGGCTGATGCAGCCAGTGGCGCTGCTGGGGAGGGGCAGGGCTGTTGAGATGGTAGCCGGGATGCACTTCCTCCCCCTGGGGGCTGGAGCTTCCAGCAAGGTCTCCAAGGTAGCAGAGAGTGTAAGGACTGCGTTTGCCCTCTCTGAACAGGCCCTCCTCTGGCTACAATGCAGCCATCAGGCCTCACCAGGGGAGTCTGGCTACCCTCCTGATCAAATGAGGTTTCTCTGGGTCCCGGTGTACTTAGGGTCCGCAAGTGCCTGGGGCACGTGGGAGATCAGATTGAGTTACTGGCGCCTGGCTGGCTGGTGGCCCAGACCCGCCTACTGCAGGCGTCTGGGGGAGTGGTCCAGCACGCGGGCGCTGTCCATCAGTCAGTCCATTCCTTCCCTCTCTCTCAAGTACATAAAATAGACAAATGTTTTAAAGTAAAAATATGCTTTTTTAAATATTTTTTTATTTGAAAGACAATTACAGAGACAGGTAGAGACGGGCAGAGAGAGAAAAGTCTTCCATCTGCTGGTTCAGTCCCCAAATGGCTGCAAAGGCCAGAGCTGAGCCGATCCCAAGCCAGGAGCTTTTTACGGGTCTCCCTTGTGGGTGCAGGGGCCCAAGGACTTGAGCCATCCTCTGCTGCTTTCCCAGGTGCGTTAGCAGGGAGCTGGTTCTGGAGTAGAGCAGCCGAGACTTGAACCAGTGCCTATGTGGGATGCCGGCACCACAAGCTGGGGCTTTAAACCCGCTGCTCCAGAGCACCAGCCCCAAAAATATACTTTTAAAAATCTGTAACGAGGGACGGGCATTGTAGCACAGCAGGTTAAGCTGCCACTTGGGTCACCTGCGTCCCATTTTGGAGCACCTGGGATCAAGTTCTGCCTCCATCTTCAGTCCAGCTTCCTGCAAACGCACTGACCAGGCAGCAGAGGGTGGCCCAAGTGCTTGGATTCCTGCTACCCACATGGGAGACTCGGATGGCGTCCCTGGCTCATGGCTTTGGCCTGGCCCAGCCCTGGCTGTTGTGGACATTTGGGGAATGACATCAGATAGATCTTCCTCTTTCTCTCCATCTCTCTTTGTAATTCTAACTTTCAAATAAATCAAAATTTAAGACTGTATGGTCAAAGAGGTCATTATCTATTAAGGTGAAAAGTTGGAAACAACCTAACATCTGCCTGTAGTATGGGTTGGACAACTCATGTTGCATCCTTGGATTGGAATTCTCCATGGCTGTGTGAAAGAGCTAGCTGGGGGCCGGCGCTGTGGCTCCGTGGGTTAAAGCCCTGGCCTGCAGCACCAGCATCCCATATGAGTGCAGATTCGAGTCCCGGCTGCTCCACTTCTGATCCAGCTCCTTGCTGATGGACCTAGGAAATCAGCGGAGGATAGACCAAGTCCTTGGGCCCCTGCACCCACGTGGGAGACCCAGAGGAGGCTCCTGGCTCCTGGCTTAGGATCCACTCAGCTCTGGCTGTTGTGGCCATTTGGGGAGTGAACCAGCGAATGGAAATCTCTCTCTCTATTTCTATCTATCTCTGTAACTATATTTCAAATAAATAAAATACACCTTTAAAAAAAAAGAGCTAGCTCTATGTGAAGAGACATAAAAGATGTCATGATGATGTAAATCACTGGGAGACACAGGAAAGGATGTGCACGGCAGGAACTTGAACACCCTTCAGCAGAGGACTCTACCCGTCCTCCAGAAGCCACACAGTAATAAAAGATAATGCATGGGACTTCTGTGCTTTATTTTTATTTATTTATTTGAAAGGTTACAGAGAATTACAGAAAGAAGGAGAGACAGAAAAAGAGAGAAAGAGGTCTTCCATCTGCTGGTTCACTCCCCCAGATGGCTGCGATGGCTGGGGCTGGGCCAGACCGAATCCAGGAGCCAGGAGCTTCTTTCAGGTCTCCCACGTGGGTGCAGGCGTCCATGCACTTGGGCCATTTTCCACTGCTTTCTCAGGTGCCTGAGCAGGGAGCTGGATTGGAAGTGGAGCTCCGAGACTTGAACCAGTGCCCATATGAAAAGCCGGTGGTGCAGGTGGCAGCTTAACCCACTGTGCCATTATGCCAACTCCAACGGATGAAATTCCTGTGTTTTAATGTGGAAAAACCTTTAAGAGGTAGAGTAGGAAATATAGCAAACTACATGTTGTGCTCTCATTCCTGTAAATACATACATGTGCAGGGTGGGTCAAACACATACACATGCAGGGTTGGTCAAACAGTGACTGAGGCTGACCCAGGCTGAAGCCAGGAGCTTCCTCTGGGTCTCCCATGTCAGTGCAGGGGCCCAAGCACTTGGGCCTCTTCTACTGCTTTCCCAGGCGCAATAGCAGGGAGCTGGATCAGAGATGGAGCAGCCAGGACTCAAATCTGCCCTTGGATGTGGGATGCCAGCATGCAAGTGGGCGGCTTAACCCCCACAGGGCCCGGAAACAGCAGACTTTCTGTCGTGGATCAAAGATGTTCTCAGTCATGTGTAACCGGAACCAAATGCAGGTGGCTGGTGCTGCCACCGTCCAGTGAAGCGCCATTTCCAATCTCTGAGTTCCACCCATCCTTGACCTCTGGAAGTTGATTCGCCAAAATGACTCAGGTATGTGACTTAGGAAAGTCTAGCATCCTGGAAAATGCTTGGAGCTCTCACTGGGAGATGCTTAACCCACGGCCACAGGCCCACCATGCGTTAGAGTTACCATGATGTTTTTGGTTGAGGGTCTTTAAAGAATGTCGTAGAGTTAATGCAGACCAATAAGCATAAAATCCATTTTTCTGGGGCCATCACTGTGACACAGTGGGTTAAGCCATCACCCGTGATGCCAGCATCCCATATGGGTGTCGGTTCAAGTCCTGGCTGTTCCACTTCCGATCCAGCTCTCTGCTCTGGCCTGGGAAAGCGGCAGAAGATGGCCTAAATGCTTGGGCCCCTGCACATGTGTGGGAGACCCGGATGGAATTCTGGGCTGCTGGCTTCAGCCTGGGTCAGCCTTGGCCTTTGTGGCCATTTAGGGAGTGAAACAGCGCGTGGAAGATCTCCTTCACTCTCAGTAATTCTACCTTTCAAATAATACATAAATAAATATTTTTTGGGAAAAAAAGTTTTTCCCTTAAAAATCACATGGCAAATGATATCTAACCGTATGGAAAAATACTTGAGAAACTATGAGGTGAGAGAAGCATTTTCCAGGAAAGCGTGCTAAATATGAGTCCTTCTCTGATAAGGTCACAAAGATGTGCAAGTCTGCATTACAATGAAAAGAAAACAAACTCTCCCAAAGGTTAACCTTGGTTATTAAGGAAAATGAGACACTTGCATTCCTGGAGGATTTTAGTATTTCCCAAATATTCTTTTTTAAAGTTTTATTTATTTATTTGAAAGGCAGAATTACAGAGAGGCAGAGGCAGAGAGAGAGGTCTTCCATCCGCTGGTTCACTCCCCAAATGGCCACAATGGCTGGAGCTATGCCAATCCAAAGCCAGGAGCCAGGAGCCTCCTCTGGATCTCCCACATGGGTGCAGGGGCCCAAAGTCTTGGGCCATCTTCTACTGCTTCCCCAGGCCATAGCAGAGAGCTGGATCAGAAGTGGAGCAGCCGGGACTCAAATTGGCGCCCATATGGAATGCCAGCAGTACAGGCAGTGGCTTTACCTGCTATGCCACAGTGCCAGCCCCCCAAATATTCCATGATAATAATTACTTTTGTCCTGCAACAACAACAGAACCCATAAAAGAAGTGTTAATTCAAACACCACTGCTGCAGGTGGCATATCCGTTGAGAGGATAATTATTCTGCCGAACATCTGAGCAGTTAGGAGAAGCCAGGCCTTGCCAGAAGTGGGGCCGAACTGGCCTCTGAGCAGTCAGGCAGGCTCCATCCGTGTCCCAGGGCTGCCCCAGCCCTCTCCGGCTCTGTGTGGCCGCATACCTGCAGAGCGTGGCTCAGCCGGACTGGCAGCAGTGTGGCTTGACCAACACAGGCCTCAGCTGGCAGGACAGGTTCCTCTGCCCCCGGCCCCTCGCTCAGAGGCCAGCTTCTGTAGGTGAGAGGGGAGCAAGGAGATGAGGGCCAGGCCAGGGCCAAGACTGCTGAGGCAAGAGCAGCCATTCGGTGGCAGCTGCTACCGCACCCCTACGTGATCACAGCCCTTGTTGGCTTCTGACCCTCCAGTGCCCCAGCACCCAGTCCGGCTCCTTGCCTGGCACTGAGGGCTGGCCCCTTTCTATCTCTCCTGGCTCTCTCCCTCTACTGCCCCACTGAGCCGAGCTCTCCCTCCCCGCCTGAGGTCACAGAATGGAAAGGAGGAACTGTAATGTTAAACAGCCATCAAACAAGGCAGCCGCCTCTGACTGTATCCACTTTTCTCACCCTTCGTCCATGAAGGCAAGCTGATTTTTGGTGTGGTGGAGAACGCCACAGTCTACAGTGCTGGTGTCCCATGTGGGCATTAGCTCAACTCCTGGCTGCCCTACTTCCGATCTGGCTCCTGCTGGTGCACCTGGGAGGGCTGTGGAGGATGGCCTAGGTGCTTGGGTCCCTGTACCCATGTAGGGGACCCACAGGAGGCTTCTGGCTCCTGGCTTCAGGTTGGCCCAGCTCCAGCCATTGCAGCCATTTGGGGAGTGAACCAGCAGATGGAAGATCTCTCTTTCTCTCTGTCTCATCTTCTCTTTCTCTGGCCCTACCTTTCAAGTAAATAAATAAATCTGTATAAAAACAGCCCTGGCTGTTGAGGTCAAACAGCGATTGAAAGATGGTTCTGTCTTTCTCTTTCTCTCTTTTTCTCCCTCTCTCTCTGTAACTCTGTCATTCAATAAATAAGTAAATCTTAAAAAAAAAAAAAAAGCGGTAACTGAGAAAGCCTAAATCACATCAAAGGGAACTCATTAAATAATCTATTTCTGTCACACCATGGAACACGGAGACGTGGATCCGCAGTTGTATTTGCTGGCATGAAGCCATCTCCAAGACACGCTGTTCAATGAGAGAAATGCAAAATCGCATCCCAGACTGGACCCTGGGGGAGAACAGGAAAGCCGCCAGGGGAGAAACCAGTCAGAGTGCACCCATGGGAGTTTCTCTGACAAGCCTACTGCGGACCCACAAGGAGGTAACTGGGTGAAGGGTAGAAGATCCCTGGGTGAGCGCTGAGATCCGAGCGTCTTCTGGAACACACTGCTTGCTTTAAGAAGCTGAACCAGTTTCTGTTTTTTATAGAACTCTAAAGAGGAGAGGAGCAAAGGGAAAAGTTGTGTACACACAGGATATGTCCTTGCAAATTGCCTTCTTTTCGTGATTGATTTTCGTCAATTCAGGAATGATGGTCCACTTTCATAGCTGGTGAGTATTTAATTTTTTTTTTTCATTTTATTCAAAAGCCAGAGAGACAGAGCAAGATAGATAGAAAGAGATCTTTGGTTGCTGGTTCGTTAACCAAATGTCCATAACAGCCTGAGCTGGGTCAGGAAGAAGCTGGGAGCCAGGAATTCATTCCGGGTGTCTCCCACGTGGGGGGCGGGGACCCAAGTACTTGAGCCATCCTTTGCTGCCTCCCAGGGTGCCCACTGGCAGGCGGCTGGAATTGGAAGTGGAGCTGGGACTTGAATCCGGGCAGCCCAAGCAGTATCTTAACCACTGAGCCAAATGTCCACCCTTATTTTATTTTTATAGGTAGGTCTTATTTATTTTAAAGGTAGAAAGACAGGGAGAGAGTGAGAGGCAGACAGACAGTCTGCTGACTCACGCTCCACATGTCCACGAGAGCAGGGCGAGGCCAGGCTGCCACACAGCGTCGGGACTGGTGCAGGACTCCACGCAATCAAAGGTCAGGTTGCTATAGAAGCAAACTTTTCAGATCCAGTGAGAGCCTGTCTTACGCAGACTTCACAGATTCCTTGTACCCTGGGGACTGGGGCCCCAGGAAGCCACGGCGAGGCAGGTTGCAGCAGCCCCTGTCATGCGGGGTCAAAGTGTAACCATTTTTCAAGGAAATTGTGAATATCAGCGACTCATTCTCACATTCATTCATTCACAGATTTCTTGCTTGCTTATCAGGTGCCTCAGGCACTGGCCTAGGTCCCAGGGACCCAGCAGGGAACACATCAGACCTCAGTGTCTATAAATTTTTCCCTCTGGAAGGTAAGAAATAAAAAATAAAACCAGTAAGAGAAACAGACAAGTTGGAGGATAATACGTGCTAAGGGGAAAAAAAATAGCAGGGAGAGGAGGCAGGGGTATGGGCAGCACACTGGCCTCCTGAGTGGGTACGCGAGCATCCCGCAGTGGTAGGGGGACCCCGCCCTGTGGCTCCCCACTGTCCTGACTCCCTGCTGTGCTGTCCCCTCGCCTGGTGCAGGGGCACAGAAAGGGGAGCTCAGCTGCCCACTCCTGGGGCACATCCTGTCCTCGGAGCAGGGACGGAGCCAGCTCCGTGCCAGTGTCGCCGGGGAGCCGGGCACACTTGCTTCCCCAGAGCAGGCTCAGCCTCTGAGCTTAGGGTGGGGGCTCCCAGGGCAAGCACCCACGCTCCAGTCAACCTTCCTCCCGAGGGTAGCTGCTCGGTGGCTGAGAAGGCACTGAGAATTCAATGCTAGCCATCACCATTGTCTTTACTCCCATCAGGGAACCCCATGGCTCACTGGGGCCGTTTCTTTGCGTCTAGGTTGCACCTGTCACCAAGGTTAGGCCTTGTCGGTAGAGGGCGCTGGAGGGACACTGCAGGAGTCGGTCTGCTGTGCTGTGCTCTGCAGGCATCCTTAACTCTCCTCCATCTGTGGGCCTAGCTAGGGGCACACTGTTTAACCCAAGGAAGAGAGCTATTAAAAACATGAAGTAGAATCACTGCTTTTTTTTTAGATCCTCTGCAAATGGAAATAGAAGGAGGCAAACAGAGGAAGTACAGGGATATTGATTTGAAAGGCAGACTGAGACTGAGAGGCGTAGAGAGGGAGAGATCGTCCACCTACTGGTTCATTCTCCAAATGCCCACAACAACCAGGACTGGGTCAGGCCAAAACCGGGTCTCCCACGTGGGTGGCAGGGACTCAAGTGCTTGGGCTGCCTTCCTGCCTGTCTGCTCCCTTCCCCAAAGCTTTAGCAGGGAGCTGGATTGGAAGCAGAGGAACAAAGATATGGGCTATGGATGTTCCAAGCATCAGCTTAACTCACTATGCCACAATGTTCACCCCAAGAAAATGGCCTTTCAAAAGATCTGTGTAAGGAGCACCCCAAAATTATAATTATAAATTATTATGTTATAAAGAGTAGCCAAAGCCAGACTTACTCCACTCTGGGGACTTGGCCTGTTCTATTCAATGGAGATGAACCGCAGGGGCCAGCACTGTGGCGTAGCAGGTAAAGCCAACACCTGCAGTGCCAGCATCCCATATGGGCACCGGTTCAAGTCCTGGCTGCTCCGCTTCCAGTCCAGCTCTCTGCTATGACCTGGGAAAGCAGTAGAAGATAGCCCAAGTCCTTGGGCCCCTGCACCCACGTGGGAGACCCAGAAGAAGCTCCTGGTTCCTGGCTTCAGATCTGCCCAGTTCTGGCCATTGCAGCCATTTGGGGAGTGAACCAATGATGAAAGACCTCTCTCTCTCTCTCTCTATCTCTCTCACTCTCTCTCTGCCTCTGCCTCTCTGTAACTCTGCCTTTCAAATAAATAGATTAATTTTTTTTAAAAAGATGAACTGCAAGCACCCAGTAAGGAACACCCATGGACAGTGGTCCGCATCGAGTGGACAGAACCATGGTGGGGCAGAAAAAGCATATATGAGCAGCGCACAAAGGGGCCCGGACGAGACTCTCCGAGCAGACTCTCCTAAGAGCAGTGGAGCGGAAGCTCTTTCCCGGAACTCCCGGATGGACCAGCCGCTGCTCGTTCCTTCCTGTGTGTGTGCACGAGAGAGAGAGACAGAGAGAGAGAGAGAGACAGAGAGAGACAGAGACAGAGACAGAGAGGGAGAGAGAGACACAGAGAGAGAGAGAGAGAGAGAGAGAGAGAGGGAGAAAGAGAAGGAGACACACAGAGAGAGACCTCCCCGCCAGCCCTGCACTCACTGACTTTGAGGCCCCGGACGCCCAATGCCGGGATTTCACCCATTCATCTGGACCTGCTGCCGGCCTAGAGGCACCACCCATTCGGACATCGCAGCTCCCTCCTCTGTGGCTTAGAGCACATTGCAGTGAACATCGAGGTACTTTGGGAACCTTGGGTGGTTGGTTTGCCCTGTGTGTTGTGTGAATTAGAGTGTGAACTTCCCTCTGCATACTAAAATCCTTATTGGAACCAATGCTGCCTTAGTGCCGTTACTATACTCGTGACAAGCTGTTTCGGGCCAGTGCAGTGGTGTAGGTTAAGCCTTCATCCCAGATGGGCTCCGGTTTTCCGCCCTGGCTGCGCTTCTTCCGATCCAGCTCTTTGCTTATGGCCTGGGAAAGCAGTGGAAGATGGTCCAAGTGCTTAGGCCTCTGCACGCTCATGGGAAGTTCCTGGCTCCTGGCTTCGGATCGGCCCAGCTCCAGCCACTGAAGCCCCTTGGGGAGTAAAGTCTCTCCCTTAGTCTGTCTGTAACTCTGCCCCTCAAATAAATAAATTTTTTAAAAAAGATTTATTTTGTTTACTTGAAACCCAGAGTTACAGAGAGAGGTACAGCCAGAGAGAGAGGTCTTCTATCTGCTGGTTCACTCCCCAAATGACCGCAACGGCCAGAGCTGAGCTAATCCAAAGCCAGGAGCTTCTTTCGGGTCTCCCATGGGGATGCAGGAGCCCAAGGATTTGGACCATCTCCTGCTGCTTTGCCAGGCCATAGCGGAGAGCTGGATCGGAAGTGGAGTAGCTGGGACTCAAACTAGCACCCAAATCGGATGCCAGCACTACAGACAGTGGCTTTACCCGCTGTGCCACAGCACCAGCCCTTGTTTTTGTTTTGTTTGTTTTGTTTTGTTTGTTTTTTAAAGAGCTGTTTCCAGCTTTGCTGGGAGAAAATGATCAAAAGAAGATCCCTGCTATTAAAAAAAAGTTTATCTCATAATAATTCATGACAAGAATTCAGGAAACAAATTTGGAAACTGAAGAAATTTTTAAAAATTTTTTAAAAATTAGTTTTATTTACTTACTTGAGAAATAGACAGAAACAGAAATAGAAAGAGCTCCTATCTGGCCTGGGAGCCAGGAACTTCGGAGGTCTCTCCTGCAGGTGGCAGGAACCCATCGCCACTGCCTCCCAGAGTCTGCATTGGCACAAAGCTGGAGTCGGGAGCCAGAGCCTGGACTCGAACCCAGGCACTCTGATGTGGGAGACATGTTCAACAGGCCTCTTAATCACTGTGCCAAATGCCCACTTCGGAAGAAGTTTTGAACTTTTAAGGCCTATACCCAGAGTCAAGGCAAGTGATATTTGCTGCCCAGCTGTGGGCATTGTGGCACAACAGGTTAAGTCTGCATTCCATCTCGCAATGCCTGTGATCAAATCCTGCCTCTGTATTCAGTCCAGCTCATGCAGCTCCCTGCTAACACACTGGGAGGCAGCAGAGGATGCCCAAGTACTCGGATTCCTGCCTCCCACGTGGGAGACCCAGATGGAGTTCCTGGCTTTGGTCTGGCCCAGCCCTGGCTATTGTGGGCATTTGGGGGAGTGAACCAGTAGATGGGAGATAGCTCCTTCCCCTGTCTCCCACCCATCAATCTGCTTTATGAATACATCTTTTTTTTTTTAATGGCACCCCTATATCCTTTCTTTCTTTCTTTCTTTCTTTCTTTCTTTCTTTCTTTCTTTCTTTCTTTCTTTCTTTCATTCTTTCTTTGACAGAGTGGATAGTGAGAGAGAGACAGAGAGAAAGGTCTTCCTTTTGCCATTGGTTCACCCTCCAGTGGCCGCCACGGCTGGTGCGCTGTGACCGGCACACAGCGCTGATCCGAAGGCAGGAGCCAGGTACTTTCCTGGTCTCCCATGGGGTGCAGGGCCCAAGCACTTGGGCCATCCTCCACTGCACTCCCTGGCCAAAGCAGAGAGCTGGCCTGGAAGAGGTGCAACCGGGACAGAATCTGGCGCCCCAACTGGGACTAGAACCCGGTGTGCCGGCACCGCTAGGTGGAGGATTAGCCTATTGAGCCACGGCACTGGCCGAATACATCTTTTTTTTTTTTTTTTAAGATTTTATTTATTTATTTGAGAGGCAGAGTTACAGACAGTGAGAGGGCGAGACAGAGAGAAAGGTCTTCCATCTGATGGTTTACTCTCCAAATGGCTGCAACGGCCAGAGCTGCGCTGATCCGAAGCCAGGAGCCAGGAGCTTCCTCCTGGTCTCCCACACAGGTGCAGGGGCCCAAGGACTTGGGCCATCTTCTACTGCTTTCCCAGGCTGTAGCAGGGAGCTGGATTGGAAGAGGAACAGCAGGGACTAGAACCAGTGCCCATATGGGATGCCGGCCGCAGGCAGAGGATTAACTTACTGCGCCACCACACCGGCCCCAAATAAATACATCTTAAAAAAAATCCTGGCCCAGGACATATCAGTTTTTGGTTACAATTCCAAAAACAAACAAACAAACAAACAACAAAACAGTAACTTAAACTAATGCTTTTGTTTTCAGTCCCTGATTCTGTACTATTTGGACAGAGTGCCGCTGGGCAGTTTGCTGGTCTCATCGGGGCTCAGTCATGCATCTGTGGTCTGCTAGTGGGGTCACTGGCGGCTGCTTCATCCAGGGCAGCCTCGCTCACGTGTGTGGCAGTTGGGGTAATGGTTAGGGTGATGGTACTGACTGGACCATGTATACAGCAAGCCAGTCCAAGTTTACTCACCTAGGGTTCCAAAGAGCAGCAGGAGAGGCTGAGTCTCCGCACAGCCACGTTCAAGTCTCTACTCCTGTCACATTTGCTGCTGTTGCATTGATCAAAGCACATCCCACAGCTCAGCCCAGAGTTAATGTGATTGCACAAGGTGGACAGACGGGGAGGGGAATTACCGATGCTATTTTGATTTATTTAACATTTATTTATATTTTTTAGAGGTGGAGTTACAGACAGAGAGAGGGAGAGACAGAAGAAAAGATCTTCTATCCGCTGGTTCACTCCCCAAATGGCTGCAATGGCTGGAGCTGGGCCGATCCGAAGCCAGGAGCCAGGAGCTTCTTCCGGGTCTCCCATGTGGGTGCAGGGGCCCAAGGACTTGGGCCATCTTCTACTGCTTTCCCAGGCCATAGCGGAGAGCTGGATCGGAAGTGGAGCAGCCGGGACTCAAACCTGTGCCCATATGGGATGCCAACACTGCTTTACGTGCTATGCCACAGCACTGGCCCCCTCATGACGTCTCAGCCACTTACACTGAACCAAGTTGGTTTTCCGTGCTTTGTCTATGCCATCTGGTTGAATCTTCTCAACAAACTCTATCATAGGTTTACTCTTATTACTTTCGTTTTACAGACACATAAATAGGATGAGTGGAGAAGTTGATTTCCTTAAGAACTCATCAGGAGTAACTGTCAGAGCTGGAATCTGAATTTGGTCTGATGCATTCTGACTCCAGACCCTAAGCTCCTAAGTTGTTGGTATACGCGGCCTGGAAGCTGGAATCGGGAGCAGAGCTAGATTCAAACCTACGGTATTCAAGAGGCGTCTTTGAAAATATGCAGATTGCTGGCTGGCGCCGTGGCTCACTAGGCTAATTCTCCACCTTGCGGTGCCGCACACCGGGTTCTAGTCCCGGTCGGGGCGCCAGATTCTTTCCCGGTTGCCCCTCTTCCAGGCCAGTTCTCTGCTGTGGCCCGGGAGTGCAGTGGAGGATGGCCCAAATGCTTGGGCCCTGCACCCCATGGGAGACCAGGATAAGTACCTGGCTCCTGCCATCGGATCAGCGCGGTGCGCGGGCCGCAGCGCGCCTCCAAAAGGAAGACCTTTCTCTCTGTCTCTGTCTCTCTCTGTCTCTCTCTCTCTCTCTCTTTCTCTCACTGTACACTCTGCACGTAAAAGAAAAAAAGAAAATATGCAGATTGCCAAAGAGTTCAACTCTCATTCGTGGACCAGGTGCAACGTGACCTGGTCGGTCAACATCAACCCCACGAAATCGTAGTGTGGCTCGAACGCTGGCCTCTGGACCAAACGTCCCAGCGATGCCCACACTCTGGCGGACACGACTCCATCTCTCTGATCCGCAAAGGCTAAGGCGGGGCCCTGGAGGCCCGAAGCGCGGTACGGGGACAGCGCTCCCCTCTGATTCACGGCTGCAGCCGCTGTCCCAGCCTCTCCTCCGCGGTGCCCTCCTCAGGAGGGCCTTCCTGCCCACCCCATTCCTTCCAGCCGCGGCGCTTCCACTCGGCTCCGCCGGGGAGCTCAGCGAGTCAAGCAGCGGGACCTCAAATCGGAGCCCGAAGCCTGTCCCCTCAGCTCCGGTCGCTGCGGCCTTCTGATCAATCAAAAGCGAAGGGGTCCGTGGGACCAACCAGAAGCCGCAGCGGTCGAGCAGTGCCCGCCTCCTTACGGCGCCCTCGTGCCTCATTGGCTGTGACTGAAGCCACTTAGAAGAGAGAAAGGCCAGCCAATCAGCGGTGCAACCGCCGCGGGTTTAAGGAGACTGAGAGCTCGCTGCGTTGGCACCAAAGCCCTAGCCCCGGGCTCTAACCCCCGACCCTATTAACGCTGGGGCAGCGCCGTGGGCCGTCCTCCCTACAGTGTTGTGGGGTGGCTGGTACATGAGCTACACAGTTAATCTTGGCTCAGCAGACGGCCCACGTGTCAGGATTGGAAGTGCGAGTACCTAGACCATCCATGGGTGAAGGCACTGCCTCCCCTCCTGTCTTCCTGCAGGGTAAGCCTTGCAGCCCCTCAGTGCTAGAGTAAGGCAAGAAGCAGAAAGGGCAAGAGCCCCCAGGCACCTGAAGCCTACCCATGCCGACTTCAGACTGCAAAGTCTCCACAGATTGCAGAGGGCGAAGAGAGAGGTCAACGGGTTTTTTTTTTTTTTTTTGGTCGCCTGTATGTTTAAGTTTTAATTGAAGGCAGAGCTACACAGAGAGACAGAGAACTCTCACCTTCAGATCTCTCTCTCACCGCAGATTTCTCACTCCCGGGAGACAGAGATCTCTCACCCGCAGATCTCTCACTCCCCAGAGAGACAGAGGTCTCTCACCCGCGGATCTCTCACTCCCCAGAGGGCCGCCAAGACCAGGCCGAAGCCGGGAGCTTCATCCTGGTCTCTGATGCTTTGCCAGGCCACTTAGCAAAGAGCTGGGTTGGAAGTGGGGCAGCCGGGACAGGAACCCACGCCCAGGCAAGATGCCAACGTCGCAGGCGGCTTTACCCACTACGCCACAACGCCGACCCGGGGCGAGAGTGTTTAAAAGGACAGCGACTCAGGGCTGGCACCCCTGTGCTCCTGCTGAGGCGGCCTCCTAGGCTATTCAAGCGCAGGGGTTCGGGGCCCTGCCTCTCCATAGAGTAGGGGGGAAAGGGCCATTCCGCAGCCAGTCAGCATTTGGGGTGGGCTAGGAAACCGATGAGACCTCGGCGATGGAGGCCCGAAGCCTTAGTTCGCGACCCAATCAGACGCAAGGCCCCACTGTACCCAAAGGCTCGGGCTCAGCAGCCCGAGGTGGATCGGAGGAAGCGGCTGTCCCAAGAGCCTCTGGGGCTGCTCGGCGCGCATTGGACAGGAAGGAGCGCGCGGCCACCGCTGCAGCCAATCAGCGGCCGCCTCGGGAGCCGGGCGCAACGAACGAGGCTTTGCACGTGGCCCGGCGGTGCCCGGTGGCCTTGCGCCACTCCCCCCCACCCTCCAACGGCCACTGGGGCTTGCGCTGCCCCCAGTGTCCGGAGGCTGAATGGGGAGGAGGATCGGGGTCTGACCTGGTGAGTACCATGGCTTTTTCTTACTCGTTTTCTTCGGGCTTGGGCCTGGCTTGGGCAAGCTGGGGCCCAGGTGCCCAGGTGGCTGCAGTGGACGGTCTGGAAGGTGTGGACTGAGGTCTGTAGGCCCTGGGTCCTTTCTCTGCCCCGGAGAGGGGGCTCCTGGGTTCCTTTGGACCTCGGTGGGGCGGAAGCCAAGGCAGCACTGACTCTGAGCTGGTCCGTGGCCCCTGAGGCCAGCATGAACTGGTAGGGTGTTCTGGGGGAAGTTGGAGACTCCAAAGAAATGGAGTCTTTGGCCATGAGCTCTGGCCTCTGGACACTGAGAGGGCTGCCTGGAGTCGCTGGGTTGAGCCTGATCTGATGACGGAGCAGAGAGGCCTTTGGCTTTGTGGAGGTTATAGGGGGTCAGGCCAAGGGATGAAACTCGTGTACCCTTGGGAGGTTTCCTGGGGTCTTTGGATCCAGCCCGGGCTGGGAGTGAATGTTGGAGAGTCTGAAAGTCCGCTGGGACGTTTTCAGAGTCATTGCATCCAGGCCACCTCTGGAAGATGTGTTTGCAAAGGCGTCTGGGGGATTGCTGGGTTTCAGGTTGAGGTGCTCATGGCAGATTTTCAGTATTGGGTCCAGGGTGAACAACACGGCTAGGAACTTAGGCCAGCAGTCTTCTCTGGACATGCTGGGGTGGAAGTGTCTAACTCCCAGGCAAGCGTTGTGCCCTGTATTGAATGTATTTGTCCCGTGGTGGCTCTAGACAGAACTGAGTTGTGTTTGTGGCTTCCAGACTCTCTGTCCTCACTCTTCCCCACGCCCTTTCTGGTCATTCCCAGAAGACAGCAGGCATGGGACAGGGGCGCTGGAGAGATGAACGTTGTACTGGCACACTGGAAGAGGTCTGTGAGATGTTCTGCTCTTTAGGAAATCACCCAGGTTGTCTTTACTTGTGACTTTTATATGATCTTTTAAATTAATATTTCAAAGGCAGAGAAAGAGAGAGATTTCATTTACTGGTTCACTCCCCCAAATGCCTGCAACAGCCAGGGACAGGGCTAGGCCAAAGCTGGGAGCTGGGGATTCAATCTGTGTCTCAGAGACCCAAGTATTTGAGCCATCACCGGCTGCCTCCCAGAGTGCGCACTGGCAGGAAGCTGGAATTAAAAGTAGAGTAGGACTTGAACTCAACACTCTGAAATGTTATGCAAGCATCCCAAGTGGTGTTTTAACTGCTAGAGCAAACACCCGTCCTTTTCTATGATCTTTTTATACTCACGGAGCTGGGTGTTGATATCTAATTTCACTCAGCTGTTCAATAGCATTAAAGCTTTCAGGGGACTATCATGTACACACACAGTTCTTAAACCAGGGGAGGGTAGGAGGTGCTGGGGGTAATGAGTGGGCATCAGATGTCTGTGAGCTCCTGGAAATCATAAGAAAAAATGTATGCATGTGTGTATTTAGGGAAGCTGGGGAGGCCACAAGGAGCTACAAGGATCAGTGAGAAGGACTCTTTACACAGTCCAGGGTGGGCTTCTGAGGACTCTGAATCCCTAATTACTCAATCCTATGCACAACGGTTTGGGCATCTGCAATTTTCTACAAACATGGTTGGTCCCTTGTCTTACATTCTCAGCCAGATGGTGATCCCCTAAGAGGTTAAGAACCATTGGGGCCGGCGCCACGGCTCACGAGGCTAACCCTCCGCCTGTGGTGCCAGCCCCCGGGGTTCTAGTCCCGGTTGCTCCTCTTCCAGTCCAGCTGTCTGCTGTGGCCCGGGAGGGCAGTGGAGGATGGCCCAGGTCCTTAGGCCCTGCACCCGCATGGGAGACCAGGAGGAAGCACCTGGCTCCTGGCTTCAGATCTGCGCAGCTCACCGGCCGTAGTGGCCACTTGGCGGGGGTGAACCAACGGAAAAAGGAAGACCTTTCTCTCTGTCTCTCTCTCTCTCACTGTCCAACTCTGCCTGTCAAAAAAAAAAAAAAAATGGAATTAGGTAGTGTTCTTTGTTATTTATGGGGCCTGGCCAGACTATAAGTGGAGACTTCTCTTTTTCTTCCCACACCCACTGTTTGCTCGCATTTGTAGGGGTGTCACATACTACCCTGCATATCCAAAATTCAGTCTGTATGCCCTTCACACACAATCAGAGCTTAGGGTGTGTACCTTAGCCTACCCTCAAGAATATATACCTGGAGTTGAGCCCTGAGTAGGTCTTGGAAGTGAACTCAGTCATTTGGTCCACAAAATCCAGGGTTCTGGGTTCCTGGAGAATGGTCTAGAAGTGTGTTTGTGAGTAGCCTTGCAGTTTCCAGGTGGGCACTTTCTAAATAAATACTCTTGGAAACCTCATCCCATAAGGATAGTGTGGAGCCCTTTGTCCAGATTTAAGTCAATTCTAGCATTTAGTCCTGGTCTTGACACAGCCCCTATGAGGAGTCTGAGGGTCTTGGAGAAGGTAGCCCCACATTAAGGCTCAAGAAAAGGGCCATCCTTGTTGATGCAGTGGAACCTGCTTCTGACTCCCCCTCAATTCACAAAATGTCTGCTATGACAAGGTCTCTATGACGTAGATTTAGCTCACCTGAATACGACATAGCTGGCTCTTGGGTTATGTACAGCATAGGTTTAAGATAGAACTAATTCACCCTGTGCTATGTCTTCCCTGGTCTGTGTTGGATGTACTTAACTACAAGGATTGTTCATGTAAGATTCGAATCAATATAAAATCAATATAAAATGCTCTTAATTTATAAAAAGAGCTGTGCTTCTGGGAAGAATCTTTTAAACATAATTTTCCTTATTTGAATCTTGTTCAGCTTGGCTTGTGGAGAGGGCTCAATATTTAAAATAAATGAGATAAAGGGAGAATATTTTTGTAAAATAAATAGTCACCTGGTTCATTCTAATGGTCTAACTCTTAATGTTTAGGTGCTATCAATATTCGCATTGCTGTGTTGACATTGCACACAGAGCTGGGTTGTACCTGGAGGAGCTCATGACACACAGCTTGCTGGGAAGCTCTGACCTTGCAGTTGGAGCACTTCACACAGTCCCCCTTACTACTACTACTTCTTTCCAGGAAGAAGAAGAAACACAAGATTTCAAAAATCTTATTATTACTGAGCACGGTAGAGGGCTGTCAGGCAGAAGTCAGATCTCCAAAAAAATCCCTGTTGCAGTTATGGGCCACCTAATCTCTCCTGCCCACTCTACCCTCTGGGATGCAGGATGTGTTCTGACCTGTGGTTTCTACCCAGGCTAGTCAACTCTTGAAAATGATTCCTACCAC
Source organism: Oryctolagus cuniculus (assembly GCF_051225735.1). Lineage (NCBI taxonomy): Eukaryota > Metazoa > Chordata > Mammalia > Lagomorpha > Leporidae > Oryctolagus > Oryctolagus cuniculus. The sequence continues at coordinate 20,608,211 of NC_142884.1, forward strand.
GTCAGCCTGGGAAATAGAAGGTGGACCAGGTTTCTGAGACCAGGGAGGGGAGCTCTTTCAGGAACACCAACAGTCAGCAGTGTCCCTACCCTTCCACACCAAAAGTGCTGCTTCTGCTGCCACTGCTCAGTGCATGATGGCCAGGCTGCAGTTGCACTGTCGAGCATGTCAGGAGAGGCTAAAGAAAGGAGTAGAGTCACCAGCACACGGGCTGAGGCACAGAGGGCCCTGCAGAGAGCTCTAAAGAGGCGGTTTCTAAGGGGGATACCCTTAGGTGGGGTAGACACCAAGTGGGAGGCAGGATGGGGTTTCCCATTCTTGGGGGCTTTTGTTCACTGAACAGGGAGTCCCCTTGCCCTTTTCCCTCCCTTTTGGGTTCCCCGACAGCCCACTGACTCCAGCAACTGCACTTTGCTTCGAGAGTATGCTGCCCTTCGCGCAGTCTGCGCCTCTCTTGATCATCAACAGGCAAACCACACCAGTGGGGGAGCTGAGTCACAGGCACATGGTGTAGGGCCGGGAGGGGATGGGGACCACACTGCACTGGGTGATGTAACTTTCAGATCCCTGTCCCTTTACTTTCCTTGGAGCCTGTCCTTCCTGGCATTCCTCACTACTTGTGTTTAGGGGTTGTGTATGTCTGTGTTGGAGGAAGGCTGTTTCCCTCTGTTTACATACATATTAGAGGGATGGATGATTTATGTATTTGATACAGGTGTCTACTGTGTCACTGGGTGTGGTGATGTGCGTTAGAATGCTCAGAAATGGAAAAAATTAGCATTCACAGTAGCAGATGAATACAGCTTGCCCATTTGCATTTTCCCTTTCACTCTGACTCATTGCCCCTCTCCCCACTCTGTTGCCCCTCTACCAGCCTCACCCACCACACACCCTGTCGGATCTAGGAAGGATCATCACCTGCCTATACCCAAGTTAGATGGGAGGAAAAGCAGCGGGTCTGAAAGGCGACAGGAGGCGGGTCTGAGGACGCGGGAGTCCTAAGCCACAGGGAGGAACGGTGGCTTAGAGACGCAGTATTTGGATGTAGGAAGGGACCAGGACGTAGGGAAGAGGGCTAGGAGGAATCAAGCTGTCTGTCAGAGGCAGCCTGGCACTGCTTTCCAGTCACTTAGTACACATGCGTGACACACATAACATGATCGACATGTGTTAAACGAAGGGATACTCTCCTCCATTCTTAGGGATAACGGGATAGTAAGAGACAGAATCTCTCCGACCTCATTGCTTCCGCAGGTTAAAGAGTGCTAAAGTGTGAAAAGAGGGGAAGTCTCTGGGGACCCTGACCCCTTCGGCAGGAAGTGAAAGGAACTCCTGAGTCCTAATTTCAGAGAAAAGCCATTTGTCATCAGCCCAAGAAATGGAGGTTTTCTCTTCGAAGACCACCGCAGGCCCTTCCTGGGGTTGCCCCTCTGAGAGCTTGATGGGAGGATCTGAGTCACTCACACACCCTGTCCTCAGTGGTGGCCCAGATGACAAGGGGTCATCCTACAGAGCAAGGGAGGCTTCTTAGTACCAAGCCAGGGGAGGGGGCACACGCTTTGGCATTCCTATTCCCTCTCCTGGGAACCTGATGTTTCCGCCCTTTTCGCTTCTGAGGCCACAGAAACAGCTATTGGCCTAATTAGAGCTGTACTGTCACCCTTAAGAAACGGCACTACCATCAGAATGTTGCTGTGACCTGAGAGAGCACACCTGAATTCATCGTGGCATTTCACCTTTACTCCGGCCTCTAACAGGGGTAACTGGGCGGCCTGCCCAGGGTCACTCAGCTAGTAGCGGCAGAGGTGAGAAGAGGCTCCAATGCACCTCTCACTATTCCAAAGTTCTTTTTGCCACAGCTACATTTCTTTGACTCTAGGCAGTTCACAAATGCAGTAGAGGGGCTGTCTTTTTTTGCACTTAGAGCCGGGGATATAAAGCCACACCCCATCGGGGGACTGTGGCAGACTGATGCTTGGGACATCCAATGGAGGACTGTGAGCTCAGGGGCGGGACTAGCTCCTCCGGGGGAGGGGGACCTGCAGGAGCCCCAACAGTTCAGAGCATGCGGCGTCAGTGTCGAGGAGGCAGCTGCAACTGGTGAGTGGTTGCTTCTCCCCAGACGAGGCTTTCCTCCCATCACTGCCCTTGCTGTCCACTCCCTGCCACCTGCAGCCCCTCACTGAGGTGTCCCTGAGGGTCCTCCCCCACAGTGGCACTGTACCGGGGACTGGGCCTGCTGGGAGCAAAGGTGCTCAGGTTCTTTCTCTTTGTATCTGGGTTTCTAGTTCTCTTCTTAAAAGCCAATGTGGTCATTTTGATGTGTGACAAGCTCCCGCCTTGTTGGGTTCTGTCTTCTGTTCTTTACTTTTTCGCTTATGAAAAACAAAATTAAACCATCTCTTTATGCTAATCCTGAGAGGAAACAGCCTGGCTCCTCAGTGTCTCCATGCCCTCTCCTCCCACTTTCTCAGAGCTCAATGCTTTCGCTGAAGTCTCCCTCCCTCCCTCCTTACCAGGCCAGCAGCCTCTCTCCCCGGCTCTGCACCGCCCTTGTCAGATGCAACTGGTCTCAGTCCTTCTGTGAGGGTGTGCTTGAGTGTCCATCTCAGGCCCTGCAGCCCGGCCCATCTTGTCCTCTCTCTCTCTCAGGCATGATGATGGGCTTGTGGAGGGAGGACCCACTAGCTTTCTAAGCTCTCCCCTGAAGCTATGTCCTGCTCCATCTTTGTTGCTGGGCTTTTGTGCTGATGCCTTTGGAATGAGGGGCGCCTGGCCTGCTCGGTGGTCTTGCCCACAGCGGGACCCCTGGGGAGCAGTTTCATTTTCTTTAAGTCAGAGATTGCCAGCTGGCGGGCCCTCCTATACCTGTTCTGAACACACTGCTTGGTATTTGCATTAATGGCCTGCCTCTTGCTCTTTAAGTCCTGAATTGGATCTTTTTTTTCCATTTTCCCACCTTTCTGGCTCCACCCCTGGCTTCTGTTGATTCTAGACGAGCTCAGGTCCTCTCTTGGGTTAGTTTATTTGCTGCATTCAGGACAGAGCTTCGATGTAGGACCAGCAACCGGCAACTCACTCTTTCTCCACTCCCCTCCACAGGCTTGAGAACATGCTGCTCCTCCTTCCCCACTCCGCCACGGAGCCCTCGCTGTGGCCTGCCTCTCAGAGCCTCTGACACTGGTACCCAGGCAAGGCACGATGCCCCAGCCGCCCCCAAGACTGATTAGCCCCTACGGCTCTGATCGGCTGGTACGGCTGGCAGCCAGGCTCCGGCCAGCACTGTGTGACACCCTGATCACGGTAGGGGGCCGGGAGTTCCCTGCCCACAGCCTGGTGCTAGCAGGCGTGAGCCAGCAGCTGTGCCGAAGGGGCCAGTGGGCTCTGGCAGAAGGTGTCAGCTCTTCCACCTTTGCCCACCTTCTGAGCTTTGTTTATGGGGAGAGCGTGGAGCTTCAGTCTCGGGAGCTAGGGCCCCTTGAGGAGGCAGCCAAGGCCCTGGGGGTACAGGCCCTGGAAGAGGCATGCAGGAGGGCTCAGAGGGATAGGGCTAAAGAAGAACTGGACCTAGGGCTAAAGAAACAGGAGGAGGAGCAGGAGAAACCCACAGGGGGCTCTGGGAGAGGACTGGGAGGCCTCGAAGAGAATCAGGAACCGGAGAGCTTTAGAACTGCCGGGCGCGATCCGGAGACACTGCACAAGCACAAGTCACCAGGAGCCAGTCCCGAGAGGACAGAGGCAGGGCGCGGAGGGCAGTGGGCGCAGATGGGATCTGAGGAGGAGAGACGCAGCCGATGCCCTCGTGGCCAGGAGCAAGGAGTGGTGGCGTGGGTGAGGCAGAGTCCAAGGGGCTCTGAAGAAAGGCTGTGGGAGTTCCCTGGCCCCCTTCCCCCACCAGGTTCTCTCCAAACCAGCGACCTCCCCAGGCCCTGGTGGGCGGAGGCCCCGTGGCTGAGGGAGGGCCAGCCTGCCCTCTGGACCTCGCTGTCGTGGCCGCCCTTCTCCCATAGCACCCCCAGCACGGGAGCCTGGCAGAAGGTCTGGCCTCTGCACCAGAGGTGAGTCCAAGGCCAAGGGAAGACCTCCAGGCTGGGAGGAGGTGGCCATGACGGGTGGAAGGGCACTCTGTGTCTTCTCTCTGCTGTGCGTTTCCCGAGCTCCCACCACAGGGAAGCCAAAGCCTGGCCCTGAGGAGGGCTCAGGGAAAGGGCCAGGGTTTACTGAGGCCATAACCTCTTCCCTACACCTCCCCAGGGTCCCACTGTCCCTGAACCCCCGCAAAGGGCTCTGTAGTCAGAACCAGCTGGCCTCCTCCAGCCCCACCCCAGGTAAGCCCCCCACTGTCCCATACGCACCCTACGGCACCCTACGTCCTGGGCTCCCAGGGCCAGCCTGAGCACTCACTTGGCTCCTTTCAGGTTCCCTCCCTCAGGGCCCTGCACAGCTCAGCCCTGGGGAGACGGAAGAGTCCCAGCAGGGGCACACAGGTGAGTAGGGTGAAGGCACTTTTGCTCCAGCCGGGCTGTAGCCCGACTTCTTGTTGGGTTTCCAGTGATTCCGCTGGGCGATCCCTGGCCCTGCCCTGCTTTGACGTCTCTGTCCCCACAGGCGCACTTGCAACCTGCATGGATCAGGAGGTCACTGCAGGTCACCCATTTCGCCAACGCCCTCCCCCACCCCCTCCTGCCCGGTCTCGGCCCTATTCTTGCGCTGTCTGTGGAAAGAGATTTTCACTCAAGCATCAGATGGAGACGCACCACCGAGTGCACACAGGTACAGGTGCCCAGCCCTGTGTGCACCGCCTGGCTTCTGCGCAGTTCCCTCGTGGACTGATCTACCCCCAGCCTGGCCAGGCTTCACCCCTTCTTCCTTCCGCCTGCCCTTAGGAGAGAAGCCCTTCTCCTGTGGCCTCTGTCCTCAGCGCTCCAGGGATTTCTCAGCCATGACCAAGCACCTGCGGACGCACGGGGCAGCTCCCTACCGCTGCCCTCTGTGCGGGGCGGGCTGCCCCAGCCTGGCCTCCATGCAGGCGCACATGCGCAGCCACTCGCCCAGCCAGCTCCCTCCCGGATGGACCATTCGCTCCACCTTCCTCTACTCCTCCTCTTCCTCCTCCTCCTCCTCGAGGCCGCCCCGGGCCTCGACCTCTCCCTGTGGTCCTTCCTCCACCGCCCGACAAGCTGTTTGAAGTTTCTTTGGTCTTAGCCAGGAGTCCAACTAAAGAATGAATGGCGGGTAGGCTCCGCTTCTGCCCCGGCACCGCTGCCGCGTAGGTCTAGCAAATTCCGCTCCAGACACGCTGCAGGAAGGGCGCCGAGCGCGCTTTCCCTGAAGTCCTCGGGTCGCACCCCTGTCGGGTGAACTGAAGCCTGCAAGAGCGAAGGTTAACTGTATGAGGATTGTCGGCTGCATCACCATAATAAAGAGTTTCCTGTGCTTTTCGCTCTGGGCAAGAAAGCAGCGTCCTGACTTCAGTCTGTGCGCCGGCGTTCTCAGCCTTGCCCCGGTCCTGTAGCGGCCCCTGGTGGCCACGGCCGCTGTCCAGCAGGGCGCACGCTGCCTCCATCGCCAGGCCTCCCCGCCTGCCCCCAAAGGCAGTCACCCCGAGGACTTAGTGTGCCGGAAAACTTCGAGGCAGGCCCTGGGAGTGTGGGGCCGTGAGCCCCCAAGTCACTGGCCCCTTCCACAGCCATCCTCGGCGCGCGAGTCTGATTTGTAGGCGCCCGGCCAGAGGCCGGAGACGACCGCATTGCTCTAGCCCCGATAACGTCAGTCAGCTCCTCTCCCTGAGAACAAGGGTTTCAAGACCACGGGCTCGCCAGCGTCTTCTCTGCACACCGTGCGCAAGGGCCGCCGCGTTGCGCCAGGAACTGAGACTAGCCCTTTGCAGCCGCCCACTCGTGCTCGCACGCCTCAGCGGCGAACTTCATTTCCCAGAGTCTTCCGGGTTCCCAAGGGCCGAAGCGCGCTGCACCCTGGGAGAGAGAGTCCGGGCTCGGCGCTGGCTCCAAGAACAATGGGAGGAGCCTGGGGCGAGGACCACACCTCCCGGAGACCGAGACCCGGCCTTCCGGGTCCTGGTTGAGACTCATAGTCCCAGCTCTCGCACCCTAGCTCCTGGCGGAAGGAGCTAGGCGGCCGAACTACACTTCCCGGAGGCCCCCGCGCCTCGCCCCTCTGGCCGCAACGCGAGGTCTGTGCTCTTCAGGCGCGGTCTGAGGGTGGCGGCCGGCAGGCCTCGGACTCCCGCTCCCGTGGTGCCCTGCGCGCGGCAGCCCAGCCCCCGGTTCCCGCCGGCCCCGCGGCGGCGCTGGTGGTTGTCGTGAGCTGCAGCCGCCCCGCCCCGTCCCTCCTGTCCCTCCCCTCCCCCCGGCCCTGCGCACGGGCCGCCCCTCCCCCCGCCTCCCCGGCCCCTCTCACGGTGCCAAGATGGCGGCGGCGGCGGGCGGCGGCAGTTGCCCCGGGCCTGGCTCCGCGAGGGGCCGCTTCCCGGGCCGGCCGCGGGGCTCCGGCGGGGGAGGGGGGCGCGGCGGACGGGGCAGCGGGGCCGAAAGAGTGCGGGTAGCTCTGCGGCGCGGCGGCGGCGCGGCGGGGCCGGGCGGAGCCGAGCCCGGGGAGGACACGGCCCTGCTCCGTTTGCTGGGGCTCCGCCGGGGCCTGCGCCGGCTCCGCCGCCTGTGGGCCGGCCCGCGCGTTCAGCGAGGCAGGGGCCGGGGCCGGGGCCGGGGCTGGGGCCAGAACCGGGGCTGCGTGCCGGAGGAGGAGAGCAGTGACGGGGAATCCGACGATGAGGTGAGGCGGTCGGAGGCGTCCCCGGCGCCCGGCGGGGCGGAGGCCAGTGGTTTACAGGGGTCTGGGTGGCCCAGAGGGGTGGCGTGGGCAAATGGGGTCTTCAGGGGCCCTGCAGAGGAGGAGTCTTGGAAGTAGGCATGGAAGGACATAGGTTGCATGGAGCTCTCGCTGGAACCGGCCCCGGAAAGTGGACAGAGAAACTGCGGCTAGGCACTTGGGCCCCAGGCGGGTCCTGCTGAAGTGTCCTGGGCTGATCCTTCTTGGGAGCCCAGAAAACTGGGGCGGTCGAGGTTTGGGCGAGGGGGCCATGGAGACTGCATGCCCAGCCAATGGCGGTTGACAGCGGCAGCATGGCTTTAGTGGCCCCGGACAGAGCTGTTCGGGCTCTTACCTGCAGGCGATTCTGCCGGCCCTCCCACCCTGACACATCCCTGGTTTCACCAGTGCCCCAGTTCTTGTGATCCAAGGTAGAGTGGTGGAGGACTTCCTCCTGCCGCACGGGTTGAGGCGTTGAAGCTTGGGGCTGGGCACTGTGGTGGGTCAAGTTCACCTGGGAATTTATCCCCCAGCTTTTCAGAAGAGGCAGGAAGGTGTGGGTCGTGTCAGCTCGGACAATGAATAACCACCTCGGGGCTCAGAGTGGTCCTGATCTCCCCCACCCCTCCACGCCCCCTCGGCTGTCCCTGGTCCCAGCTTCATTCATAAAGAAACCGTGGCCTGGAAGGCCCTAGTTTTCTGAATTGGAACTGGCCCTGAATGTTGGGCCTGTTGCGCTGCCTTCCGGGCCAGAGCATCCTGATGGCTGTGCAGTGTGGTGTGGCCTTGGGGCTCCATCCCTAGGGAGAGACCGTGTTTTTCACTCTCCTCCTTCTGTAAGGAGGCTGGGGTAGCCGGGGAGATTCCCCGATATCTGAGACCCTGGTGGAACAAGGGCTGTGGCACTGACTGCTGTTTCTCCCCTCACCCCTGGCCCCCTAAATTAGGAGTTTCAGGGTTTTCATTCAGATGAAGATGTGGCCCCCAGTTCCTTGCGCTCTGCGCTCCGATCCCAGCGAGGTGAGTGATGGGGAAACTCGACCTCCCTGGCTTTTTACAGGAGTGTTCTCTCGTCCTTCGTGGCAGCTCCTCAGTTGGCCCAGTCTCCTTCCTTTGCCAAATGTTTTCGTGTGCAGAGTCCGAGCCGGGCTGGGTTGTGGGGGACAGGAGACAAGGAGGCTCAGTCCTTCCCTCCCGGGATACCAGTCTCAGCGTGCAGGGCCAGCTTGACCCTTCTCTCCCCATGCCTGTTCTCCTTGTAGGTCGAGCCCCTCGAGGTCGGGGCCGCAAGCATAAGACAACCCCCCTTCCTCCTCCTCGCCTAGCAGATGTGACTCCTACCCCCCCAAAGACCCCTGCCCGGAAACGGGGTGAGGAGGGCACAGAACGGATGGTGCAGGCACTGACTGAACTTCTCCGGCGGGCCCAGGCACCCCCACCCCCCCGGAGCCAGACATGTGAGCCCTCCACTCCCCGTCGGTCTCGGGGACAGCCCCCAGGACGGCCAGCAGGCCCCTGCAGGAAGAAGCACCAAGCAGTAGTGGTGGCAGAAGCGGCTGTGACAATCCCCAAATCTGAGCCCCCACCTCCTGTGGTTCCAGTAAAACACCGAACTGGCACTTGGAAGTGCAAGGAGGGCCCTGGCCCAGGACCTGGGGCCCCAAAGCGCGGAGGACAGTCTGGGCGAGGAGGCCGTGGAGGCAGGGGGCGAGGCCGAGGCGGGCTCCCCCTGGTGATCAAGTTTGTTTCAAAGGCCAAAAAAGTGAAGATGGGACAGCTGTCCTTGGGACTTGAATCAGGTCAGGGTCAAGGTCAACATGGGGAAGGCTGGCAGGATGCTTCCCAAAGAGTTGGATCTGGACAGAAAAGGGGGTCTTGCTGGAAGAATCAGGAGCAGAAGCTGGAGGAGGCGGGGGAGGAGACGAGAGAAGAAAAAGACAAGGAGGAGGGAGAAGAGAAGGAAGAGAGAGCTGTAGCCGAGGAAGAGGTGATGCTGGCTAAGGAAAAGGAGGAGGGGGAGCCGCCGTCGCCACCCCTGACTCCTCCAGCCCCGGTCGCTCCTCCAGCATTCCCACCCGCTTCAGCATCTCCTCCACCCCCACTCTGCCCTCTGCCCCCCCCAGCGTCACCCCCACTCCTCCCGTCCCCTCCACCGCCTCCTGCCCCGGAGGAGCAAGAAGAGTCCCCTCCTCCCGTGGCCCCTGCTGCGTGCTCCAGGAAGAGGGGCCGGCCTCCCCTGACCCCCAGCCAGCGGGCAGAGAGGGAAGCTGCCCGGGCAGGGCCAGAGGGCACTTCTCCTCCCGCTCCAACCCCCAGCACCACCGCAGGAGGCCCTCCGGAAGATAGTCCCACCGTGGCCCCCAAAAGTACCACCTTCCTGAAGAATATCCGGCAGTTTATTATGCCTGTGGTGAGTGCCCGCTCCTCCCGCGTCATCAAGACACCTCGGCGATTCATGGATGAAGACCCCCCCAAGCCCCCAAAGGTGGATATCTCACCTGTTCTACGACCTCCCATTGCCACTTCCCCTCTTGCTCCCCAGGAACCAGCCCCAGCCCCCTCTCCACCACGTGCTCCAACTCCCCCATCGACACCTGTCCCACTCCCCGAGAAGAGACGGTCCATTCTAAGGGAACCCACGTTTCGCTGGATCTCACTGACCCGGGAGCTGCCCCCTCCTCCTCCTGCCCCTCCACCAGCCCCGTCCCCATCCCCGTCCCCGCCCCCTGCCCCTCCCACCCCTTCCCGGAGGCCCCTGCTCCTTCGGGCCCCTCAGTTTACCCCAAGTGAAGCCCACCTGAAGATCTATGAATCGGTGCTTACTACTCCTCCTCTTGGGGCTCCTGAAGCTCCTGAGCCAGAGCCGCCTCCTGCCGATGACTCTCCAGCTGAGCCCGAGCCACGGGCAGTGGGCCGCACCAACCACCTCAGCCTGCCCCGATTCGCCCCCGTGGTCACCACTCCTGTTAAGGGCGAGGGGCCCCTTCAGGGGACTTCAGCTCTGAGCAATGGGCAGCAGCCGCAGGCTCAGCTCCAGCAGCCCCTGCAGGCCTTGCAGACCCAGCTGCTGCCCCAGGCACTGCCACCACAGCAGCCACAGCTACAGCCCCAGTTACAACTTCAGCCGCCACCGTCGCCACAGCAGACACCGCCACTGGAGAAGGCCCGGATTGGAGGCCTGGGTCCCTTGCCACTGTCTGGGGTGGAAGAGAAAATGTTCAGCCTGCTGAAGAGAGCCAAGGTGCAGCTGTTCAAGATAGACCAGCAGCAGCAGCAGAAGGTGGCGACGTCGATGCCGGTGAGCACGGCGCTGCGGCCAGGCGCCTGGCCCTGGCCCACCCAGCCTTCCTTCTCTGCCACCCCGTAACCTCTTGCCTCCCTAGACGTGTTCCAGCCTTGCAGGGAACCCCTCGGTGCTAGTTCCTCCTGCAGCCTCCAGCTTCCTGTGTGTGTTCCCCAGTCCCATGCTTTCCCTGGACTAGTCCTTGTCCCCGTGTTTCCTCACTTCCAGCCCCTGACCCTGTTTGTTCTCCTACCAGCCGAGCCCTGGCGGGCAGATGGAGGAGATCATGGGGACTGTCAAGCAGATCTCAGACAGAGGCTCTGTCAGGTCTGAAGATGAATCAGTGGAAACTAAGAGAGAGAGACCCTCGGTATGCGGTGGGAGGAGGGCCCTCTGAAGAAGGCTGGCCGGAGGAACAGGGCTGCAGGAGCGCGAGGGGCTGCTCCCCACACGTCTCCTGGTCTCCTCCCGCAGGGCCCAGAGTCCCCTGTGCAAGGCCCTCGCATCAAGCACGTCTGCCGCCATGCTGCTGTGGCCCTGGGTCAGGCCCGGGCCATGGTGCCCGAGGATGTCCCCCGCCTCAGTGCTCTCCCTCTCCGGGATCGGCAGGACCTCGCCACGGAGGGTAGGGGGCACTCTTGTGGGGGGACTTGATGGCCATGTTGGGTTTGGGGGGGTGTGAGTGCACCAGGAGTCTAGGAGAGGGGACGCGAAGTGGGCTTCTCGGGGCTGGGGTGCTCGGTCTCAGCCATAGCAGGTTGATTTGGGAACACCTGGAATCTGTCAGGATGGGGAAATCCGGGCTCGTGGGCCGAGTGGATGAGATCCGAGGGAGAGTAGGGAAATGAGGTAAAGTGCGTGGTGGCTTTGTAGCTCCATCCCCTCTGTCTGCTGCCACAGATACGTCATCAACCTCTGAGACAGAGAGTGTCCCGTCACGGTCCCGGAGGGCAAAGGTGGAGTCAGCAGGGCCTGGGGGAGACCTGGAACCCGCAGGATCTGGAGGGGCCCTGACCCATACGCCCCGGCGCTCCCTGCCCTCCCACCATGGCAAGAAGATGCGAATGGCCCGCTGTGGACACTGTCGGGGCTGCTTGCGTGTGCAGGACTGTGGGTCCTGTGTCAACTGCTTGGACAAGCCCAAGTTTGGGGGCCCCAACACCAAGAAGCAGTGCTGTGTGTAAGTAGCTGGGGGGGAGCCCGTGTTCCCACCCACGGTCACCTGTCATGCAGGCCTCTGCCCCAGTCCTTCTGCCCAGTCGGAGCCTGGGATCGGCATCCTTGTGGAGAGCTTCCTCTCTTCCCCCAGACCACCAGTCCCCTACCCTGGTGACGTGCTGCTCCCCTCCCCAGATACCGGAAGTGTGACAAGATAGAGGCTCGGAAGATGGAGCGGCTGGCTAAAAAAGGTAATGAAGTTTGAGGAGCGTTCCTTCACAAAACCTTGCGTAGACGTGTGGTGCGGAGGAAGCAGTGTTGTCTTTGCTCTCTCCCTCGTCTCTGCAGTTGTCCACCTCTGACGTTCTTCTCTGTCATGTGCTTTTGTATCTCTCCTGGACTCTGTCTCTTCTGCCCCATTTCCTCCTGGCTTTTCTCTATCCCAGCGTCCCGTGTCCCTGGCTAAGCTCAAATCCTATTAAGTCCCCTGTTCCCACAGGCCGGACGATAGTGAAGACGCTGTTGCCCTGGGATTCCGATGAATCTCCTGAGGCCTCCCCTGGTCCTCCAGGCCCACGCCGGGGGGCGGGAGCTGGGGGGCCCCGGGAGGAGGTGGTGGCCCCCCCGGGGCCCGAGGAGCAGGACTCCCTCCTCCTGCAGCGCAAGTCAGCCCGGCGCTGCGTCAAACAGCGACCCTCCTATGATATCTTCGAGGACTCGGATGACTCGGAGCCCGGGGGTCCCCCTGCTCCCCGGCGTCGGACCCCCCGAGAAAGTGGTGCGTACCACTTGGTGCTTTCATGTCAAGCAGTCAGCTCTGTGTCTTTGATGTGGAAGAGACGGGGCTCCCAGACCCAGGGCTCTGGGCAGGAGAGGAGACAGGTTTAGGTGGATACGCAGGACTAGGGTGTGAGGGTCTCGGTGGTCAGAGTGGGCTTTGGTTAGTTCATGGCAACATTTGGGGGTTGTAGAACAGAGTGGGTGTGGGGCCTCACTGCTGCTGTGTCCTGCCTAGAGCTGCCGGTGCCAGAACCTGAGGAACAGAGCCGGCCCCGCAAACCCACCCTGCAGCCTGTGTTGCAGCTCAAGGCCCGAAGGCGCCTGGACAAGGTCAGCACGGCCCGCTCCGAGAACCCCGACCCTGTGTGAGGCGTGGCTCCTGCCCTCCAGGAGCTACCTGGCAAGTCAGGGTGACAGGCACACCTGAGTGTTGTGGTGTGTTTACACCGAGCACAGGCCCGAGGGACGGGGCAGGCCTGCTTACCTAGAAAGCAAGGAGGGAGCGGGCCAAAGGCAGGATCTGGTGGGAGGGGCAGCAGTGAGCAGGGCAGTGTGGAGGCTGGGGCTGCCTGCCGCTGACCACACCGTCCCTCCCTAGGACGCTTTGGCCCCTGGCCCCTTTGCTGCCTTTCCCAATGGCTGGACTGGAAAACAGAAGTCCCCCGATGGTGTGCACCGGGTCCGTGTGGATTTTAAGGTACAGCGCTGAAGGGGGTGGGTCACACAGGACCTGTGGCTGGAAAAAAATCTGGGTTTTTAGAGAAGCCAGGGCTCTGAGGGTGCATCTGATTGGTGTCCTGGGCTGCTCTCTGAAGCTGTGCTCCCTCCTCTCCAGGAGGACTGTGATCTCGAGAACGTGTGGCTGATGGGCGGCCTGAGCGTGCTCACGTCCGTGCCCGGGGGGCCGCCGATGGTGTGCTTGCTGTGCGCCAGCAAAGGCCTGCACGAGGTTGGAGCTCTGCCTTTTCCCAGACTTCTCGTCCCCGTTGGCCCTGCCCGCCTGAGGTCGTGGGTCCTCTCAGTGAGTCTCCTCCCCTGACCTGCCGGGCTGGCCCTGTGCCCGTTGTTCATTCCTCCTGCTCCCACCCCCAGCTGCTGTTCTGCCAAGTCTGCTGTGACCCTTTCCACCCGTTCTGCCTGGAGGAAGCAGAGCGGCCCCTGCCCCAGCACCACGACACCTGGTGTTGCCGCCGCTGCAAATTCTGCCACGTCTGTGGACGCAAAGGCCGGGGTTCCAAGGTTTGGGCACGGGGTAAAGGTGTGGAGGAGGGGGCACCCTTCTGCCAGCCAGTTTGCCATTGCCGTCTTTCTCTAACACCCAACAGCACCTCCTGGAGTGTGAGCGTTGCCGCCATGCCTATCACCCAGCCTGCCTAGGACCCAGCTACCCAACTCGGGCCACGCGCAAACGGCGCCACTGGGTGAGGAATGAGGCCCACTGCCCTTGCTGTGGTGTTCTGTTTGTGCCACCACCACCCCGTTCTTGCTCTTGACCGGCCTCCCATGAGGAGGGTGGGGTGGGGGTCCTTTTGAAAGTGTGATAAACATTGTCTTTTCAAAACTTTGATGTAGGCAAGACTTCTGTGCAGAATTTCTATGTAATGGTTTCAGGAACTCATGGATTCCGTATTCCCAGGCTCAGACATCCCCTGCTCTAACCTGATGTCCATTCCTGCCCTGTGGCTTTTCTTTGTTCTTGTCTCCTCTGCATCTCTCTCTTCCTGTTAACGTGCCTGCATCTGTCTCCTGCCTGTCCTCCACTGCTCCTTGCCCTCTCCCCCTCCTGTTGCTCCAGCCAGGCATCTGGCTTTTCCCTAACGTTGCCCTGCTCCCCCAGATCTGCTCAGCCTGCGTACGCTGTAAGAGCTGTGGGGCCACTCCAGGCAAGAACTGGGATGTCGAGTGGTCTGGAGATTACAGCCTCTGCCCCAGGTGCACCCAGCTCTATGAGAAAGGTGGGGACCTGGCAGGGGAGTGGGCCCTGGGGGGCCCTAGGGGAGTGGGCCAGGCTCCTAGACAGGCAGGTGGCTTTCCTCCTTCTGGCTGTGGAACTTTTTCTTCAGTTCAGGACATGCTTCCACGGAAGTCATCCGTATCTAAAACAGGGACACAAGCTCTCTTGAGGGCCATGGGAGTTGAGGGCCTGGGACCCCAAACTCCTCGTCTCCACTGAGCAGTTGGAAAACCTGTGCTTTGCTCGTTTGTTTGGGTAGTGTATTTCGCGAGGTCCTGTTTTGTGAGGCATTGGGGCTGCAGGGTTAGAGAAGTCGCTTCGTCCTCAGCCAGCTTTCGGGGAACGCAGGACGCAACATGGGGGATATTAGAGGCAGAGCATGCAGCAGTCAGGACAGGGGCTCTGGACTGGTAGACAGTCACCCCAGCGCCCTGACTCCCTTCCCACCCCTCTCCCTCCAGGAAACTACTGCCCCATCTGCACACGCTGCTATGAGGACAACGACTACGAGAGCAAAATGATGCAGTGTGCACAGTGTGACCACTGGGTGCATGCCAAGTGTGAGGGGCTCTCAGGTAAGCGGGCAGGGTCCCTGAGGGGCCCCTGGCCCCGCCTCAGGCCCTCGAGGGGCGCTCTCACATCCTTCCGTGATGTATTCTCCTTTTCTGCTGCGCAATTCTAGATGAAGACTATGAGATCCTGTCAGGGCTGCCAGACTCCGTGCTGTACACCTGTGGGCCGTGTGCTGGGGCCACACCGCCCCGCTGGAGGGAGGCTCTGAGTGGAGCCCTACAGGGGGGCCTGCGCCAGGTGCTCCAGGGCCTGCTGAGCTCCAAGGTGGTGGGCCCGCTGCTGCTGTGCTCCCAGGTGTGGAGGGACCCAGAGGCAAGATGGGTGGGCCCAGCCCCAGCACTGCTTCTCCTGACCGCTCTCCTCCTTGCAGTGTGGGCAGGATGGGAAACAGCTTCACACAGGGCCCTGTGATCTGCAAGCTGTGAGTCAGCGCTTCGAGGAAGGCCACTATAAGTCCGTGGTGAGTGGGACGCGGGGAGGAGCAGGTGGGTGCCAGGAGGAGAGGGCTGGGCTGGGGCTGGGGGTGGGGCTGGCGGTGGAGACTCAGATCCTGACAAACCCCCTTACAGCACAGCTTCATGGAGGACATGGTGGGCATCCTGATGAGGCACTCGGAAGAAGGGGAGACCCCAGAGCGCCGGGCTGGAGGCCAGATGAAGGGGCTCCTACTGAAGGTGAACTCTTCGGGGGAACGCCTCTAGGGTGGTGGTGGCGGGGGAGAGAGTGGGTCCTTCCGAACCCGCCCCATCAACTCTCCTGAGGAAGCCAGTTCTTCTCATCCTGTAACCCACTCCCCAGCTGCTAGAGTCTGCGTTCGGCTGGTTCGACGCCCACGACCCCAAGTACTGGCGACGGAGTACCCGGCTGCCGAAGTGAGCAAGGCTGGGTAGCAGGAGGGGAACCAAGGAGTGAGGGCAAAGGCAAGGGCACTTGGGGAGCCCAGGGGTCAGGCTAGACAGAGAGTGGATGAGAAGCACACTTAGGGTCTGGAGACTGAGGAGGGTGGGGGAACCCAGGTGCTGTTCCCCAGTGTTCTAGGCTGCCAGGGACGCAGGCTGTGTCCTTGGCTCTCACTTGTCTCTGTTTTGCATGAGGCAGAAGTGGGGAAAGAGCAGTGAACAAGTAAGGTCGGACTCTGCCTGGAGAGCTCATGTCTGGGGGGTGAGGAGGCACCACTGACCCAGGTGGTCAGGGTGGTGACGGGAAAGCCTAGAGGAAGTACCTGCTGGACCTAGAGATCTGAGAAGGCCTCCTCTAAGAGGTGACATCTGAACAGAAATGTGGAGGAAGAGAAGTAGTATTTCCCATGTCAAAGAGGCCTGGCTTATTTGGGGGGCACTGAGAGAAGTCTCAAGTGGAGAAGAGGACAGAGGGTGTCACGGTGTATTTAGGCCAGCATTGTGGGTGGGCCCAGTCCGGCCACCCTTGTTAGTGTCAGATGCTAACTCTGCCTGTCCACAGCGGCGTCCTTCCCAATGCGGTATTGCCCCCATCCCTGGACCACGTCTACGCTCAGTGGAGACAGCAGGAACTGGAGACCGCAGAGTCAGGGCAGCCTCCAGGGGACCCCTCGGCAGGTACTGGGGCGTTGGGTCTGGAAGCCACGCCTCTGCATTGGTGGGCCAGGCTCCAGACCCTGATCCCTGGCCCTCCCTTCCCACCTGCTTTCCAGCTTTCCAGGGGAAGGATCCAACTGCTTTCTCACACCTGGAGGACCCCCGCCAGTGTGCCCTCTGCCTCAAGTACGGGGACGCAGACTCCAAGGTAGGGGCCGCCGTGTGAAGCCTGAGGGGTGGGGCCTGGCCTCTGGAGTCTCCCTCCTCCCCATCACTGCTCCCCTTTGCCCCCAGGAGGCAGGGCGGCTCCTGTACATCGGGCAGAATGAGTGGACGCATGTCAATTGTGCCATTTGGTCAGCTGAAGTGTTCGAGGAAAATGACGGCTCCCTCAAGAACGTGCACGCTGCCGTGGCTCGCGGCCGGCAGATGGTGAGGGGCGGCCCCTGCTCGTGCGGGGCAGCTCTTACTTCACCTTCCCCACCTGGGCATGTCCTTTGCTGTTGCCCCTGGGTGCATGTCTCGGTTGTCCCAGGGCTCAGGCCCTCCAGTGACGGCAGCTTTTGTCCTATGCATGCCTTTCGGCCATGTCTGGGCCTGAAGCCTCGGAGACTGAACAGTAGGGCACCTGCTGGTTGAACCTGTGCTGGATGCTTTCCATACAGCGTGGCGTTCAGCTTTTACTGTGTCCCTGTGAGGTGTGAGGCCTTCCCTGGGTTAGGGTCCCCCCTCACTGGGAGGCCTGGGCCCGGTACTGAAGAGCGTGCCACACGCGCTGTCAGGAGCGGGGCTGCTGGAGACAGCTGCCGTGGGGGGCAGCTGAGGACCGGAACACCGAGTGAGGCGGCAGGTGCCTCTCGGGACGTGCTGGCTGTTGCCATCTCTGCGAGCGCTGCTGCTCCCAACCTAGACACACTTGGGGAAGTGCTTGTGTTTGGCAGGTGCCAGGCTGAGCGATGCTGAGCCCCAGCTACTGGCTTCTTCCCTGAGCAGCCCTTTCCCCCGCAGCGCTGTGAACTCTGCCTGAAGCCCGGCGCCACGGTGGGCTGCTGCCTGTCCTCCTGCCTCAGCAACTTCCACTTCATGTGCGCCCGGGCCAGCTGCTGCATCTTCCAGGACGACAAGAAGGTTTTCTGCCAGAAGCACACGGACCTCCTGGACGGCAAGGTGGGCCGGCGCAGCAGACACACAACACAGCTGCCTAGTGCTGTCTCGTCTCATTCCTCTCCTGGGCCCTCCTGGGTCCCCAGGCCTGGTCCCTGCTGCGCCTAGGGATTCCTCCTTGTGTGTTCTCCCAGAGCCCTTGCCTGCGCAGCCCTTGCCTGCAGAGCCTTCCCCTTGCGTCCCTCTCACCCCCCACCAATCCAGCAATCCCATTTGCCACCCAACTCCAGGAGATCGTGACTCCCGATGGTTTTGATGTTCTCCGTCGAGTCTACGTAGACTTCGAGGGCATCAGCTTCAAGCGAAAGTTCTTGACGGGGCTTGAACCCGACGCCATCAACGTGCTCATCGGTAAGCCCCTTGCTCTTCCTGTGGCCTTGCCAGCTTGCCTGCCCCGCCCCGCCCCGCCTGACTGCTCTTCTGCTCTGTAGGTTCCATCCGAATTGACTCCTTGGGCACCCTGTCTGACCTCTCCGACTGCGAGGGACGGCTTTTTCCCATTGGCTACCAGTGAGCAGGCCTGGGGTGGCTGGTAGGGTGGGAGGGCTCCCGGGCCAGGTCCCTGTTCCAGATGATCCTAATCCCCTGCTGCACGTTTTCCCGGACCAGGTGCTCCCGCCTCTACTGGAGCACTGTGGATGCTCGGAGGCGCTGCTGGTATCGGTGCCGAATTCTGGAGTATCGGCCGTGGGGGCCAAGGGAAGAGCCCGTTCACCTGGAGGCGGCGGACGAGAACCAGACCATCGTGCACAGCCCCGCCCCTTCCTTGGGTATGACTCTCAGAACCCCCTCATTTTCCCTGAATGCTGCCTTCTCCGAACAGTTACCTGCCGCTCCTCTGCCCCTCTTCCCTCAAGAGACCCCAGGATGTTCGCTGTTCTTTGATCTGTTGTCACGGCAGTAACAGATAACGTATTGGATGTGTTTTCCGTGCCAAGGGCCATTCACAGGAAATGAACAGGGAGAGCAGCGTGCTACCTGTTTGAGGGGAGCGGTGACTTGTGGAGCAGTGTGTATGGCCCTCTGGCTCACACAGTGCTCTCCCAACCCTCCAAGGAAGGTGCAAGCTCTGCTTCACACTGCCTCGAGGATGGGGGATGGGCACGGGGGCAGCTGCAGTCTCCAGTAACACGGTGGTGAAATCTGGATCTCTCAGTTCCCAAACTGTTATCCTTGCGCGTGTTGGCAGTGAGGGATGTGCCCGGAGCTGGGTGGCACAGAGCGATGAATGGAGGGAGAGGTTGTCATGGGCTGAGCAGGAGACAGAAGAGCCTCGGGTTGTGTCTGCTCACGTCGGGGCACGATGTGAAGTGGAGAGGGGAGGAGGGTGGGTGCATCCTGGCGGGAAACGGGGGTGTTGGGAGGAGGAGGCAGAGAGCTTGCGAAGGTTGGGCAGGGCGGGGTAATGACGAGCCTCGGTGCCAGGGTGGGGTGGGTGTGTTTGATGTGGCAGGGGTGCACAGGCCAGGTGAGAGAGTGGTAGGACTGGCTGTGCTGGAGGGAGGGCATTGTCCTCATGGCAAGTGGGGCCTGGGTCAGAGAGCAGTGGGCAGCCCGGGAGTGGGGAGGCAGGAGAGGATGGGTGCGGAGAAGTCCAGGAGGGACCTGGCCCGGGTGTGAGTGCGATTTTGCAGATGCCACTGGTGGAGTTCAGGGCCTGGATCATCCCTGGAAAGCAGTGTGCGTTACAACCCTTCAGGGCTCTGGAAGTGCAGTGGGCTTAAAGAAGGAAGGGCGTGTGAGGAGAGGTTGGGAGGAGGAGCCCCTGCCACCTCTGATAACAATTCCCTTGCTTCTTAGAGCCCCCAGATCATGAGGAAACCCCCCCAGACACAGATGCCCTTACCCCTGGCGCTCCTGAGGGCCACTCACCTGTTGCGAGCCTGGACCCACCACTTCGGCCTGATTCAAGCAGCGCCCCTCCTCCGGCCCCCCGCTCCTTCTCAGGGGCTCGAATCAAAGTGCCCAACTACTCGCCATCTCGGAGGCCCCTGGGGGGTGTCTCCTTTGGCCCCCTCCCATCCCCTGGTGAGCACCTGGGCAGGTCCAGGGCTGGGTGGAGGGGGGGAGTGTGAGCCGCCGGCTGACAAGATCCTTTCGCCCGCAGGAAGTCCGTCTTCTCTGACCCACCACATCCCTACAGTGGGAGACCCGGACTTCCCAGCTCCCCCCAGGCGTTCCCGTCGGCCCAGTCCCTTGGCCCCCAGGCTGCCACCATCACGGCTGGCCTCCCCGCCTCTCAGAACCTCCCCTCCACTCAGGGTGCCCCCTCCTACCTCAGTCATTACAGCCCTCACACCTACCTCAGGGGAGCTGGCTCCCCCTGGCCTGGCCCCATCTCCGCCGCCCCCGGAAGACCTGGGCCCAGACTTTGAGGACATGGAGGTGGTGTCGGGACTGAGTGCTGCTGACCTGGACTTTGCGGCCAGCCTGCTGGGGACTGAGCCCTTCCAGGAAGAGATTGTGGCTGCGGGGACAGTGGGGAGCAGCCATGGGATCCCAGGGGACAGCTCAGAGGAGGAGGCCAGCCCCACCACCCACTACGTCCACTTCCCTGTGACTGTGGTTTCTGGCCCTGCCCTGGCCCCCAGCGCCCTCCCTGGAGCCCCCCGCATTGAACAGCTGGACGGAGTGGATGATGGCACAGACAGTGAGGCTGAGGCAGTCCAGCAGCCTCGGGGCCAGGGGACTCCTCCCACAGGGCCAGGAGTGGGCCGAGCTGGGGTCCTTGGAGGTGTAGGGGACAGGTCCCGACCTCCCGAGGATCTGCCATCAGAAATTGTGGATTTTGTGTTGAAGAACCTAGGGGGCTCTGGAGAGGGGGGTTCTGGTCCCAGAGAAGAGTCGCTCCCCCCGGCACCACCCCTGGCCAATGGCAGCCAGCCCCCTCAAGGCCTGCCCTCTAGCCCAGCTGACCCCTCCCGGACATTTGCCTGGCTTCCTGGGGCCCCAGGGGTCCGGGTGTTGAGCCTGGGCCCCACTCCTGAGCCCCCCAAACCTGCCACATCCAAAATCATCCTTGTCAACAAGCTGGGGCAAGTGTTTGTGAAGATGACTGGGGAGGGCGAACCTGCCCCACCTCCGGTGAAGCAGCCACCCCTGCCCCCTGCCATTCCCCCCACAGCTCCCACCTCCTGGACTCTGCCCCCAGGACCTCTGCTGGGTGTGTTGCCAGTGGTAGGGGTAGGAGTGGTCCGCCCCGCCCCGCCCCCACCTCCCCCTCCTCTGACACTGGTGTTCAGCAGTGGCCCCCCAAGCCCACCCCGACAGGCCATCCGTGTGAAGAGGGTGTCCACATTCTCTGGCAGATCGCTGCCAGCACCTCCCCCAAACAAAACCCTCCGGCTGGATGAAGATGGAGAGTCCTTAGACGATACCCCCCAAGTTCCAGGGCTTGGTAATAGTGGGTAAGTGTGCCGAGCTGGGGGAGCTGGCAAGGGCGGGGAGCCGAGCTGGGGGAACTGGCAAAGGAGGGGAGCAGAAGGCAGCTCCACCCTCTCGTGGTCTCTCCCCACCAGGTTTAGCCGAGTGAGGATGAAAACGCCCACAGTGCGTGGAGTTCTCGACCTGGACACTCCTGGGGAGCCCACTGGGGAGGAGAGCCCTGGGTGAGTGAGGAAGCCCCTTTTCCCTAGAGGTTCTGGGCCCTTTGTTCCTGCTCCCTCCTGACAGGTCTCTCTGCACAGGCCCCTCCAGGAGCGGTCCCCTTTGCTGCCACTGCCTGAAGGTGGTCCTCCCCAGGCCCCTGAGGGTCCCCCAGACCTGCTGCTTGAGTCCCAGTGGCACCACTACTCAGGTAGGGCCCAGCCTTTCCCTGTCACTGCCTCCTTCCCTGTGCGTGGCTCAGCTGGGTGGCTGACACATACAAATGGGTGCCCTTCAAACACCAGTGCACACCCAGCGGGTCTGAGCCTGAGGCTAGGCGCTTGAGTTACAGAGCTGCCCTTGAGGAGCGTATGGCCTCGTTGCAGAAAGACACAGAAATGGCGTTTCAGCTCCATGTGCGAGGTCCTTTGAAAGTGTTTAGTCGAGCACGCCCAAAACCCCAGGTGAGAGCCTCAGACCTCAGAGCTTAGTAGGCCAGAATCAGAGGGCTCGGCCCCCATAAAGCCAGAGATGACCTGGGGACTACCCAGAGGAAATGGAGCCCACCTGGGGCCCAGACGAGGGGCAGGAGCACTAGGAAGAAGTCAGAAGAAAGAGGCGGTCCAGAGGCTGAAGGACGGGCGTGGGCAGCAGTCCCAGTGCCGGGGAGAGCACCGGGGCTGCGGGGCTAGGGCTGGCGTATGGTGTGAGTGGGTGGGGCCTGCCGTTGGGGCCGTGGCGGGCGGTGGGGATGTGTTGTCAAGAGTTCATACTTGAAGACAGTGCTTGATGAGGAAGCCAAACCATCCAGCCTAAGGAGCTGAGTGGCATCTTGGAGGTGCATGATGGCCTGAGCCAAGGATGAGGGGCAGGGTGGTCATAGATGGAAGAGCAGGTGCGAGGAGCGCTGAGAGGGAGGACGGGAGGTGGGGCTGGGCTGAGTGAAGAGCCGTTAGTCCACAGGGAGGGGCATGGGGAGTAGTGTTGCCTGACGGACTCAATAAAGGTGGGCTGAAGCTCTGTTGGGAGTGGGGGGTGGTCAGTGGGCTACAGCCAGGTAAGCTGGTGAGCACCCTGAGGCTCAGAGTTCGTTGTGGCCGAGTCCTGTCCAAATGCCTGATTTTCTTGTTAGAGAGCTTAGCCGCTGAGCGTAGAGTAGATGTGACGTGGCCTGAGACTGCGTAACTGAGAAGCTGCCTTACATAAGGAGCCAGGAGACAGCATGAGAACGTGGCAGTGGTTATGACAGGTGTCGCTGCCCTTAGGGATCAGACCACAGGCTGATAGCAGAAGTTAGAGTGAGTACCATGAGAAAGCCAGCAGTGAGAGTGCTCGGACGAGGCCCCTGCATTTAGTCCAGCTGTGTTCAGGGAACAGGATGGGGAGGGGCGGGGAGAGGGGGAAGGTGTTGTGGGTGCCAGGGCACTGGGTCTGAAGCGCTGAGTCGCCTAGCAAGGGTCTGTTGAGAGTCTCACTGGGCAGTGTGGAGGGTGGGCCTGAGGAGGGAGAGAGCCTGCTCTCCTAGAGCGTGCTCCACACTGCCCCCGACCCAGTGGCCAGTCTTCAGTCAGCACCCTGCGGAGCCAGCAGCAGCATTCAGTGCAGCCGATCCTCGCTCCTGAAGCCGCCCTTGCCTGGCTGTCGGGACCCCCGTTTTCCTCTCACATCTTTGGTCATGCCTGCCCCTTGTCCTGACCTGCCAATTTAGCATGTCCTAAGGCACTAGGGCCTTGGCCTTGACTTCTCCATCTGCATTCCATCCTACATGCTCTCATCTGGCTTCCTGGCTCCAAATCCATCTGGATTCAGTAGTTGTCAGATGGCTGGCTGGCTGGCTCTGGCCCAGGCCTTGTACCTGAACTCCAGGCTCCTGCCTACTTACTCCTGCCTGCTTGCTGCCTCCCTCAAGTTGCCGGCGGGGGGGGGGGTGTCTTCTAAGAGGTGCACCCAATCTAAGTTGCTACATTCACCCCAGACTCATTCCTCCCATGCCCCCACTGTCTTTGGTCAGTGGCAGTTTGATCCTCCCAGTTGTTTAGGCCCCAAACCTCAGAGTTGTCCCCGGTCACTTCTGTCGCTCTCACATCCACATCAGCACGTCTGCTCTCTCTTTCATGTCTGTTAACCCCTTAAGTAGTTCATAATGTAGAGAGTGCTTGGTTCTGTGCCTATGAGCCTATATATTTATAACATTTACAGATGTTCGCTACAGAAGAAAAATACACGTGTATAACGTTTAATTCTGCAGTGTTTTTAAATTTGTGCAAAAATAAAGATGGATAGGTGGGCATCTGTGGTAGGCTGTCACAGAGCTGTAGGTACATCCTGCAGAGCCAAAACCCTCTAGGCCCCTGTGGAACTGCTCTTCTGGCCGGGCAGTGCACAGAAAAGGAACCACGGGCCCCACAGAAGAAATGATAAGCCGTTCTGCAGGGCTTATTGGGCAATCGGGGCAGAAACAAGGGCGTGAGACACCGCTGGGTGGGCAGGGGAGCTCTGGGGGCTTTTGAGTCCAAGGAAGGTGATCGTCTCCTACTCTTCACTTGCTTCTTGGGACCAGGTGAGGCTTCGAGCTCTGAAGAAGAGCTCCCGTCCCCAGAGGACAAAGAGAACCATGCCCCAAAACGGGCTGGCCCGCATCTGCGCTTTGAGATCAGCAGTGAAGACGGCTTCAGCGTGGAAGCGGAGAGCTTGGAAGGTGAGTTGGGAGCTCGCAGTGGCAGGAAAGTGTCCCGTGAAACACTGTGCTGACTCTGGCCCGCCCCCCTCCAGGGGCCTGGAGAACGCTGATTGAGAAGGTGCAAGAGGCCCGAGGGCATGCCCGGCTCCGACATCTCTCTTTCAGTGGTGAGTGGTGGGTCCTCAAGGATGCTGGGCGCTTGGATGACTCCAGGGCGAGCTGGATCCTCCATGTGACCGGTGTGTCCTTCCCTCCTCAGGCATGAGTGGGGCAAGGCTCCTGGGCATCCACCACGATGCGGTCATCTTCCTGGCAGAGCAGCTGCCCGGGGCCCAGCGCTGCCAGCACTATAAGTTCCGCTACCACCAGCAAGGAGAGGGTCAGGAGGAGCCACCGCTGAATCCCCACGGGGCTGCCCGTGCCGAGGTCTATCTCCGGTGAGAGCCCTGTGGGAGCTCTCAAGGGTGGGAATTGAGTCTGCACAGATGGAAACTGAAGCTGGGAGGGGATACTAGGTCTCTCCGAGAGTTATTTGTGGAGTTCATAGCAGAAGAATGAACTACACCCACTTCTCTGCTGTGCCTTCAATCTCGCGTTTCTGCTACTCTGCCAGCAGTAGGCTCAAGGTCAGAGTGGCTGGGCAACATCTTGAAAGAATGGCCATGAACCTCCCTATTTTCCTCCCTCACGGACAGGAAATGCACCTTTGACATGTTCAACTTCCTGGCCTCCCAGCACCGGGTGCTTCCTGAGGGGGCTACCTGTGATGAGGAAGAGGATGAGGTACAGCTCAGGTCAACCAGGTACGGAAGGCAAGCTAGGGTGCTACGGTTTGGCCCAGAAGGGTCCTAAAGAGGATGACCTTGGCTGAGAGGTCCTTCCTGGGTACCAGCCTATGTGACACTGGTGTGCCCCACCTAGACGTGCCACCAGCCTGGAGCTGCCTATGGCCATGCGCTTTCGCCATCTCAAGAAGACGTCCAAAGAGGCTGTGGGTGTCTACAGGTTAGTGGGGTTAGAGGGGATACCCCGGGGGTTTCTGGCCAGGTTTCCCTGCCCCTGCCCTCTGAGTTCTCTCTGCATTCTACTGTGCAGATCAGCCATCCACGGGCGAGGCCTGTTCTGCAAGCGCAATATTGATGCTGGTGAGATGGTCATTGAGTACTCTGGCATCGTTATTCGCTCTGTGCTGACTGACAAGCGGGAGAAGTTCTACGACGGGAAGGTGGGCTCCAGGAGGCCGTGGGAGAATGAGGTGGGTGAGTTGGGCCAGCTCATGGGGACCGAACAGCTGATTGCCCCACCCATCCCTGTAGGGCATCGGGTGCTACATGTTCCGCATGGATGACTTTGATGTGGTGGATGCTACCATGCACGGCAACGCTGCCCGCTTCATCAACCATTCATGTGAGCCCAACTGCTTCTCTCGTGTCATCCACGTGGAGGGCCAGAAACACATTGTCATCTTTGCACTGCGCCGCATCCTGCGTGGTGAGGAGCTCACCTACGACTACAAGTTCCCCATCGAGGATGCCAGTAACAAGCTGCCCTGCAACTGTGGCGCCAAGCGCTGTCGTCGGTTCCTTAACTGAGGCCATGGCTGCCCCCGCCACCCCCCAGTCCTGCCCCTAGCCTGGGGGCTTCCTGATCCCTCCCCAAGCATCTCACTCCCACCTTCCTGTTCAGGGTGGATGTGGGCTCCACCCTCCAGTCCACCCAGCATCGGTCCCCTTTCTGTCCTGGGGGCCCAGGATGTAGATATTGTACAAAGGTTTCTAAATCCCTTCTTTTCTATGCACTTTTTTATTTAAGAGGGTGGGGTCCCAGGTGGGAACCCCCCCACAATAAAGTCTGTCAATGTTTGGAGAGGTGGTCTTGCCATTTGTATGATGCTGGGGCCCACGCCCTACACCCATCCTGAACCAAGGTCGCCCATCAGCCTCAGTAGGTAGGTGAGAAGCCATCCAGAAGTAGAAGTAAATTCTGGGGTCTGTTCAGGCTCCAGAGCAAGAAAAGGCTTACACTGCCCAGTTGGCAGTACTGCTGTGTTCCTGGGCGCAGGGCTGTCCTGGAGCCGGGGGGGTGGGGGGGGGTCTGTCTTGGGGGCGGTTGGGTTTCTCAAAGGCTCTGGAGGGCAAGGGATGCAGATCTCAGATCTTGTTTCAGTTAGGATGCTACTTCAAGATCAGAAATGGAGACAGCAGGCATTTATTTCAAGCAAATTTTCATTTTTATTGAGTCTAGGAGGCCCAGCAAACTCCAAATCAGTCAAGCTTGGACAGCACCAGCAGTGCATCTGCCCGCCCTATCTGGGCCAGGTGTGCAGCAAACTGGCCCACAGTGGCGCCTGGCTCCCTGGCCACTACCATCTCTATCAGGCCCCGCAGTGGCGATCGACTGGGCCGCAGTGAGTAGGCAAAGGTAGACCAGGCAGCAGGCAGCCCGTACCTCGCAGCCAGGTGTCTACTGGTACCGCAGGTCCCTCCCCCACCTGGCCCAGGCTCAGGGTCCAGCAGCAAGATCAGTTCCTCCAGCACCTCCAGCTCATCCAGGAGGCGAGACAGGGGCTGTGACGCCAGGTTTCGCACCTCTGGGAGACAGGGAGAAGTAAAGGAGAGGAAGGGAAGGCAGGTTTCCGGGCCCCTCCCACCTCCTGGGCCCCCTCCCACTAACCCGTGCTCAAGTGTCCATGCAGAGAGCGCTCCTTCCCTGTGCTGCCTGCCTCTGATGCCTCCACGGTGCCTGGAGAAGGGGAGGGCAAGGAGAGCGGGTAGGTGTTGGATTCTTCACCATCCAAGCCAGGACAGGGGAGGGCGGCGGTTTTTCCCTCAGGTGGGTGATGCCTCCGCAGAGCGAGCAGGACAGTCACTGCCACGGTCACAAGCAGGACCAGCACCAGGAGCAGGACCAGCACCAAAGGCAAGACAAAACTTGGCCGAGAGATGTTGCTCTTAGTTGTCCACAAGAGACTGGAACTCGCCGGTGAGCTGGGCTCTTGGGAGCTAGGGTTGCTCTGTTCTCTAGGTGTTGGGAGGCAGAGGCTCTTGGCAGGGACAGGCCTCTGGGAACAAAGAAGTGGGAGTAGAGTGGGAGGCCACACCCTACTCCAAGCTCCTTCAGAGGGGCCACATCCCCTGCCTGGTCCTGCCCTACCCCACCCACCTCCAACCCACCTCAACCCCTTCAGGCCTCTCCTAATAGCTCTATGGCCCCACCCCTACCCTGTTCAGTGGAGTTACACCCACTTCCTAGATCCAGGCCCCGCCCCGCCCCACCTCGGGCCCTCCCAGCTCCCAAGCCCAAGTCCCACCAGCACCTCTCTGCAGCGTGGCTGGGTTCTGCCACAGTGCCCAGCCGGAGTAGGGGCTGGGGCTCCAGTGCCGCAGGGTCTGCACAGTTCCGCACCATCCGGGTTGCACTGGCCAGGAGCACACTTTTTGAATGGGTATGTTAAGAGGTCTCCAGAGTCATTGAGCCCACAGTTTTCCACGAACTCATAGTCTAGTGGGAGACGCAGGCACCATTGTGGCAGTAGAGCCCCCCCTTCCTCCCCTTCACCCTGCTGTACACCCTCACCCCTTCCCTCTTCTACCCAGACTTCCACCCCCCTCTAGCTCTGCCCCAGGCGCCCTCCACACCCAGATTTCTCCACAGCTCACAGCCCTGTCGTCTGCATTAGCCCACCGATGCTAGCTGTGAGCTACCCCCTCCCTCCCTGCTTCCCAGCACCACTCCCCTGGCTCAGGGGCTCCTCACCCGGGCAGGGGGGCGGCCCGAAGCGCTGCAGGCAGCTGCTGCAGCACTTGTTGTCTGGGTTCCAGTACTCAAGGCTGCAGCAGTACTGGGAGGCTTCCGGTGGTGCTGCCTGGGCCAGAAACAGCACGGCTGCCAGGAAGAGGCGTCTGGGCCCCATCCAGGCAGGGCCAGCAGCCCGGGGGACGAGACCACGGGACTTCGAATCACAGACCACAGCGCCTCTTCCACACTTTGCAGGAAACCCAGGCAGAAGAAGAAAGTGGATATGGGGGGCACAGAATTCCAGAGCCCCAACACCCACACAAGCCCCTGGCCCCGAGGGAAGCCTCCAAGGTATCCAGGTGGCTCTAAGAACTCTGGATGTAGATGGCATGGGTCCACATCCCATGCCTGCCGTAGCCACTCTCCCATCCCTACGGCGAGGTGACAGCACCTGTCTCAGGGTTACTGTGAAAATCAGAATTATCACAAGTAAAAGCAGCTGCCGGGGTAACTTCAATGTAACTGTTAGGTACTACTGACTCCTACCTCAGGGTTGTGAGCGTGAAGGACCCAGCCTTAATTCAGTGGGGACTCCTCCGTACCCCCGAGCCGCCTTTCCTTTACTCCTGTATTGGTTTCTATCACTACCGCTGTCACTAGACACCTGAGAGGAGCCACCTAGGCAGGAAGGACGTTTATTCTGGCTCCGTGTTGAAGTTCACAATCCGAGACTGGTGTCTGCTGCGGGCGGCAGATAGCAGATCTCTGACACTGTAAGCCAGGCTGACTCCTAGAGCGACCTTCTGAGAGCACCTCCCCATGACAAAGACCCCTGCTGGGCCCACCGCCTAGAGGCAACAATTGGATGAAATTCCCACTCTTAATCCATTAGCCACCAACCTAAGACTTCAGGGAGTAAGCCCCCAACACATGGGCCTTTGGGGAACACCCAAACTGTTAGCCAAACCATAATACCACTTAACCCCCTAAGCTCCATGGGCAACCAAGCCTCCCCCCTTAAGCCTCCGATGGAGGTGCCGAGGTTTCCAGCCCACCAGTGACACGAGGGTCCTGAGTCCGAGTCTTCCACCTGTTCATGCTTCCTCCGCTGAAGTTGTGGCTAGAACCCAGCCCTGCTTCCTCTTTCCATGACACGTTTGCGGACGGAAACTCCAACCCACAGCTCAAGGCTCCACCTACAAAGCCTTAAACCACTTTATTTGAGAGAGGGGCAATAGACGATTAAATCCCAGAGCCTGGAAAGATGGGGCTTGAAGAGGCATCCTGGCCGGGAACATCCGTCAGGGTGAAGGGCAAGGCGGCCAGTCTCAGAAGCGGCCGTGCCGGTGGTCCGGAGAATGCCGTCTGTTCCTCTCTCGGGGACGATGGCCAGCGTGGGACCTTGGGGGTGACCTGCAGACAAAAGCGGGGGGAGCTGGGCTAAAGCTGCTGGAGAGTGGTGTGGACAGCCCAGGCCTGCTTCCCTGGGATGGAGCAGGGCACGTGGTAGAGGGACGAGACTTCCACGTGGTGGACTCGGCGGGAGGCACACGGGCTCATCTCAACACTGGCAATCCCAGCTAGCCCTGGGTTTGAGTTTCAGCCTGGTGTTGGGGTTGGGACTTCAGTACTGGTTTCTAGATGGAACTCAAGACTATTCTTAGGGTTCAACAGTCTTGGAACTAGCATCTGTTGGAGTCTCGGCTACTCCACTTCCAGACCAGCCCCCTGCTAATGTGCCTGGGAAGGCAGTGGAAGATGGCCTAAGTGCAGTGGGGGACCCGGATGTAGTTCCTGGTTCCTGGCTCCCAGCCCCAGCCATTGAAGCCATCTGGGAAGTGAACCAGCAGGCGAAAGATCTCTGTCTCCCCCTCTCTCTGTAACGCTGTCTTTCAAATAAATCTTAAAAAAAAAAAAAAAAAAAAAGGCTTGGGACAGTGTTACTGGAGCTCAGGGTAGGGGCCTCACGAGGACTCTCGGCAGGCCGGGCCTGCGTACCTGCGCCTGGGTCCCCGCCCGTAGAGCTGCCGCCGCAGGTTCCGGGAAATGGGCCGCAGGTGCATGAAGTTGCAGAAGCCGCCTCGGGTGCATTCCCTGGGCAGAGGACAGGTGGATGGGAGAGCCCATGGTCACCGACCGCCCTTCCCCACACAGGAGTGAGGGCCAGCAGTGTCCACCCCACCCTCGTGCTACCGTACCCCATCTCGTACTGCCGACAGCACGACTCCCGGAAGTCGGTGACAGGGGACAGCTCGGCGTGCACGGCTTGCCCATTGAACCAGCGGTTATTGAGTTCAGCCACTGCCCGCTCCGCATCCTCCTCCCGCCGGAACTGCGGGGAAAGTGGGTCAGGGTCAGCAGGCGCACGGAGGGCGGCCTCCGCTCCTGGGCCCGGAGGGGGCGGCGGGCACCTTGACGTAGACGTTGCCCACGAGGTGGTCGCCCAGGTTGTCGCAGACGTTCATCTCCTCGATCTCCCCG
Source organism: Oryctolagus cuniculus (assembly GCF_051225735.1). NCBI lineage: Eukaryota > Metazoa > Chordata > Mammalia > Lagomorpha > Leporidae > Oryctolagus > Oryctolagus cuniculus. Next base: position 20,637,991 of record NC_142884.1, read on the forward strand.
TACTTCTCCTGCAGCTCTGTGAACACCTCCTGGGCCAGACCGGGAGCACTGGGCTCAGCGGAGGCCCAGGGGACACCCCACCTGCCCAGGCGGCGCGGGACTGCTCCTCACCTCGAAGAAGTTATCGTAGTGTTCCTGCACCTCCACGTCGCTCACGTGACCTGGGGGAGGCCAGGGGGGAGTCATGGAGCGGCCTGCGAGCCGAGGCTCTCTGCCCCGCCCTGAGCGCGGGTCTTTACTTACAATGCGAGCCGTCTGCTGTTTGGGCCGTGTTCTGTGGATTCCGGTACAGGTTGAGCAGCACTATGGTCTGCACAGAATGGGAAAAGGGGCGGGGCCTAAGCTCAGCGGGCAGGGCTGCGTGCTGCGGGCAGGACAGTGGGGTATGGAGGCTGCAGCAGAGGAGGCGTGCGCACGGGGCGGGGCCCGGCCCGGCCCCGACGGACAGCGCGGGGGCGTTGCCAGCACCCACAAGGCGTGGCCCCGCTCGGAGAAGGCGGGGCTGAGCTGGCGGAGGGACGCGCGGCGGGAGGGCGTGGGCGGGGCCTCACACGCCCGGAAAAGGTGGGACCGCGCGATGATGGACAGCAGAAAGGGCAGGGCTGACAAGCATTAACCCCCGGGGCTCCGTGTCGGGTCTCACCTGGCTGAAAGTCGGTTTGTTGTGAAGCCGAGAGCACCGGTCTCCGTGCCGGCAGGCCCCGATCTTAAAGTAAAAAGAGCAGTTAACCCTGGAAGAGGTGCAAAGACACGGGTGACCTGAGGGCCGGGGGGAACGAACGCCCCGGTAACACCGCTCCGAGCCGCCCAGCCACCAGGGACCCGAACGCCCAGGCCCGGCCCCCTGAGAGGCCACTCCCCTGCGCCCATTCTCACTTGTCCTTCTCAGTCCCGAATATCGAAGCTAAATATTCAGCCATTTTTACCCAAACCCTCCGACTCGGCTTGCTCTTACGTCACTTCCGTTGCGCAGGGGCGTTGGGAAGTGTAGTTCGGCGCTCCGCGCGCGCGCAGAAACCCCCTAGTGCGCCTGCGTGTTGGAGGCCCTCGCCCTCCCCGCAGAATCCGGGACGGGAGTGTCCCGAAGGCGCATGCGCACAGCGCTGCCCCCCCGCGACCCGAAGAGACTACAAACTCCAGAGCAACCTGCGGCCTCTCGCGCAGACGTCCGTAGTTGGAAAATAGGAGGAGTATCCCCCGACCCACCCAGAGGAGGTGAGCTGGGGGTCGCCTGGCGCAGCCCAGTAACGTAAAGAGCTTCTCAGCCCAGCCCGCTTGCTGGTTGGGGGCGAGGGCGCACTTAAAGCACGCCCTCTCTTACATTTATCTGTGTTTTGTTGTCACAGGGACGTGGCTCTCCGTGTTTCTCGCATCTGCTGCTGAGGGTCGAGCCTGGTGTCTTGCCCTGCGGACCTGTGGGAAGACCCGGCCCTAAAGCAAGGATGAACTTGGAGCGGGTATCCAACGAGGAGAAGCTGAACCTGTGCCGGAAGTACTACCTCGGTAAGGCGCATCCCGGGGGCGGGGGGTCCCAGGATGGGGGAGGCCGTGGCCGGGGCTCGGAGGAGCGGACCCCTGGGCCCCAGGCAGGTGGCGAGGAGTGAGTCAGTGCTGCATCCCCGGGAGGCCGCCGAGCCCCCCGTCTGAGCTCGGGTGTGGGAGAGGACCTTGCAAGTAGGAGCTCGCTGCCCGGGACCCGGTGTGTGTGTTGTGTGTTTCTCCCTAGGAGGGTTCGCTTTCCTGCCTTTTCTCTGGTTGGTCAACATTTTCTGGTTCTTCCGAGAGGCCTTCCTTGCCCCAGCCTACACGGAGCAGAGCCAGATCAAAGGCTGTGAGTCGGACACGGGTGAGGGCAGGCCGGTGGGAGGGGGTGATGGAGGCTGCAGGATTCTGGGTCGGGGGAGAGAGCAAGAGAAGAGAGGGCTGGGCTGGGGGCGGCCAGCGAGCCGCCGCAGGCCGACTCGGACCCCTCCTGCTTCCCATTCCAGATGTCTGGCGCTCGGCGGTGGGCTTCCTGTTCTGGGTGATCGTACTCACCACCTGGATCACCATCTTCCAAATCTACCGGCCCCGTTGGGGCGCGCTTGGGGACTACCTCTCCTTCACCATACCTCTGGGCACCCCCTGACGGCCTGTGCACGGGCTCGGGACCTGTTTCCTCCGCAGGATGGGCTCGACGCACGTCTCAAGCCCCAAAACTTGCTTCTGTCCTGACACCGCCCCCAATAAAAGACCCTAACCCACCACATTGACTCCCTGGGGTCTTCTGGAGGTTGAAGCATACAGTGCGTATGAATATTTGAGAACATGTATTGAGTGCGTGTTTTGTAGCAGGCTTTTGTACTTTGTACATTGTGTGTGTGTGTGTGTGTGTGTGTGTGTTGCATTGAATTCCACTCAAAGGAACTTTCTCTATTCTGGAACATTAACTCTCAGAAGTAGTTAGTTTCCTGCTCGGCAAATCTGTTTTGCAGACAAGGAGCCAAGAAGGGAACCCTGCCTGCATTTCTGGGGCCTCCCGCCCTGAGCACGTGGCGGTGCTGTTGGAAGCCTGAGTTTGTCTCCCCGGGCCTCCGTGTCGTCGGGGTGCAGAGCAGATCATGACGCTGCTCCCCGAGATCTCTCTGGGCTGGGGCGTGTGTGGTAAATGAAGTTCGTTCTCTGAGGGAGCCTTGTCTCCAGCAGTAGAAATATCCCAGAGCATTCTCGACCATCCTATTTAAAAACTTCAGCCCCTGAAGCCTGTGCTGTGCCATAGCAGGTAAAGCTGCTGCCTGCAACACCGGCATCCCATGTGGGCGCCGGTTCAAAACCTGGCTGCTCCACTTCCGACCAGCTCTCTGCTGTGGCCTGGGAAAGCGGTAGAAGATGGCCCAAGTCCTTGGGCCCCTGCACCCACGTGGGAGACCCGGAAGAAGCTCCAGGTTTCTGATCGGCCCAGCTCCAGCCATTGCGACCATTTGGAAAGTGAACCAGCAGTTGGAAGTCTGTCTGTTTCTCTCTCCCTCTCTCCTTCCTCCCACCCCCCCCACCGCCTCTGCCTCTGCCTCTCTGTAACTCTGCCTTTCAAATAAATAGTAAAATAAATCTTTAAAAAAAAAAGGTTTAGGCCCCACCTTTATACTCTGTATGCCTTTCTTTTCTTTTTATTGATTTATATATTTTGAGAAAGAGATGGAGTGCCCATCGGCTGTTGGTTCTCCACATGCCTGCAACCACCTGGACTGCCCCAAGCCAAAACAGGGAGCTGGAAATGCAATCCAGTTCTCCCCTGCGGTGGCGGGAGCCCAGCAAGTTAAGCCCCGGCTGCTGCCTCTGCAGGGTTTGCATCAGCAGGAAGCTGGAATCGGGAGCCGTGGATGGAGCCCAGGCACTCCAGTGTGGGATGTGAGATGAGTCTTCTTGACCACCAGGTGGAACACCTACCCTCAGGCTGCACTCTCTGTCCTGTCACATTTCACTTAGCATGTTTGACTTGTTTATATGGTTGGATTTTTGTTTGTTTGTTTGTTTGTTTGTTTTTAATGTATTTGAGAGAGTTACAGTGACTGGGAGAGACAGAAAGGTCTTCCACCCACTGGGGCACTCCCCAAATGGCTGCAGTGGTTGGAGCTGAGTGGATCAGGAGCCAGGAGCTCCTTCCCACTCTCCCACAGGGGTGCAGGGGCCCAAGGTCTTGGGCCATCTTCTACTGCTTTCCCAGGCCATAGCAGAGAGCTGGATCGGAAGAGGAGCAGCCAGAACCCGAACTGGCACCCATTTGGGATGCTGGTGCCGCCACATCACTGTCCCCTACTTGTTTATATTTTTAAACTTTCACTTATTTTTACTTGAAAGAAAGACGGGAACACAGAGTTTCCATCCACAGATCCCATCAACAGCCAGGGTCCGTCCCAGTGGAAGCCAGGAACCAGGGACTCAACCTTAAGTCTCCCAAGTGGCTGGCAGAGATCTGCCTGCCGCCTCCCAGGATGCACCCCGAAGTGCTTTACTTATCCTCTGTCTTCCATCCTCTACAAGATAAGTTCATTAGGGCAAGGATTTTCATCTGTTCACTGCGTTGCCCCCAGTACCTAGATGAATACGTAACAGCCTAATAAAGATTCGCTAAATGAATGACGTTGTGCCTAATAAAGATCACCCAGTAGGCAGTTGGCTCCTAGCGAGTGCTCAGAAACTAGGAAACCGGCTAGATTCCCTGCAAACAGCTAAATGCGTGTTACTAAAACCTGACACTACAAGTCCCGAGAAGCTTCGCGATGCCTGATCCTTTGTCTCCCATAGTGCCCCGCGCGGCTCAAGCTAAGTTACTACGGCCGAGTCTCGGGAGCTGGAACTACACCTCCCAGGATCCCCTGGGTTGTCGTCGGTTTGTTTCCGGAAATAAGACCCTCTAGGAAGGTGGAGCTTAAGGCTGGGAGTCGACAGCGGCAGCTGTCTGTAAGTCGGGGTACTAGATTGGCAGTTAAATTGACTAATGAGAAAGAGCGACTGCCCAAAGGGTCCTCCCACAGAAGGGGAAGAAGAGGTGGCCGCGGCGGCGGCGGCAGTGGCGGTTGGACACTGCTCCGGCCGTGCCCGCGGTCGCCCCGGGAGCTTGCTGTTTGCAATCTCCGCGCCCGCCTCCAGCTTTGATTCGGTGCCGTATGTTCTTTTGAGCTTTCTCTGACCCACCTAGCCAGATCTCGGACCCAAACCATGTTCCCAGTGAAGGTGAAAGTGGAGAAATCAGGTGAGGACGCCGAGTCGGGGGCCTGTCGGGAACACCGGGCTGATCTGGGTCCAGGGGTCCGGATAGGGGGATGATCGCGAAAAGGTGGACTGCGCGGCTCCTCCCATCAGGCTGTCGTCGTGTCGAGCATCGATCGTTGCTGCCAGCACTCTGGCAGTGGCCGGGCAGTGTGGCGCGGGGAGAGCATCCCAAGCCACTCCTAGTTCTGTGCAGGCTCCTGTTCTCGGCTCCGCCTCAGTTTCCCCATTTCCAGCAGCGGGCGTGGGTCAGCCCTTGTGTCCCGAACCCATAATCGCCGTCTTCCGGCCGTCGTAGGAAGGTGGGGAAACTGAGGCTCGGAAAGAGAAAGTTATTCGGGGCGGGGCAGGCTGATGGGGGCAGTGGGAGAGGCACAGGAGGCCAAACAAGAAATAACAGTGGGAGGAAGTGGGGACTTAGGGCAGGTCAGGGGCCCTAGGTGGCCGGATGCGCAGGGTGCGAGGGGACGGCGGCGAGAACTGTGGGCCCGCCTGAGCACTTTGGATTTGGCTCTGAGCGGAATGAGGAGGCTAGGGCGGGTTTGAACTGAGAGCCGAGTTAATCAAAGTACCTCTCCCCCAGTGCCCCCCCCCCCGAAGAACAGTGGCCAAGTGGTGAGGGGCTGACTGCAGAGAGGGGAGAGGGCGTGGACACCTGGCAGAGGGGCGCTGTGCAGGGGTGGAGGGCTCTAAGCCGGGAGCAGGGTCAGCCTTGGGCATCTTAGGAAGATTCTTTCTCCTAGCGGAGGGGAGACTGAGGCTAGGAGTCCCCGGGGGTTGGGGATGAGGGGGTTGGGCTGGACCCAGGTGGCAGAGTGTGGAGAGACACTCAGGAGGCCAAGTGGACAGGCCATGGAGTTGGGGGGGGGGGGAAGGGGTCAGAAAAAAAAGGCTATTTTAGATGCCATTTCCCCGTCTTTAAGTGTTGTCAGCTCCTTCAGCCACACAGCGGGTCTGGGGCCCTGACGAGGCCGTATGAGCCTCTGCCATATAACTTAGCTTTGGAAGCAGATGGCTGGGATCAGATCCCTCTCAGTGCGACTTTGGGTGTCTCGGCACCTCAGTCTCCTCATCTGTAAGGTGGGTTACCAATGGCACCTGTTGGAGAATTGTGAGAATTCAGTGGGGTGAGACAGGTGGTGTGCTCCCAACAGTCCTGGCACACGGGGAGCACTCTGAATAGGTTAACTTCTCATTTTCCTGTCCTGGTAGATGGGGAAGTGTCTGAAGCTTCATGAAGCCTTGCAGCCATTGTGTGGCTATATGTCATTCGGGGACAGCCCAGGAAGGGGGTGGGCCTTGCCTCCTCTCACACAGTAGGCACGTGCGACAGCCCTGGAGCTCAGGGCCCTACTCATTGCCTCAGGGGCCTCTGCCCCTGGTCTGGGCCCGCCCACAGGACTGGCCCGCGCAGAGGAGACGCGTTCTCTGGTCCAGTCCCAAGGCTGCGAGCTGAAGCCTGCTTGGTACCCTCTCTCCGCAGAGCTGGAGATGGCCAAAGCCCGGAACCAGCTGGACGCCGTCTTACAGTGTCTCCTGGAGAAGAGTCACATGGACAGGTCGGGACTTGGTCCTGCGTGGGGGGCCGGGGGAGCTCTGGCGGCCTGAACCCTCTCCTGCCCGGCAGGTCCCAGGGGAAGGGAGCTAGTGGACAGGCCACCTGCTGCCTTCCCACGCCGGGCCTTTGGAGCTCCGAGCCAACGGCTCTCTTCTATTGCCAGAGAGCGGCTGGATGAGGAAGCCGGGAAGACGCCCTCGGACCCCCACGCTAAGTACGTTGTGTTTTGTTTTGGTGGAATCTGATATTGCCTCATCCAAGCCCTGACCGCGTGCCCTGGGCTTCCTGAGTCGTGACGTAGCACCCCCACGTACAGAGATGCTTGGTGGCAGAGCATGGGGTGGGACACAAGGCCCAGGGCTCGGTGGGGTCAGATGGCCATCTCAGGCTTAATCCCAGTGTCCACAGGTGCCCAGGGCAAGGCGGGGCAGTGGGCTGAGCAGTGTGTGTTTAGGGGTCGGCCTACTGAAACCCCTTCTCCCCACAGGGACTGCTCCATTGCAGCCACTGGCAAAAGGTAAGGCAGCAGGGACCCCAGCCAGCTCGGGAGAGGCTCCCAGCCCCCACCCAGGCCCTGACACGCCTGCCCTCCCCACACAGGCCGTCTGCGCGCTTCCCTCACCAGCGGAGGAAGAAGAGGAGGGAGATGGATGACGGGCTGGCTGAGGGAGGGCCACAGCGGTCCAGTGAGTAGGCAGTGGCCCTGGAGGGTGGACAGAGAGCCAGGGGGTGCCACGAGGATGCTCAGGTACCTCCCGCCACCCTCTACCCCAGACACGTACGTGATCAAGCTGTTCGACCGGAGCGTGGACTTGGCCCAGTTCAGCGAGAACACACCGCTGTACCCGATCTGCCGTGCCTGGATGCGCAACAGCCCCTCAGTGCGCGAGCGTGAACGCTCGCCCGGCTCCCCACTGCCCCCCCTGCCTGAGGACGAGGAGGTGGGATGGACAGTGGGCCCTAGTGCAGCTGCCAGGAAAGCAGTGGGTAGACGGGCTCCCTCCCCCTAGCTCCTGGGGGGGACTGGCACAGGTCCCTGTGTCCCACAAATGAATGCAGGGCCAAGTGCGGCACACAGATGGGCTCTTGTAGGCTGGGCAGGCAGAACCCTGGCCTGAGGGGAAAGCAACAGATAAATGTGACCCCCAAGGTAAAGGGTCCCCAAGAGCTGAGAGGCTGGATGGGTTGTTAGTGGCCTGGGGGAGCAGGGGTAGATGAGGTTCTGGTATCTGGCTAGAGATGGCAGCCAGGGGTCCCCAGGATGTACGGAGATGACTCTCTGAACTCTCAAGGCGGGGTAGGAATCCTGGCCTGGGGAGTGACGCGAAGGGGTCCCTTGGTGACACATAGGGGGCCCCTTAGGAATCCCTGAAGCTGACAGGTGTAGATGGGCATCCCTGGGTGAGGGTGGACAGGGCTTCCTGGCTAGAGAGGAGAAAAAACGGATCGCCCAGGGTAAACACACCTGAGCTCTGGGCTGGGCAAGGTGTCTGCCCTTCAGGTCCTTCGTCACTGGGAAAAGCAGGAGGATGAAGCGGATACTCCTTGCCCTCTTATCTGACTTCCTCGGGCCTGGCTTGGGGCCCTTGTATCCCAGGGTTCAGAGGTCACCAATAGCAAGAGTCGTGACGTGTACAAGCTGCCTCCACCCATGGCCCCTGGGCCACCCGGAGACGCCTGCAGAACCCGCATCCCATCCCCGCTGCAGCCGGAGACCCAGGGCACCGCCGACGATGAGGTGGGTATAGAAGGCTGGCCCGGGGCTCAGGGGGCTGTGCTGGGGGGCTTGGCCACCCAGCCTGGCTCTGTCTGTGCACACAGCCTTCCGAGCCCGAGCCTTCGCCCTCCACGCTCATCTATCGCAACATGCAGCGCTGGAAACGCATCCGCCAGAGGTGAGCGGCCCCCAACCTGCCCCCTCCACCGGCGTCTGATGGACTTGCTAAGTCCTCCCCGCCCCGCCCCAACTCCCCAGGTGGAAGGAGGCGTCTCATCGGAACCAGCTCCGCTACTCGGAAAGCATGAAGATCCTTCGGGAGATGTACGAGCGACAGTAGCGTTCCTGCCCCAATAAACACCCTCAGTTCCACACTGACCATCGTCCTGCCCGTCCTTTCCAGCCCAGACACAAGGCGGCTGGCACAGCTCTAGCACATTTATTGGGGGGGGGGGGTCTAGAAGGGAGGGGGAACAGGGTGGCTGGTGAGTGACTCAAAGGGGCAAAAGGTTGCGGGAAATCAGAGTGGCTGGTGGGTTGGGTCCTGGAGGAGGAGAGGGATGTGGAAGGCGGGCTGCCTAGGGTGTCTGGTCGGAGACCTGGGGTCAAGACAGACTGGTGGGAGGTGGGGAGGGGCCTGGGAACAGCTGTGCAGAGGCCGTCTGGTTGGGGTGCTGGTTGGCCTAGGGTAGGTGTCCAGAGGTGGGCAGTCAGGGGACTTGGAGTCTGGGGGTTTCAAGTCAGAAAGGGGGCCGCAGGAGGGTGGGGTGGCTGGTTGCAGGGGAGGGTTGCAGAGGCCTGGGACGAGGCTGTTGGGCCTGTGCGGTCGGGGCTGCTTACCTGTGGGGGATTACGCCCGCCCCACTGGCCTAGGGGCCGGCAGGGATGGAGTGGGGTGTGGGGATGTCCTCACAGAGCAGTCAGACGGAGCAGTCTCGAGGGGGCGATGGGCCAAGAAAGTGGGGTGGGTGCACAGGAGACTGGAGGGTGAGGGTCTGACACCTGGGGGTGGAGGGGTGGACGGTGAGTGTGGGTGGCAGGGGAAGCATCTGGGGGGAGGGGTCAAGGCAGGATCTCAGATTGGGTGGGGATGGTCTTGGCGAGCTCACGACTTCTGGCTGGGCGGAGTCAGATCGGCTTTAAAAGAGGGAGCTCCAGGCAGCTCCCGGGGCTCAGGCATGCCTGAGACCCCTACTTGGCGGCAGCTGCGGGCGGCAGTGGGGCCTGCGCCGGTGCTGGAGCGGCCTGGATGGACAGGACGCCCTCGGGAGACAGCGCCGACGTCACGGCGGCAGGGTCCACGCCAGATGGCAATCGGTAGCGGCGGTGGAACTCGCGCGCGATGAATCCATGCTCGTCCTAGAAGGCACGCAGGCGTGAGCGGTGCCGGCCTGCGGAGCGAGGGAGCGCACAGGTCCCGGCCCCGCCCCCCGCCCCGCCGGCGCGCTCACCGGGCGCTCCTCGTGGCGCGCGTGCACCTCCACGTGGTCACCAACCACCTTGACAGCTATTTCCTCCGGCGAGAAGTGCTTCACGTCCAGCAGCACGGAGAAGTGGCCGGGGTCCGTGGGCACCTGCGCACAGCCGTCCGGGGCGGGGCTGTCATGGGGCGGGGCCCTGAAACTGGGGAGCCCCCTGTCCTACCCTGGGTCACCGAGGACCTCTTCACCCGGAATCACCAGATGCCCCTCCCTCACAGTGATGGGCCCCCATCCCCTCCAAGGTCAGGGACCTACGCTAGGACGTCACCCAGGAAGACCGGACCTCCCGCCTCTCAGCAGTTAGGCACCGGACCCTCCCTCAGCCTGGCCCTTCCCAGCACCAACAACTCTCCGCCCCTCTGCAGTCACCGCCCTGCCCCTCCCCCTCAGAGTCTGGGTCTCCAGTCTCCTTCAGGATCCTGAGACATCCCTCAGAGTGACTGCTTCCGTCCTATTAGTGGCCCAGCCCTTCCACGCCCCCTCAAAGCCACCTGACATCCTTCGACCCCTGTCCCCTTACCCAGAGCAGCAGGGGACCACCACCCCCCCACCCCCCCACCCCCGCTTCTGAGTGGCCTATTCTGTCTATTCAAAGTCAACAAGGCCTTGCGAGTAGTCGAGTGGTCGCTACCGCCCCCTCCCCCAGGCCTGGCACCTGAGCGGTGGGCAGCGCCACGCTGGGTGCGCGCAGATAGTAGGGGGCGAACGCGGCCGGGCAGAGCGCAGCCAGCTCGGCCTCCAGCAGTCCCTCGCCGAATCGCTGGTCAAAGAGGCGGCCCGGCGCGGAAAACCCAGGCACCGGAGCCGAGGCACGTCGCAGCCAAGACGGCTGCACAGGCACCGGGATCTCCATCCTGCTCCGCCACCGCCGCCCTGGGTCCCGCAGTGCCCCTGCGTGTGCGGCTGCGGATTTATAGGGCGCCTTGCGCCGGCCCCTCGGCGGGCCTCCCAGGGACACTGGGACCGCAGCCAGGCCTGGCCATTAGTAGAGCCTTATTTAGAAACCCCAACAATGACTTGGCCATTTATTAAGCGCCTGCTGGGTGCCCGGTAAAGGCCGGCAGGGAGGTGTCACTAAGATCCCCCCAATTTCGGGAAAGGGACGCTAAGGCTGAAGCGGCGGGTATTGGGAGCACAGCGCGGGATCTGGGACCCTGGGCTCAGGGAGTCCATCCCCTGGCCCCCTGGCAGCTCTGAGGATGACGCAGATACAGATCTTAGGAGCAGATTCCGGAGAATGCAGTAGCTGAGCCAGGTTGTCAGGAGGACACAGAACAGAACCAACCCCGGTCCTCGGCCAGGACTTGGGCGCAGTCCCCGGGCAGGCCGGCCCTAATTCTGTGCCTCTGACTCAGCCCCGGGTGCGCAGCGGCCAGGGGGCGTGAGCACCAGCACTCCGGGTTTGCCCCCCCAGAGGCCCTGCGCTGGGGCCCGAAATAGCTCGTTTTGATCCCAGTACCTCGGCCAGGAGCCCAGGCCTGGCAACCAGTGCGGCCAGCTGCCCCTGTAGCAAGAGGTTAGCGTGTAGATGACCATCGGGGCCAGCTGTCTGGCCCAGCTGATGGACGACGGTGATTAGGGAGGGGACAGACTCTTGACTGCCCCCTGATATGGTAGGACAGCGGCTAGACCTGAGCAGAAACAGGGAGGACTTTCAGAACGCGAGACTGCAGGAGACAGGAGTCCGATCGCCGCCAACCTCAAGCCGACTCAGGTCTTTTTCTTCATTGGTCCAAGAGCTTGCCAATTACGACTGCACGCTGCAAATTCTCCAATCAAATATGTTCTTTCTAGCAAGACAACGTTACAGCCAATCGTTTTCCAGATACTTTATATTTTCCTCTCTATCATTGGTCGCCTCGGAGGCCACTCTTTTCCTTCGCCGGCACGCCCAGAAAGGGGCAGGGCTGATGGGACATTGCTAAGCGACCGAGATGCCGGCGGGGTCCGTCCGGTGACCCCAAGAGCGGAAGCGCTGAGGTAGCTGCGGAATGGACCGCAGGTGAGGCCAGCCCCTCTTCCAGAGACCACAGGACACCTGGGGAGGACCCAGGACGAGGGCAGCGCGGAATCTCTCGAGCTCAGCGGCACTGCAAGTGCAACAGCCTTAGCCCTCAACATCCGGGGGGTTCCATAGACGTTGTACGTTGCCCTTTCTGGGTGGCTCCAAGAGTTTCTCCAAGGGCGTCCGAGGGCAACTTGGGAGCTGGCCCCCGACACCCGGGAGTGCTGGTCTTCGGACTTTCTCGCCGAGGCGGAGCCCAGGGAATTATGGGGATCGGAGTCCGTCTACACTAGGGGAACGTGTATGCCCCGTAGGGTCTCGTCGAGGTTCTTAACCCCAGCGCCCCTTCAGAATCACCTGGGACGCTGCGAAACAAAACAAAAATATATGGCTGGCTGGCCCCGCCTCCTGATATCTGATTACGTTGGTCTGGGGGGTGGGGGAACGGCATGTCTCTTCTAGACTGGACTCAGGGTTGAGAACTAGCGGCTCCCCAGCCCTGGGCCTTTCTAAGTCTGCTTCAAGGAATCACGGGACTCGCCCCTCCCTGAATGTCCCGAGTGCTCCAGGAAAGTTAGAGTCGCTCTCCTCCAGGAATCCCCGGCAGCCGCGTGGCTCTGCCCTCCTCATCCCCAGCAGGGCCCGAGGCTGCAGTGCCCACGCTCAGCCTGCCAACCCCCCTGTCGCCTTAGCAGCCTGCCGGCTCTCTCTATCCAAGACAGAGCGCCTGGAGGTGCTTCCCCGGGTCGAAGCCGCTCCTGGTCATCTGGAGGCCGGACGTGGTGCTCCAAGGTAAGGAAGTAGCCCAGGAGCAAGGAGTGAGCCCTAGAGACACTGGGGATGCGCTAAGGAGACAGACCCTCTCCCGCTCCCCACAGCCCTGAGCTTGTCTTGCTCTCGACCGCCTGGACCGCTCATCACAGCCCCAGCCACTCTAGGCCGTTGACCGCTTCGGGATGGAGCCCTCACGTGTGTCTCCAATGCCCTGCAGGGATGACTCAGCAGACCTCACCTTTTCTCCCTGTGTTTTCTCCCCTCTTAGACCCTGAGCCCATCCAGGTCCCAGAGGTCCAGGCTCCCACAGGCTCCCAAGGCTGCAGCCACAGGTCCCACCTCCCCTGAGCCATCGGAGGAGTCCTGGCCGTCCAGTTCAGGGACCCCTTCCCCACCCGCCACCACTGAGGGACACACGGGGGCCTCCCTGTCACCTCCCCTGATTGACAGCGGGGATTCCGTGGTGGCCAAGTGAGTACCAGCAGCCCTGGTAGGACAGGAGAGATGGGGTTGGGGGGGGACATCCCATAATACAATACTCACTGCAGACAGAGCGGCTTGTGCAGTGCATTTGTAGGGCCGGGCGTGTGTGTTATTGAGAACTCTGGAGCCAGAATGCCTGGGTTTCAGTCCCGCCGCTCTCTGTGCGACCTTGCCCTTGGTGTCTTTCTCTGTAAATTGGGGTTTCTTTCTTTCTTTCTTTCTTTCTTTCTTTCTTTCTTTCTTTCTTTCTTTCTTTCTTTCTTTTTTTTTTGTTAAGGTTACACATTAACCTATGTTATATCTTTTTTTTTAACATTTATTTATTTATTTGAAAGTCAGAGTTACACAGAGAGAGGAGAGGCACAGAGAGAGAGAGAGAGAGTCTTCCATCCAATGGTTCACTCCCCAGATGGCCGCAACGGCTGGAGCTGTGCCGATCTGAAGACAGGAGCTTCTTCCTGGTCTCTCACATGGGTGCAGGGGCCCAAGGACTTGGGCCATCTTCTACTGCTTTCCCAGGCCATAGCAGAGAGCTGGACAGGAAGTGGAGCAGCCGGGTCTCGAACCGGCCCCCATATGGGATGCCGGCGCTTCAGGCCACAGTGCTGGCCCCAAATTGGGGTTTCAATAGCATACATTCCCTAGTGATAATTTTAGCTGGTAGTGAGATGCTGTATAGAATGACCTATACCAATTCCTGTCACGTGGTGAGCAGCTGGATTTGTAGGACACAGATTCAGTTGCTGGAACAGAGCCCCAAATGAATCATGGCTTCAAGGTAGCACTTATTTCTCCCTCGTCTGCCAGTCCAGGCAGAAGCAACCGGCGCTGATATGGCAGCCCCTTGTGGAGGTGCCAGGGACTTTCATCTTGTTGCTGTCCCATCCCCAAGCCGTTGCCCGTAATTCACAGGCCAGAATGGCGCCCAGCCCTGTTGACATTCCAGAATCACTTCTTCAGACCCCTTTTGTCCATAACCTAATCATGTGGTGCCAGGACTGCAGGCGACCCAGGCAGCACATTCTGTAGATGAGTGGCTGTGTGCCCAGCTACAAACTTGCGTTACTGTATACGAAGGGAAAACAGCTGACCAAGGACCGCTGCTTGGATCTGCCGTGGTACCTGGTAAACGTTGGTCATTGTGATTATGACTGTTTTATATATATATATAATATATATTTATACATATAAATTTATACATATAAATTTATATGTATAAATATATATTATATATGTATTAAATATATATTATATATATTTTACTCTTCTCACCTCACTAACCCTCCCTCCCAGGTACATAAACAGGTTCCGCCAAGCTCAGCCCACCAGCCGAGAGGAGTGCCAGCCTGCAGGTGCGACCCATGCTGACTTTTGGTGGCTGCAGCCCGAGCCTCCAGTCCCCAGCAGTGAACTAGCAGCAGGTACCTCCTTCGGTTCCTTCCAACCCGGCCCCCCCACCGCTGGCCTCAAACCTTTCCCGAGCAGTGTCCCCCTCACCCCCCCCCCCCCACCGAGCAGCCACTCCTCTTGGCTCCCATAACACGACTAAGTTTTTCAGCAGGAACTAACAAGCCAGAGGAAAGACCAAATCCAGCAGTTCCGACCCCTGCCATGGCGGCCAGTGCGTCCCGGGCTGTGGCTCCCCTGCAGGAAATGAAGCAGGTGACCGCCCCACCCATGCCCTCCCTCATCTGCCTGAACTGGCAGCACCAGGTCTGGGGTAGAAGTGGAGCTGGTCCCCCTTCAAGGACGCTTAAAGGGAAAAAGCATTTGTTGGCAAATGTCACTGGGAAATCCAAAAGGAGCTGCTTTCAGGCCTGGCTGAATCCAGGCGTCTGAACAACCCAGCCGGCTCCGCTCTGTGTTCTCTCGTGGGCTCAGTCGCAGAGGAGCCACGGTGGCCTGCAGGGGCTCTCGGCTCCCATGGTATTAACTCAGCTAATGCGGTGGAAAGTGGGAGTTTTTCCAGTAGCGCCAGGCGTACTCTCTTTCACTCATCCTTGAGCCAGTGGCAGTGAAGCAGAGGATACGGTGTTTGGATTAGGCAGGCCTAGGCAGGGAGGTGGGGCCAGTCCTTCTCCAGCGACAGGGACCTGCACACGAAGCGGGTAGCTCCAAAGAGCAAAGCTGGGGCTCTGTTCCCCGGGGAGGAAGAGCAGAAGCCGATTACGGGGAGCAGGGGTGCGGGGACAGAACTTTGTCCAGAGTCCCTCTCCCAGCAGCCTTTGGGATGGGGACTGGCACCTGACCCCTGTCGTCCCTCAGAGCCTCAACACATGGAACTCATCCCTGCTGGACCTGGAGACGCTGAGCCTCCAAAGGAGAGCCACCAAGCTGCTGCGACGCAGGTGCCTCCGCCACGCCCTTCGGCCTCTTCACGCCCGCGGCCGGCGGCTAGCAGCGGCCTCCGAGCCCGCCCTGCCTCCCTTCTGCTTCTCCCCGCAGCAAGGCCTCCACCTCCTCCTCCTCCTTCAGCCCGAGCGACGCCAGCAGTGCCTCGTTCCCCGTCAGCTCCGATGGCCTCTCTGCCTTCTCCATGACCTTCACCCCTGAGTCGGGCGAGGGCTCTGCCCCCAGAGAGCCTGGTAAGCTTTAGGAGGCAAGGACGGAGGGCCCGGTGCTGCCCCTTAGCCGCCGGGTGCCTCTGGGCCTCTCTGGGCCTTGGTTCCCCGGCTGTAAAGGGGGGACACTAATTATATTCCTGTCCTGTGGGCGTCGTGAGGATTAACTGAGTGAGACCATGGGGAGCACAGCACAGCTCTGTCGACAGGAGCCGTCTGAGCTCGACAAGTCTGCCGTTCTGAACACAAAGCTGCACAACCAGGAGGCTGATGGCAGATTTGGCACCCCCTGCTTTGCCGGCAGACTCTGACCTAAAGAACATGGGTCTATTTCTTTCTTTTTTTTTAATTACATTTCTTAGCAGTGAACTCCCCCCCCCCCTTTTTTTTTTTTTTAATTTATTTGTTTGAAAGGCAGAGATACTGAGAGGCAGAGAGAGGGAGGGAGGGAGGGAGGTCGGTCTTCCATCTGCTGGTTCACTCCCAAATGGCCGCAATGGCCAGAGCTGGGGTGATCCATAGCCAAGAGCCAGGAGCCTCTTCTGGGTCTCCCATGTGGGTGCAGGGGCCCAAGGACCTGGGCCATCTTCTACTGCTTTCCTAGGCCATAACAGAGAGCTGGATTGGAAGTGGAGCAGCCAGGACTCGAACTGGCACCCATATGGGATGCCGGCACTGCAGGCAGCAGCCTTATTCGCTGTACCACAGTGCCGGCCTTATGAGTCTATTTCTAATCTATATTGTTGCGAATACTCATACCTTTTGCTGTTGTATATACTATATTGAACCAACTGGAACATTTTTTAAGTAAAGTAAAGCAGTGGAATATTGGCAGTCTCATGTTTCAGTTAGACACCAGCGTGTCTGAGCGTGGCATGTGGCCCCAGGCGCAGGTCTGTGCCTTGCACACCGTGCCACTTGGCTGAATCATGCAGGCTGTGGCGCTCCCAGGACTTCAGAGGCAGGGTTAAGGTCCTGGGTTACTATTATCGTCGTCACTGTTGGGACGATGTTACCCTGTGCCCAAGTCTTGGGCTGCAGTGGTGCCTGGACAGTTGCTGTCGGGGTCTCGCAGGGCTCCCGTGAGCAGGGCGAGGCAAGCACAGGTTAACAGAGAGACATCTGTGCGTGTGTGTGATCCTGCCCAAGGACTCACCTGTCTGAGTCTTCACCCTTTTATTCACCTCTCCTTCCTGAGCCTCAGCTTTCTCATTCATAAAGTGGGGATAAAGTTGGTTACTTACGTCATCGGATGCTTTGTGGTTAAATTTATTCATTCATTGAACTGACATCGAATCCCACTGTGTGTGAAGCCCTGTGCGCAGGACTGGAGAGGCGAAAGCACACCAAGCATGCAATCCCACCGTCAGGGACCTCACAGCGTAGTGGGGGTGGGGCTGAGAGCAGTCGCATGGTCCCACAGCGAGGGTGAACCACACAGAAATAAAGGACACACAAGAGAGGACTGCGGAGCTTGCAAGTCAGGGGGCACTTCCTGGAGGAGACGCCACTGAAGGAGAGACCTGAGGGATGCAGGTGGGCGTAGGTGGGCGTAGACAAGAGCCTTCCAGCACGCACAGTGGACCCGAGGGGCTGCAGGGAGAGGGAGCGTGGTGCCCACAACGGACAGGAGAAAACAAGAGGCAGGGCTGAGTAGTGTGGCATCAGGGAGGAGAGGTCGACAGAGCCCCGATTGCACTGGGCCGTGCAGGTAAAGCGAGGCGTTTGGTTCTCCTGTTCTTGCCAACAGGGAGCCTCGGGGGAGTTGGGGGCATGGAGGGGACATGATCTTTCTTGGGTGTTGACAGATTCTGTCTGGCTGCTCCCAGCACCTGTGAGAGATGCTGGTGGTTTAGCTTGGGCCAGAGCTGAGGAGCCCGGAAGTAGAGCCACAGGATGTGGGAGGGGACAGGGCGGGAGAGGCCTGGAGTGGAGATCCCCTTGTCTGTGCAGCGTGAGCTAGCAGGGCCCCCAGGAGACGAGGGCAGCTCTACTGATCAGGACTGACACAATGATGCCTTGCATGATGGAACATGCCTGCCTCGCTGGACTGATGTCAGCCCCTGACCCTGCCCTCCATCACTGCTGTCCCCAGGGCTGAGCCGTGGCCCGGAGCACACTAAGCTGTTCATTTTGCATTCATGCCACAAATACCGATTGCACAGAGACAGGTTCTGGACACTGGCAATATGGTAATGGACAAGATGGACAAAAATCGTGACCTCTGTGTACCCGGCCTGGTGGCAGGGGAGACAAATACCAAACAGGGCAGGGAGCACATATTCAGGGTGTGAGAAGGGGGTGAGGTCGCAGGGGATGATGGGGTGGGGGCAGGGCTGGGACAGTCAGGGGAGGTGACATTTGGCAAAGCTCTGAGGCTGTGAAGGAGCCCTGGGGTACGTGAGGGAAAGTGTTCCAGGCACAAGCCAAAGGCCTCCACACTTCTCCCCAGAGTGAGCTGTGGCTAGGACGGGGGTGGGTGGCATAACCAGGAGGCCGTACTGCGACTCGGTGGTCACGTGCTCTCTCTGGCTGTGCGTGGGGCACCGACTTGGGTGAGCAGAGAGGAGACCGCGTGGGGTGAATGGAGGTGGACTAGCACAAGCAGAGGCAGGTTCTGGAGACGCTGGCTCGTTGGCATAACCGCAACGTGCAGATCAGGGCCTGGCTGGGAGGAAGAGCTCAGTAAGTGTGTGCTGGATGCATGAACAGGTGAGTGACGGCGATCGAGAGGCCCAGGAGTGCCCGCCTCTCTGCCCCCCTCCCCCCAGGAGCTGGGACGCTGTCCGGGCAGGACAGCCGTCGGAGGGACCCCTGGTTCGGTGGAAGGTGTCTGTGCAGTTCTCACCGGGTTGCGGATCCTCCTGCACCTGCCTCACCCTCTCCCTTCTCTCTCCCCAGCAGCCCCTGCGCCGGCCCAGGCCGCCACCCCTGCGCCAGCCCCCACCTCCTCCCAGGCACCCCTTCGCCCAGAGGATGACATTTTGTACCAGTGGCGGCAGCGGCGGAAGCTTGAACAGGCTCGAGGGGGCCACGGAGATGGCCCCTGGGTGCTGCCCCAGACCGTTCCTGTGAGTTGGCGAGAGGGGGGAGCCCGAGGGCCCTCTGCCCTCCTTCTCTCCTCCTCTCCTCCTCAGGCCCCTCCTCCCATCTCTTCACAGACCTCGTCTGGCCCTGCGGTGACCCCTGGTCCCCTGGGGACCCAGCCTAGCTCCGTCCCACCGTGGGGCGGCGTGGCCCAGCCTGGTCCCCCGGAGGCCTTCTATGTGGAGAGGCATCCTGTTCCCCATGGGTGTCCTCCACATATCTTCTGGGCTCCCAATCCTCATGGGTTTTTCTGGGCCCCACAGTCTGGTCCCTGGGTATCTCTTGGGACTGTGCCTCCAGTACCACTGGCCTCCACTCCAGCTCCCCTGGCCTCTAACCTGGCTCCCCCAACCCCTGCCTCTGCTCCCCCAGCCCCCACCCCAGCTCCCCTGGCCTCTAACCTGGTTCCACCAACCCCTGCCTCTGCTCCCCCAGCCCCCACCCCAGCGCCCACTGCCTCCACCCCAGCTCCCCTGGCCTCTAACCCGGCTCCCCCAACCCCCACCTCTGCTCCCCCAGCTCCTCCGGCCCCCACTCTGGCTCCCCCCACCTCCACCCCCGCTACGCTGGCATCCATCCCTACACCCTCAGCTGCTCCCCAGGGCCTGCCCACCAGTGAGCCCAGCAGCTCCGTCCGGCTTGAGAAGCTGGGCGCCAAGCCCCGGAAGGGCAGAGCCCCGTGCCGGGAGGCTGCTGTCCAAGTCTCTGCCGTTGATGCTGACGAGGGGCCTGACCCACAGCTCAGAGGCGCCCTCGACCAGGTGGTGACTGACCGGCTGTTCCGGGACAGCCTGGAGGACACGCCCCCTCGCCTCGTGGGCCCACCTCCACCCAAGGCCACACCCCTCCGAGCCCGGGTCACGCCCCCTCTATCTGAATCCTGCCGTCCCTCTAAAGCCAAGGCGGGGTCCGCCCCCTGCAAGGGCAAAACCACTCCGGGGACTGACGTTGGGCGCCTGCCGCCCGAGGCCCCACCCCCTGCAGCTGCGGAGCCCTCTGCGCTCACCAAGGCCGCGCCATCCGAGTTCAAGGTGGACTCTCCTGAAGCTGTGGCCACGCGGTCGCCGGCTGCGGCCCGTGCCCGCCCTGAGGATGTCCTCTGCCAGGCCGCCCAACTTCTGCAGGCGGCTGACGGTGAGCCCGGCGCTGGCGCCCGCCCCTCGCGGAGCCCCGCGGCCGTTCCCTCCCTGAGCCCGCCCCCTGGAGCTCACTCTGTTCCCCCCAGACTCCGATGGCAGCGAGTTCCAGGATGACCCCGTGCTACAGGTGCTAAGAGCCCAGAGGGCAATGCTGCGACAGCAGAAAAGGTGACCCCCCACCCTGGGCCCTGCGCCCCCTGGGACCCTGTCGGGCACCCACCCCTCCTGAGCTTTTCCTGAACCCCCTGCATAGCCCCAGACCAGTCTTCAGCATATACCCCAGCCTCTGCTCCCTGGCTTTTCTCTAGGAAAGTGGACGCCCAGTTGTCTCTCCTACTGGACTCAGCAGAAGACGCGGGGTCTTGGTCGCCACCAGCCAGGTCTCCCCCCAGGTCCCCAAGGAGGCGGCTGAGGAGGGAAGGAGCCTCCCTGGAGGCCAGGCGGCTCTGAGTTGTATAAATTCTGTTTTGCCCAGTGAGACACTGTTTCCGGGTTGCTGATTATCGGAGAAAAGGGCTTGTTCTGGAAAGCCCAGGCAGGGTGCTAATGGGAGGCAGCGGCCTCGGAGGCGCTGCCCCTCCCACCCCGGCTCCCCTGACCGGTGAAGCAGGCTTTCTTGGCTTCATCTTCCTTAGCCGGAGGTGGGCCACTTCCAGGCCAAACCTGAGCAACACTGGGACCCACTTGTCGATACTCAGCTCAGGAGTGGATGGACACAAAGGGCCTGGCGTCTGGGCAGGGGGCCGCTGGGGTGCTGGACAGGCCGTATGCTGCGGTGGCAGCAGCGATGTGTGGTGCAGCTGGGCCCTCCCCCTGCAGCTCTCTTCCCCTCCTCCTGGAACGCATCTCCTTACCTCTCTGGCCATGCCTCCTCCTCGTCCCAGTGGGCCAACTTCAGCCTGTTCCAGGATCTTGGCTGAATTCTCTCCCCACACTCGCTCACTCTCAGGCGCTCTTGCCTAACCTCATGGCTCTAAAACCCATCTCTCTGCTGAGTCCCAAAATTACTGTCTCGAGCCTACACCTGGCCCTAAGAAATATCTCAAATTCCATGGGCCCTAAACTGAGCCCCCAGTCTCCCACCCAAACTTGTTCCTCCTCTACTTCTAGGCGCTAAGACCAAAAAGCCTCAGTTGTCCCTCTCTCCCGCTCAGCCCATGTCCCTGGCACTTCTCTCTCTCCCACCCAGTCCACCAGCAGATCCTGTCTTTGCTTTTGAATTCTGTTCTGACCTCAGTGCCTTCTCCCCTCTTCCTCTGCCCTCACCTAAGTCTACCACCTCCTCCCTGGACTAGGGAAAACTTACCTTTATTCCTAACTTATCCACACCTGCTTTGATACACTTGTCATCAAGAGATAGAGTTTACATTCCATCACCTTGCAACTGGGCCCCTTGTAAACACAACACAGAGGGAGTGGTGCAGCTGAACTTCCCGAGTTCAGTTAGAGGAGATGCAGGCAGGGCAGGTGTGTGGCGTGGTGGTTAAGCTGCTGCCCTAGAGGCCCACATCCCGTATTGGAGGGCGTGGCTTGAGCCCCGGGTGCTCCGCTTCCACTCCAGCTTCCTGCTGGTGTGCACCCTGGGAGGCACAGGGGCTTTAGTCCCTGACACCCATGTGGAAGACTGATGACATTCAGGGCTCCTGGCTTTGGCCTGGAGAGCGAACCAGTGAATGGAAGAATCCCCCTCCCCCTCGTCTCTCTGCCTTTTGTACCAAATGAACATAAAAATCAGTAACAGATACAGCTGATAGGGTCTGCCTGGTTTCCTCGCGGAGATGACAGGCATGTAAGACTGGTTACAGAGGCCTGCACTGTAGTGCAACAGGCAGGCCACCACCTGCACGCCAGCAGCTCAGAGGGTGCCTGTTCGAGTACTGCCTGTTCCCAGCTGATGGCCTGGGAAAGCAGCGGAGGATGACCAAAGTCCTTGGGCCCCTACACCTACGTGGGAGACCCGGAAGAAACCCCTGGCTCCTGGATTTGGCATGGCCCAACCCCAGCCATTGCAGCCATTTGGGGAGTGAACCAACAGATGATGGAAGATCGATCTCTCTCTCTTGATTTCAAATAAATAAATCCTAAACAAAAAATCCTGGTTGCCTGGGGCCGGTGTTGTGGCATAGTGGGTAAAGCTGCCCCCTGCAGTGCCAGCATCCCATGTGGGCGCTGGTTCAGGTCTCAGCTGCTCTACTTCCAATGTGGCTCTCAGCTATGACCTCGGAAAGCAGTGGAAAATGGCCCAAATCCTTGGGCACGTGCACCCACATGGGAGACCCAGAAGAAGCTCCTGGCTTTGGATTGGCACAGCTCCAGTCATTGCGGCCATCTGGAGAGTGAGCCACTGGATGGAAGACCTCTCTCTCTGCTTCTTTCTCTCTCTGTGTAACTCTGACTTTCAAATAAATAAATCTTTTAAAAAACAAAAACCTGGTTGCCATGTTGGGGAGGGGTTTGGATTATCAAACTCAATGAAATTTATGAATCTAATTGTATTTAAGGTCCACCTCAAAAGAAAAACTATTCAACTCCAGTTAAAGATGTACCAAAGGGCCAGCATTGTGGCCAAAGATGGAAAATATGCCACCAGAATGGGTTTGATATCTGATAAGAAAGAGGATACATTTCTAACAGCAGATTCTTTATGTCCCAGACAGTGAATATGTTCAGCCTTTTTGTTGAACAAACCATATGTTTAGATGAAATCAACAAGAAGGAAATACCTGTTTTGATGTAAGGAGAAATGCACCATGTTCATAATAACAGAACCTGATTTAATTGGGAGGGTAGGGGGTCCTAGAAGGGTTCCTGAGTTAGAGTTACAAATTATCGAAGTTGACAAGGCCATCGTAATCACTGTTGCTAGGTAACAAATCACCCCCAAAACTAAATGGCATGAAACAATGTTCACAGGTACTGTGAAATTTGGACAGGACACTGGGGACAGTTTGTCTGCTCCATGGTGTCTGGAGGTTCAGTTGGAAAGACTCAAAGGAGACTTGAGAGCGGTGGGCTGGAATCTTCTGGAACTTCTCCACTCACAGCCTGGGACCAGGGCTGAGGTGACTCAGAGGCTGAGGCTTGACTGTACTGCCTGGGCGTGGTCTCTGCGCTGGCCTGGGCTTCCTCACAGCATGGTTGCCACAGCGTCTCGTGCTTCTCCCACGGTGCCCCCGGCTCTGTATTGATCTTCCCCGTGCTCCGGGAGGAAACTGCACTGCCTTGGGAATCACAGCATCACTTCCACTGTTCCCTGTTGGTGGAAGCTTCACAAGTTTTTCAGGATTCATGGGGTTCATGGGGAGCAGGTACACACTCCAGCTCTCGAGGACAGGAGGGTCAAAGAATTTGCAGCTGTTTTTCTTTTCTGTTTTTTTTTTTTTTTTTTTTTTTTTGGATAGGCAGAGTGGACAGTGAGAGAGAGACAGAGAGAAAGGTCTTCCTTTTCTGTTGGTTCATCCCCCAATGGCCGCTGCGGCCGGCGCACTGCGCTGATCCGATGGCAGGAGCCAGGTGCTTCTCCTGGTCTCCCATGGGGTGCAGGGCCCAAGCACTTGGGCCATCCTCCACTGCACTCCCGGGCCACAGCAGAGAGCTGGCCTGGAAGAGGGGCAACCAGGACAGAATCCGGCGCCCCGACCAGGACTAGAACCCGGTGTGCCGGCGCCAAAGGCGGAGGATTAGCCTATTGAGCCGTGGCGCCAGCCTCTTTTCTTTCTTTCTTTTTTTTTTTTTTTAAAGATTTATCTTATTTGAAAGGTAGAGTTACAGAGAAGCAGAGAGAGGGAGAAAGGTCTTCCATCCACTGGTTCACTCCCCAAGTAGCTGCAATGCCCGAGCTGAGCCGATCCGAAGTCAGGAGTCAGGAGCTTCTTCCCGTTTCCCATGTGGGTGCAGGGGCCCAAGGAACTGGGTCATCTTCTGCTGCTTTCCCAGGCCATAGCAGAGAGCTACATTGGAAGTGGAGCAGCCAGGCCTCAAACTGGCACCCATATGGAATGCCGGCACTGTAGGCATTGGTTTCACTCGCTATGCCACGGGGCCGGCCCCTAAGAGTCTAGATTGCAAAGTATTTGTTTCGTTCATTTTCTATCTTCTTGCACTTTGCTTTCGAACTGCGGTGAGGATGGGATATGTTTTTACGTGCTTTGATATGGACGTATCCACCAAGTCAGTGGCCAGAATGAATGAATGAATGAACGAACCGAGGCGAGTCCTCCGTGGTGAGGGCCCGCGGAGAGAGCCGTCTAGGAAAAACCGTCGTTACAGTGCTGCTGGTCGGTGGCAGGAGTATATGGACCTGCCTTTACAGCATGACCGCGTCGCTGGCATTGTGGGCTCCACCCTTTCCTAGGACAAGGAGCCAAAGCTGGAGGCGGAGCCGTGACAAGGACAATGTCCAGGGGGCAGGGCGAGGCCCCGTCGCGGGCAGCCCAGGATTCTGTCCCAGAGAGGGTGCAGGAGCCGATGGAAGGCTCCCGTGGGTGAAGCACCCTCAGGCGCTGTGGGCGGAGTCAGGTCAGGACGGCCGGAGGAGACTGGGGGGCCAGGACTTGGAAAAGATGCCTGAGGGAGGGAGGGAGGCGGGACGCCCCGGGAGAGTCCAGTGAGGGAAGCCAGAGGAGCGGTCACCGGGGCTGGACCCACTACACAGGGCTGCAAGTGTCGGAAGCAGAGCATAAAGAACCTGGGGGTGTGTCTCAGGGGGAGACGACAGCCAATGAAAAACAGTCATGGGCGTGGCGCTGTCAAACTTCGGGGGGCGGGATCCAAAAGGCCGAGCCGAGGATGGGGCCCAAGGCGAAGCCAATGAATAGCCACCAAATGGGCGGGGCGTCGTCTAGGGCCGAGGTTGGAGCCAATGAGGAGCGGCGCCGCGTCCCCGCTCTCCCCAAGCCCC
This sequence comes from Oryctolagus cuniculus, assembly GCF_051225735.1. Taxonomy (NCBI): domain Eukaryota; kingdom Metazoa; phylum Chordata; class Mammalia; order Lagomorpha; family Leporidae; genus Oryctolagus; species Oryctolagus cuniculus. Next base: position 20,662,445 of record NC_142884.1, read on the forward strand.
TCTGGGGCGCGCGCCGGGGCCACGGGCAGCCGTTAGGGGCGGGGCCTGCAGCCACCCGCGCGAGGCTCGCGCCCTCCCCTTTGTGTCGCCATGGCGGCGGCGGTGGCGGCGACGAGGACGACGAACGAGGGGTCGAGAGCGGCTGGGGCCTGAGGGAGCTACGCGACCATGGTGGTGAGGGGCCCACGAGGCCGTCAGTCTGTCCGTCCGCGTGGCCGTCTGTCCGGGCGCGGTCCCGCCCCGCGCGCCCCGCCCCCAGCCCCGCCCGAGTCCGCGGCCCGCGCCGCCCCTCACCCTCGGTCGCGGTCCCTCCCGTCCTCCGGCCCAGGCCTGGGTCCGAGCCCTCACCGCGACCCCGCCCCCTCAGCTCGCATCCCCTTCCACACCCAGAATGGGGGTGACAGCGGCCGAGGACCGGCCCTCGCGAGCAGGGGCCGGTCCAGGATGGACGCGCGCCAGCCCAGTGGCCCCCGCAGGGGTCTGCCGCGGCTCGCCGGGGCCCTCGCTAGCCCGGACCCCGGAGCCTCCTCGGCATCCTCACCCCCACATTCACCCTTCCCGGGTCCGGCCCCCTCCTCCTCCCAACAACCCGTTCTCGCTCCTGAGCCCCGCCCCCACGGGCTCCAGCCGCAGCCGGACCCTTTTCTTCTCCTCAGCCCACCCTTGTCGCTCTCTAGCCCCCCACTCCCATCAGCCTGAGCCTCTCCCCCGGCCTCTCCAGCCACTCCCCTAGCACCCCACCCCAAGGACCGCGCGGATCCTTGGGTCCTCTCCATCTTCTTGTCCGCCTCCCCCTCCCCCATCGTCTCCGGCGCCCACCATTCTGCTCCCGCTCATTCATCCATTCATTGCCTCATTGCCTTGCTTCACAGACACGCACTGAGCCCTGCTCTGTGCAGGCCCCCTGCTCCAGGCACAGGGAGAGGCAGATCCCATCCTGCCTTGGGGAGCTTCCTGGGCCCGAGGGGGACACGCCCTGAGGGTGAGACCCAGGCAAGGACTCTGGGTGGCAGAGCAGGGAGAAGCTGGAGCCCAGCGTGGTGCGTCCCCATCTGGCAGCTGGTTAATTTATTGTCGGATTTGACCCAGCCCCTGCTGTGTGACTGGGTTAGCCCTGGGCACTGGGGGCCCAGAGGAATCCGGCACCAGCTCTGTGCCCAGCTCTGCACGGGGCGTGCTGGGGTCTCAGCCTGGGGCCTTGCTTCTGGGGCCATCAAAGTCTGGGGGCACAGAGAGACTTGTCACCAGACAGGGGCATTTCAGAGCGTTCACGGCTGTGACGGGGCAAGCTCAGGCGGTCATACAGCTTGGGAGGGAGGACCCTCAGGGGATGGCAAGGGGCTACAAGAGTGCAGCCTGGGGGGCCAGGGAGAACTTCCTGGAAGTGGACGCAGGAGCTGACAATCAAGGGACACAAGGAGGTGTGGCCCTCGTGAAAGGGTGAGAACGAGTGTTCTGGAGCACGCAGGGCATAGCCTTTCTGACGCTCTAGAAGGAAGTGAGGCGGTGCTGTTTTGCTGGACTCTTGGAAGCTCAAGCACTCTGAGAACGAGCGCAATGGGAGAGAAAGGGCTGGAGAGGTAAACGGAAACCAGCTTGGGGAAGGCTTGACTGTCAGACCAGAGGCTGCAGACTTCAAGCCCAGGACAACAGGGAGCCAGTGGAGGTGCAGGATCGCTAGAGAGACGGGGCCGGATCTGTGTTTCGTGCCCTTGGGAAGACACAGGAAGACGGAGGAGTTGTGAGCTGTGACTGTGCGGTGTGGTCGGAGGGGACCGCGCCCTGCTGGGACTTCAGAAAGGTTTCAGTGGGGAGAGATGGGAACAGCAACTCTTCCCCGTGGTCTGCCTCACTCCTGTCCCCTGCCCCTGACCACGCATGAAGCAGCAGGCCTGCCCTCCAGCCGTCACCTCTGCCCAGCCACCCCGTGTCCAGGACAGTGTGTGGGGCAGCCCTGGCCCCTGGCCCAGGCTGGCAACTGACAGTGCTCCTGTTGTCCCTCTGCGCCCACCTCTGGCAGCCTCTGATTCTGCTCTGTCTTGTCCTCAGGCTCGCAGCACCGACAGCCTGGATGGCCCAGGAGAGGGTTCAGTGCAGCCCCTGCCGGCCCCCGGGGGCCCCAGTGTGAAGGGGAAGCCTGGGAAGAGGTAGGGGTGAAGCAGGGGAAGGCTCAGTGTGGGGGGTGCTCACAGGGCCACTGGCGATGTGCCGTCTGTCCCGCAGGCTCTCCGCTCCGCGAGGCCCCTTCCCGCGGCTGGCTGACTGTGCCCACTTCCACTATGAGAACGTGGACTTTGGCCACATTCAGGTATGCGGGGGAGATCCTGCTCAGTGCTGGATGCTGTCAGCGGCTCCGCCCCAGAAGAGCTGCTGCTCCTGTCTGAGCAGTCAGGAGCACGAGGCCCAGGGACGTGGGCAGACGGGGGAGCTGCTCATTCGTTCATCCGTTTGCTCTTGCGTTCACACAAGAGCACCTCTGTTAGGTGCGTGCTCTGTGCCGGGGGCCTGTGCTCCGGCCAGGACATCGCAGGCCGCATTCTCGGGGAAGCCCAGGAGGGGGACAAAAGTGAGGCCCTCACCTGGGCCTCTGCTTCTCGGCAGCTCCTGCTGTCCCCGGAGCGAGAAGGCCCCACCCTCTCCGGAGAGAACGAGCTGGTGTTTGGAGTGCAGGTGACCTGTCAGGTGAGCTCCCACCTCTCCTCCAGCCTGCGGGCGGGCCGCCGCCGTCCTCCGCTCGTGCCATGACGCCACTGTTCCCTTCTGTGCCTCCCCCGCTGCCGCAGGGCCGATCCTGGCCAGTCCTCCGCAGTTACGATGACTTCCGCTCCCTGGATGCCCACCTCCATCGCTGCATATTTGACCGGAGGTTCTCCTGCCTCCCAGAGCTTCCCCCACCTCCAGAGGGCGCCAGAGCTGCCCAGGTAACCCACCTATTGTCTCAGCTCTGGCTTCCCATCAGTCACCTGTGAACCCACCAAGGCAGGGGGACAGATAGATACTGCAACACTGGCACAGCCCGCGTTCCAACCGCTGAGAATGGAGGAGCCTCAGACGTGGAGCCAAGTTCTGGGGGCTCTAGGATCGTGAGGAGGCCCAAGGGGTTCCATGGGACTGTCAGCAGGGCCAGCCAGCTGGAGCACTCAGGAGCCCTGCCCAACCTGTTTACCCACTGGTGTGACCATGTTTCAGCAGTGAGCAGGTGCCCAGTGGCCCTGCATTCAGGCTGTCAGCCCTCCCCAGAGACGACCGAGGGCAATGGGGGGGGTCCCCGGCTCGCTCAGGTCTGCTCACGGGAGCCCACCCTCACTACCTGCCCCCAGATGCTGGTGCCACTGCTGCTGCAGTACCTGGAGACCCTGTCAGGACTGGTGGACAGCAACCTCAACTGTGGGCCTGTGCTCACCTGGATGGAGGTGGGCCTGAGCACGGGGGCTCGGAGTTGGCAGCGAGTGACGGCTGTCTGAGGGCGGGGACCAGCCAGTGAGTGTGTGTGTGCATAAGAAAGGAAGAGCTCGAGTGGAGGAGGCACTGGTATTTCAGTGTCTGTGTGGGCGCGTGTCTGTGTGTGCGTGTGTGTGTGTGTGTGTGTGTGAGTAGGTGCTGGGCCACGGGAACTGGAGATTTAAAGGTTTATGCACTAGAAATAGGTCTGGCTGTAACTCGCAGAACACCTGGCTAAGAGTGACTCAGACCAGAGGGTTTCTAGACAGCAGGTGTGCAGCGTCAGCTGTGGAGAATGCAGGTGCAAGGTTCGGGGGGTCTTGGAGGCAAGGGAGTCCTGAGACAAATGAGGGGGACCAGTGGTTTGTTTCAGAGGGGCAAGAAGTCAGGCGTTTGACCAGTATCTCTGGCCATTGTCTGGGCCCCCAACCTGCTACCATAAGCCAGCAGTTCACCAGCTTGCCCCCTGCAGCTCCCTCCCGTGGAGAGGGGCCTCGAGACTCCCTCAACAGAGAGGGACAGGTGGCAAGGGACAGCTGGTGGCCTCGCTGGGCATGGAGGAACCCTGGGTGCCTTTCTTGACGCCTTCTTTTGGCCTCTCCTTGCCACATCCTGCCTGCATCTCAGCTGGACAATCATGGCCGACGACTGCTGCTCAGCGAGGAGGCCTCCCTCAACATCCCCGCCGTGGCTGCCGCCCACGTGGTCAAACGGTACACGGCGCAGGCGCCCGATGAGCTGTCCTTCGAGGTGAGGCTGTGGGGGAGCAGACTGCCGCTGGGCTCCCTGGCCCTCCCTTCTCACTCCTCCCCTGCCCCCGCCCTCTCCAGGTGGGAGACATTGTGTCCGTGATCGACATGCCACCCACGGAGGATCGGAGCTGGTGGCGGGGCAAGCGAGGCTTCCAGGTGAGCCTGGCCCGGGGCAGACAGTGGGACTGGGTCCCTGTGCCAGCCCGGGCAGCACAGCCACTGACCCTGACCCTTTCTCAGGTCGGGTTCTTCCCCAGTGAATGTGTGGAACTCTTCACCGAGCGGCCAGGTCCTGGCCTCAAGGCAGGTAGGTGCCAGGCCGGGAGTTGGGGTGGGGGCGAGGGGGAGGCCCTGCTGCATCCTTTGCCACTGTCCACCCTTCCCATCCCTTGTCCACACAGATGCTGATGGCCCCCTGTGCGGCATCCCAGCTCCCCAGGGTCTCTCCTCTCTGACTTCAGGTAATGGAAACAAGGCGTCAGGTCCCTGCCCGCCCCCGCCCCAGCCCTGGCTAACGCTGTCCCATCTGGCCCCCCTTGCCTCGCAGCTGTGCCCCGGCCGCGTGGGAAGCTGGCTGGTCTGCTCCGCACCTTCATGCGCTCGCGCCCTTCTCGGCAGCGCCTGCGGCAGAGGGGAATCCTGCGGCAGAGAGTATTTGGCTGTGACCTTGGAGAGCACCTCAGCAACTCAGGCCAGGACGGTGAGCCCGGCCCCCACCTCCCTGTGCACCCCCCCAGGATGCGACCTGCCCAGCCTGACCTTGCCGCTCTTCCCAGTGCCCCAGGTGCTGCGCTGCTGCTCAGAGTTTATTGAGGCCCACGGGGTGGTGGACGGCATCTATCGGCTGTCAGGCGTCTCCTCCAACATCCAGAGGCTGCGGTGAGGGCCTCCCATGCACCTGACTGAGCGCTGTCTCCATTCCAGTCCTACGCTGTGTGTGGGAGACGGGGACAGGACCCGGGTGGACCAAGGCGAGGTCAGGGAGGGCTGCTTTGAGCTGAGACCTGAAAGGTGACAATAGAGTTAGCGATTTTTTAAAAAAAGATTTATTTATTTATTTGAAAGGTAGAGTTGCAGAGAGGCAGAGAAAAATCTTCCATCTGCTGGTTCACTCCCCAAATGGCAGCAATGGCTGGAGCTGGACCGATCTGAAGTCAGGAGCCAGGAGCTTCTTCTGGGTCTCCCATGCAGCTGCAGGGGCCCAAGGACTTGGGCCATCTTCTACTGCCCTCCCAGGCCACAACAGAGCGCTGGATCAGAAGTGTAGCAGCCGGGACTCGAACCGGCGCCCATATGGGATGCCAGCGCTGCAGGCGGCGGCTTGACCTGCTAGGCCACAGCACTGGGCCCTAGAGGTAGCTTTTTAAGCAGAGGGATCAGCTTTCACTGAACACCTGTGTGTGCCAAGTACTAGGCTCTGGGACCACAGCAACAAGAGAGACACCCCAAAGGAAGCCCTGCCTTCGGGGGCTCACTCCCTACAGGAGAGGACAGGGTCTCCTAGAAGTGATGAGTGCCATGACGGAAAACAGTGTGGGGCAAGGCGGGCCATCATCGTAAGCCACAGAAGAGACTGCAGCTTTAGAGCGCGTGGGCAGAGGGCGTCATGGGGAAGAGCTCTGGAGGAGGTGAGGGAGCAGGCCGCACGGAGCCCCGGGGGAAGCACGCACCGGGGAGGGAGCAGCCAGTGCAGAGAAGGCAGCAGGTGCCAGTGCCCAGGGAGCCGTCAGGGCAGCCTGTGCACAGCCATTTTGAAACTGTTAGGACTGGGGCTTTTCCTCCGAGGGAGGGGGAATCCATGAGAGGGTTCTGAGCCCCGGGGGGCCTGCAAGAGTCTGGAGGTGGGAAGGAGTGAGGCAAGAGCAAGGGGCTCCCAAGAGGCCAGGAGACAAGCGCAGGCCACTGGGGGACACTGAGATGGGAGGTTGCGGGGGGCGGGGGGTAAGTGTGAGCAGGGGCCCAGAGGAGAGTCGCGAGAGGAGAGCGCCGGGGTTTTGTCTGCTTCCCTGCAACTCAGCGCCCTGAGGATGACACGGCTTTATGGTAGGAGCACGGCCACACTCGGGCCAGCTTGGGTAGCTACTCCGTGTCCTCCTGTGTAAAGTGGGGCACCCTTGTCTTTGCCACACAGGCTCATTGAGGGAGTTCGGTAAGGTTCTGCCCCTGGAGAGCCCAGCACAGGGTCTGGGGAGGAGCGGTGCACCCCCCTGTGGTCACCTGGGGAAAGGGAGTGGAGGATTGCACCAGGCAAGTTCTGACCTCAGTCTCTCCTCCCCAACCTGGTGGTCTCAGGCACGAGTTTGACAGTGAGAGAATACCTGAACTGTCTGGCCCGGCCTTCCTGCAGGACATCCACAGCGTGTCCTCCCTCTGCAAGCTCTACTTCCGAGAGCTGCCGAACCCCTTGCTCACCTACCAGCTCTATGGGAAGTTCAGTGTGAGTAAGGGAGCTGGCAAGGTGGGCGGGCTGTGGGATGCGTCCTACCCAGCCCACCTCATGCTGTCCGCAATCTCAGGAGGCCATGTCAGTGCCTGGCGAGGAGGAGCGCCTGGTGAGGGTCCACGACGTCATCCAGCAGCTGCCCCCGCCACACTACAGGTAAACAAGACGGCAGGGCAGCCAGGGCTGGGGTGGGGCTGCAAGGGAGGCTCAGATGTCCCCCTCCACTCTCCCCGCAGGACCCTGGAGTACCTGCTGAGGCACTTGGCCCGCATGGCGAAACACAGTGCCAACACCAGCATGCATGCCCGCAACCTGGCCATCGTCTGGGCCCCCAACCTGCTACGGTAAGCCAGCAGCACACCAGCCTGCCTGCCACAGCTCCCTCCCATGGAGTGGGCCTCAAGTCTCCTGCCAGCACCCCAGGAATGCACCGGACTTTCGTTCTGTCGTTCATTCATCTAATACTCACTTATCAAGGAGCTCCCAGGGAGCAGACCCAGTCCTCCCGGGCTTATCTTCTCAGGGAGGAAGTGGACGCTGAAGCATAACCAGGGAAAATAGGGTGGGGGTGGGCTGGAGAGACAGGACGCAGGGAAGGGATGGACAAGTGTCCTGGCTGTTTGAAGTTTTCTTCTTTTTAAACATTTATTTTTGTGAACGTCAGAGAGAGACAGAGAGACAGAGATCTTCCATATATCAGTTCATTCCCTAAGTGGCTGCCACAGACCTGTCTGTCCAAGGCTGAAGCCAAGAGTCAGGAACTCTGTCCTGGTCTCCCACGTGGGTGCAAGGGCGCGAGCACTAGGGCCATCTAACGCTGCCTTCCCAAGGGCATTAGCAGGGAGCTGGATGAGAAACAGAGCAGCCAGGACTCAAACCAGCGCTCTGATATGGGATGCTGGCGTTGTAGGTGGGGGTTCACCTGCTCTGTACAAGTCCAGCCTCAGCCTGATTTTTCAGGTAGACTAGTGGGGAAGGAGTCAGTAAGTTTTTCTGGCCATCAGCAGAGTGATGGTGCCCAAGACTGGCACACTCTCCATCCCGAAGGAGTTCGCATTCTTCTGGAAAACAGATAGGTAAAATGGGTTGTATGTCAGGTGAAGCGCATAAGAAGTCTGGAGGAGAAGAAAAAGAGAAGGTCGCTCACGATTTTCAATCAGTGGGTGGGGAAGACTCCACTGAGAGGGTAACATTTGCGTCCAGACCTGCAGGAAGTGAGGGAGGGACTCAGGTGGCCATCTGGGGAGGAGAAACCAGGCAGAGGGAACAGCCGAGTGCAAAGGCCAGCGGGCTGGGTGGTGCCCGATGTTGGAGGAAGGCTAAAGCTGAATGGGAAGGTGAGTGATGATGAGGTCGGACAGGTGACAGGGACCCTATGGATGGGTGATGTGTGGGTCATGACAGGGACCCTGTGGATGGGTCATGGGTCATGGGTCATGGGGAGGATTTTGGTTGTTACCTGGAGTGAGGCGCAGCCAGGGCAGAAGCCCTGACCTCACCCAGGGGTTCACAGGCTCCCTCTGGCTACAGGTAGGGAGTGGACTGCTGGGGGCAAGAAGAGGAGCAAGGAGCCAGGGAGGAGGCTGCTGGGATGTCCAAGCAGGAGAGGACAGGGGCTGGGCCAGGGTGGGGGCAGTGGAGTGGAGAAGAGTGAGATTGTATAGGATTGAACATGGGTGGGAGATCGCGAACGATGCCATGTTTGGCCCGAACCACCAGCCAGACTGCACGACTGAGCCTGAGGAGGTCGTGGGGGAGCAGGCCTGGGGGAGTGTGAGAACCCAGGGCTGGGCGGGAGCAGTCTGCCAGTCACTGCTTCCACTGGCTCCTCACAGTGCCTACCCAGAGCCTTCCAGCCAGGGCTCAAGGCACTGGCCTTCCCCTCCTCCCACACAGGTCCATGGAGCTGGAGTCAGTGGGGCTGGGTGGGGCTGCCGCCTTCCGGGAGGTTCGGGTGCAGTCGGTGGTGGTGGAGTTCCTGCTCACCCACGTGGACGTCCTGTTCAGTGACACCTTCACCTCCGCTGGCCTTGACCCTGCAGGTATGCCCGTTCCACCCCGATAGCCTGGCTAGCGCCCCTCATCGTCAGGGCCGCAGTGGGAGGGCAGGTGGGCTCTCAGCCCCATCCCTACCCCCGCGGAAGCTGGACCTCCCTCCCAGCTCCTTGAGGACCCCGCCCCGGCCTCTCCCTCCCCGCGGCCCCCTCCTTCTCATTTCAGCTCCTACGCTCAGGATCCCCACTTCTCCGCCCGCCCGGACACCGTTCTTCCTTCACCCCTTGTAGCTCCTGGGGGCACTGGGGCCAGGGGTCCACCAGGGAGGAGGTGGGAGGTCCCCAGATTTGACCCTGCCCGGGCCCCGCCCAGACTCCCCGCCCTGCCCCGGACCCCAGCCCAGTCAGGACTCAGCTCGTCGGAGGGCCCTCTGGCCGAGGTAACTGAAGCCAGAGCCCTGCCCTCGCTGGCTGCTGGGAGCTGCCTCCTCATCAGCTCGTTCTGCCTCACCTCCTTCTCACCTGCCTGCTGCCCGCACCCATTCCCGCCTGATCCACTCTGGCCCCCTGCCTTGCCAGCCCGGGTGGGCACGCTATGCGGCCGGGGCTTTGAGCTGTGGCGCTTGGCTTTGCCTGTGGCCTTGAGTGGCCCCAGAGCTGACAGCTGGCCCCTTTCCTAACTCCCCAGGCCGCTGCCTCCTCCCCAGGCCCAAGTCCCTTGCGGGCAGCGGCCCCTCCACTCGCCTGCTGACGCTGGAGGAAGCCCAGGCTCGCACCCAGGGCCGGCTGGGGACACCCACTGAGCCTACCACTCCCAAAGCCCCAGCCTCCCCTGTGGAAAGGTGAGTGGGATGCAGGAGGGGAGGGGCGGGAGAAGGAGGGCCCTGGAGGCCCTGGTTCCTCAGACTACCTCCTGTTTCTTACCCGAACTCCAGGAGGAAAGGGGAGAGAGGCGAGAAACAGCGGAAGCCAGGGGGTAGCAGCTGGAAGACATTCTTTGCACTGGGCCGGGGTCCCAACGTCCATCGCAAGAAGCCCCTGCCCTGGCTTGGGGGCTCTCGTGCCCCACCGCAGCCCTCAGGTCAGAGGCTGTGCAGGTGGCAGGGCTGCGGGATAGGCCGCGGAGTGCCCTCCGCCTCCTACTTCTCCCTCTCCTTGCAGGCAGCAGACCTGACACGGTCACACTGAGATCCGCCAAGAGTGAGGAGTCTCTGTCATCCCAGGCCAGCGGGGCTGGTGAGCACGGGGTGGGCCCACCAAGTGCGGCTGGGAGCAAGTGGGGCCTTGGTTTGGCCTCCAAATGTACTCCAAGCATTTGGTTTTAAAAGTTTAAGATCTGGACTTTAGGTGCAGTGAGCCAGACAAAGTATCACCTTGGATTCATTACACAAAGTACTCACTGGTCCTTGGAAGGAGCCCTCAAACAACCTTTTTATCTATTCATTGCTTTTTTAAAAATTTGTTTATTTGAAAGGTAGAGTTACAGAGAGGCAGAGGCAGAGGCAGAGAGAGAGTTCTTCCATCCGATGGTTCACTCCCCAGATGGTCACAATGGCCGGAGCTGGGCCAATCTTAAGCGAGGAGCCAGGAGCTTCTTCCCAGTCTCCATGCAGGTGCAGGGGCCCAAGCACTTATGCTGTCTTCTACTGCTTTCCCAGGCCACAGCAGAGAGCTGGGTCAAGTCTCGAACCAGTGCCCATATGGGATGCCGGCACTGCAAGCGGTGGCTCTACCCGCTCCGCCACGGCGCCGACCCCTATTCATTGCTTTTTTTTTTTTTTATTATTATTTATTTTTTTATTTTTTTGACAGGCAGAGTGGACAGTGAGAGAGAGACAGAGAGAAAGGTCTTCCTTTGCCGTTGGTTCACCCTCCAATGGCTGCCGCGGCCGGCGCGCTGCGGCCGGCGCACCGCGCTGATCCGGTGGCAGGAGCCAGGAGCCAGGTGCTTTTCCTGGTCTCCCATGGGGTGCAGGGCCCAAGCACCTGGGCCATCCTCCACTGCACTCCCTGGCCACAGCAGAGAGCTGGCCTGGAAGAGGGGCAACCGGGACAGAATCCGGCGCCCCGACCGGGACTAGAACCCGGTGTGCCGGCGCCGCTAGGCGGAGGATTAGCCTAGTGAGCCACGGCGCCGGCCTATTCATTGCTTTTGAGAAAAAAATTCACTCATATTATGAGCTTTCATGAACACATTAGCCAGAACCAGAAAAGCCCCCAAACCGTACCTGTGAGCGCCTCCCCGGCCACTGCCACCCCCTAGAGGTATCCTTTAATTTGCTGATCATCACCCCAGCTTGTTCATTTCTGGTTTTTCAAATGTGACTTAAAGGGTGTAAGAAAGGGGCACCACGTGCCTGTGAACTTGGCTGTTTCACTCGCCACCCCCAACTCCCGTGGGTGTGGCTGAGCGTATCGGCCACTGGCTGCTGTCAGGTGGTCTGTGGCTCTCCCACGGGGTGCTACAAGCTCCATTGGACTGGGGCCCTTCAAGCCACACCCCTGCCCCCAGGAGACTGCTCTGCTCTGCACTCCGGCCACACACTGCACACGTTAACTGCTCGGGACGGGTCCAGGTGTTTGGAGCAAGTGTCCCGTGCGTCCCAGTGTGGGGGTCCCCACCGGCCTCACGCTCACAGCCTGGGTGTTGGGGTCTGGAATGGTCATCTGCATGCCTTCCCATATTCACGGCCACGTGGCCCTCCCCAGGAATGTTCCTCTTCATGGGATCGCCCCGTTCTCACTGACGTATGAGCCTGAAGTTCTGACCCTGACCCCCAACTGCCCTCCCTCGCAGGCCTCCAGCGGCTACACAGGCTGCGGCGGCCGCACTCCAGCAGCGACACTTTCCCGGTGGGCCCCGCGCCTGCCGGCTCGTGCGAGAGCCTGTCCTCCTCGTCCTCGTCCTCGTCCTCCTCGTCCTCCTCGTCCTCAGCCTCTGCGTCGTCGGCAGCTGCGCAGGGGGCTCTCTCTGGCTCCCCCTCGCACCGCACCTCGGCCTGGCTGGATGACGGAGACGAGCTGGACTTCAGCCCCCCTCGCTGCCTGGAGGGGCTCCGCGGGCTTGACTTCGACCCCCTCACGTTTCGCTGCAGCAGCCCCACCCCGGGGGATCCTGCACCTCCTGCCAGCCCCGCCCCCCCAGCCCCTGCCTCCGCCTTCCCACCCAGGGCGACCCCTCAGGCCCTCTCGCCCCGTGGGCCCACCAGCCCTGCTTCACCCACTGCCCTGGACATCTCAGAGCCCGTGGCTGTGTCAGTGCCACCCGCTGTGCTAGAACTGCTGGGGGCTGGGGGCACGCCTGTCTCCGTCACCCCAACACCAGCTCTCAGCCCTGGCCCAGGCCCACGGCCCCATCTCATCCCCCTGCTGCTGCGTGGAGCCGAGGCCCAGCTGAGTGAAACCTGCCAGCAGGAGCTCGGCAGCAAGCTGTCACTACCCGGGGCTCGGGGACCCCAGGGCCAGCACGGTGAGGGCTGCCCCCCGCCACCGCCCCCAGCTCCCGGTCCCCAAGGCCACCCTAGCACCCTGCTTACCACTTCCCATTCCTTTTCCGTACAGGTCCTGGGGCGGACTCACCGCTGCTGCCCCCACCCTTGTCTCTCCTGCGCCCTGGAGGGGCCCCACCCCCACCCCCCAAGAATCCAGCACGCCTCATGGCCCTGGCCCTGGCTGAGCGGGCTCAGCAGGTGGCCGAGCGGCAGAGCCAGCAGGAGCGTGAGGGCACCCCACCTGCTCCTCATTCCCCTTTCCGCCGCTCACTGTCCCTGGAGGTGGGTGGGGAGCCCCTGGGGACCACAGGGAGTGGGCCAATCCCCCACTCCTTAGGCCACCCTGGAGCCTGGGTCCCAGCACCCCCACCCTACCTACCAAGGCAACGAAGCGATGGGAGCCTGGTGAGGAACCCGCGGCCCATGGGGACCTCTAGGAGGGGACTCAGAGGCCCTGCCCAGGTCAGTGCCCGGTTCAGGGCAGGGGTGAGGGGGTGCAGGGGGTGCCAGAGATGGCAACTCAGTCCCCATGCTCTGTCTCCTCACAGGTTCCTACTCCTGGCTTCTTCTCCCCAGCCCCCCGGGAGTGCCTGCCACCCTTCCTCGGGGTCCCCAAACCAGGCCTGCACTCCCTGGGCCCCCCGTCCTTCCAGCCCCGCTCCCCAGCCCCAGCCTGGAGGAGCTCTCGGGGCCCCCCGGCATCACTGGACAGGGGAGAGAACCTCTACTATGAGATTGGGGCAGCTGAGGGATCTCCCTACTCCGACCCCACCCGGTCCTGGAGTCCCTTTCGCTCCATGCCCCCCGATAGGCTCAGTGCCTCCTACGGCATGCTTGGCCAGTCGCCACCCCTGCACAGATCCCCCGACTTCCTGCTCAGCTACCCCCCGCCCCCCTCCTGCTTTCCCCCAGACCACCTTGGCTGCTCAGCCCCGCAGCACCCTGCCCGGCGCCCCACCCGGCCTGAGCCCCTCTATGTCAACCTAGCCCTAGGGCCCAGGGGTCCCTCACCCACCTCCTCTGGCTCCTCCTCTTCCCCTCCTGCCCATCCCCGAAGCCGCTCAGATCCCGGCCCCCCAGCCCCCCGCCTCCCTCAGAAACAGAGGGCACCCTGGGGCCCCCGCACCCCTCATAGGGTGCCTGGGCCCTGGGGCCCACCCGAGCCTCTCCTGCTTTACAGGGCAGGCCCTCCAGCTTACGGGAGGGGGGGTGAGCACCCTCGAGGGTCTTTGTACAGAAATGGGGGGCAAAGAGGAGAGGGGGCTGGTCCCCCACCTCCCTACCCAACTCCCAGCTGGTCCCTCCACTCTGAAGGCCAGACCCGGAGCTACTGCTGAGCTGGAGCCAGGAGGGCCTTCCTCTCCCCCCTCCCCCTGTGGGATCCCCCAACCAGTCCCTTGTTTTGTATTTTTCTTGAGCCCTGATCCATACCCCAGGTTTCTAACTTTGTAACTTGCTTCTGATGTGGGTCCCTAACCTATAATTGTAGAGTCCCTACCCTGGGCTAAAGGGCATGCCCATCCTCCCACCACCCTCCATCCTGGGGGCCCTCGCACAAACCCGGGGGAGGCTAGGCTGACGCCCCGCCCCTCTCCCTCCCAGGAGCCCCCAGCATGTCCTGACCTGTGCACAGGGGGTGGGGGGAGCTCCTGCCTATCTCCCCCACACGTCCCACTAAACCATCTGACAAGCTTAATAAAATGGTGGAAATGTGGCTGCTGCTGCCGTGCTGGGGCGACTCAGGGAGTGAAGACACAGAAGGAAGGCTGCTTTATCATTTTACTTCCTCTGGGGCAGGCGGTGGGGAGTCGCTCCTGGGAGGCTCCGAGGGGCGACATTCGCAGAGGGGGCCGTGGGCTCCGGGAGCGAGGCCGAGGCGGGCTGGTCCCCGAGGTGGCGCCCACTGTGCAGCTCCGCCATGATCTCCTCCAGCAGGTCCATGCTGGCGGCAGTGGGGCGGGGGCAGGCCAGGGGTTACCGCAGGGAGGAGGAAGGGGACCCAGGGCCCCCACCAGGGCCCCGTTTCTCACTTCTGCAGGCTGGAGAAGAGACTCTCTCCGGTCAGCTCAGTGCTCAGGGCCTGCAGGAGCAAAGAGCAGAGCTGCCGCCAGGTGGCCCTGGACTTGCAGTGGGCCTGGGAGGGCGCCATGGCGCAGACGCTCCGGGCCCTCGGCTTCACCTGCCCTGGTGGCCTCCCCTGTCAGGGTGTGGGAGCCTCCCTGCGGGTCAGCTCACAGGGCTGGGGGTCCAGCGGGGCAGCCCTGTGTGTGAGCGGCAGCAGCCCCTGCAGGGCTTGGATCTTGGCTGAGAACTTCCTCTCAAACTGCTCCACAGAGCTCTGGATCCCCAGCGGGGAGGCTGCTTCCTGAAGGCTGGCGTGCAGGGCAGGGCCCTGGGGGAAGCGGGGTTGGTCAGGGGTCCCAGGTCAGTGAGGGGACCACTGGGACTCCCTGGTCAGGGGAGGCGCAGCCAGGGAACGTGGGGCTGGTGACTAGGGGGACAGAGGGTCAAAGGTGAGCGCACGGGACAGCGGTGCAGGGCCCTGGGGAGATCCATACTGTTGAGCTGGGCTCCAGGCAGTAGTGCAGGCTGGCCCTGGCTGTGGGGCTGGGGCTGGGGCTGGGGCTGCTGCACAGAGCCAAGCTACTGCCTGAGCCCCAGGCTTCGCCCCTCTGGACCCTGCTGTGGCCCACAACTGTGGGAGTCTTCACGGCCTGCAGAGAGCAACAGCAGAGAGCTGGCATGGGCTGCCCGGGTGCTGTGGCCTCCCACGTCCCTGCCCTGAGTCCTACCTGGGTCAGGATGGGGTCTGGGGGCATCACTGTGGTCTGGGCTCTGGGATCCACTTTATAGTACAGTTTCTCTGGCGGGGACAGAGCAGTTGTTGGACTAGGGGAGCCCAGCCCAGCTGTGCCCGGGATCTGCCATCGGCCCCTCCTTGCCCCCTAACCTGGTGATAAATCCTGGGCTGCAGGTGACAGTGTGCTCCCCTTCATTGGGGAAGTCACCTCAGGAGCTGAGACCTGTGGAAATGAGGCTGAGGGTGGGGCTGGGCCCTGCCTGGGCTGCCACAGCTGCCACCCCTGCCCACGGCCCCGTCCTGTACCTGGGCCAAGGCCTCCCGCAGCAGGTACCGAGTGCTCTGCAGGCTACCGCAGCGGTCAGCAGGACTTAGGCCCAGCCCAGCCCGAATCAGAGCCTGGTAGGGGACTGGCACCAGGGGGTCCAGGGCCGGGCCCTCCCCTGCCTCCAACTTAGCCTTCACCTCAGGGCCCTCTCTCCCAGCCCACGGCAGCTCTCCTGTAAGGAAGCATTATCAGGGAGACCCAGACGGGCATGGTGCCTCAGTGGGGGAAGGGGGCAGGGTCACTCACGGACCAGTGAAGACCTCCTGGGCCAGGATGCAGAAGCTGTAGAGGTCCGAGGTGGTGGCAGGCGTGTCCCCGCGGATCAGCTCCAGTGGCAGCCATGGGTACAGCTCAGGGGGTGGGGGCAGCCCTGGGCCTTGCCCTCCCAAAGGGGAGCCCTGCTGCAGCCTGTGGAGTCCAATGGGCTTGGTGAGCCAAGGGCTGCAAGACAAGGGCCTGGGGCAGGCGGGCTGGGCCGGCACTCACCTGGGCTGCAGCCAGCATCGCTGCAGCGGGCGCCCGTGCTCCAGGCTGCTCACCTTCGCCAGGCCTGGCCGCACCAGCTGCACAGCATGGGAGCTGAGGCCGCCGTGCGCCCGCCAGCGGGCTTGCAGGAACAGCAGGGCCTCCAGCACCTGCAGCAGCAAGCGTCCGGGCAGCAGGCCTGGCACAGCTCGGGGCCCCTCCTTGTTCGGTCCCTGTGGGTGCAGCACCCCGTGCAGGGAACCCAGCCACACGGGCTCAAAGAGAAGGCACAGCCCAGACAGGTCTGCCGAGGGGCTCAGTGCCATCAGCAGCAACAGGTTGGGGTGGTGCAGAGAGCTGGGGAGGAGGAGGGCAGGCTCTTCACCTGCTGTTTCTGGGCCCGGACCACCCACCAAGGGCCGGGGCAGGTCATCTGCACCAGCCACCGGCAGAAGAAAGCCCGAGTCCTGTGCTGCGGCTCCCAGCTCGTAGCTCACCCATGGCACCCCCTTTCCTGCCTAGCACACAGAACTGGGGACCTGCTCCCCTCCACCAGGAGGGCCCCATACCAGGGGAGGCCCAGGGCTGAGGACTCCCACCGGGGCTGTGCTCATGTGCCCTGGCCCTCTGTTTTCGTAATGCTTAGGTCAGGCAGGTAGGGTAATGGGCTGGGGGAGGCCAGGCCCGGGTACCTGCAGTGCTGGAGGTCAGCCAACAGCACATCAGGCCGGGTCCCAGGGCCCTTCAGCTGCCGCACGGTCACCGGATGGCCCCTCCACAGGAGGCTGGGAACAGGCAGGGGGAGACAGCGCATGGCGGGGCTTGCCTCAGGGAGCAGGAGCGCCGGACTGGACGACTGGGAATGGGAGGGGCTCTCACTTGGCCATGAGGGTGTGGGAGCTGCCCTCATAGGTGCGGTCAGGCTCGCCCTGGGCGGGCAGCAGCTCCTTGGGGTCCACGAGGGGCACGCCTGTTACCAGCCCCGGTGGCTGCAGGTTGCTCAGCTGCGGATGGGGAGTGGGGCCATGAGGTGAGAAGAGGAGAGGGGTGGCTCCTGCCCCCCAGCCTCCCCCACTCACCTGGCCGAATCCCAAGGCTGGGGCTTGGGGGGCTCTCCTCATCTGCTCTGGCCTCAGCATCCTGGAGTAAAGGCAGGCTGTGGCCAAGACTGGGGTAGCGGGGTGTGGTGGGCGGGGGGCTCCAGGGTGTAGTTACCTGTCTGTGTGCCACAGTGAGGACAGGGAGCCACACAGGCCGAGCCCAGGGCTGGCATGCAACAGGCCCAGGGATGCCGCAGGTGCCACCTCACTGCCGCTCAGCAGGGCCCACATGTGGGCACGGCAGAGCTGCATCAGCTCCAGCACCTGGTTGGGTGTACGTGGGGTGAGGCCGGGTGCTGGCCCTGAGGCCCCCACCCCGAGCCCCAGAGCCACTGCTCACCTCCCAGCACTGCTTGGCACCACCCCACTCAGCCCAGTCTCGGGGTGTGCGGCCCCGCTGGTCCCGCAGCCGCAGGTCGCCCCCTGCCTGCAGCAGGTGCAGCACCACCAGACTGTGGCCGGAGAAGGCACCCGCGTGCACGGGTGTGCTGCCGTCCAGGCAGCGGCTATGGCAGAGCAGGAGAGGGCACCAATCAGGAAAGCGACAGAGCAGGGACAAAAGGGGGCGGGACAAAGGTGCTGTGAACGCAGTGGGGTGGGGTCAGAGCGGGAGGGGTCGCTCCAGGACACAATGGGGTCTCTGAACGGATGAGGGTTATTCTGAGCAGAGGAGGCCCCCAGAGGGTGGGAACAGTCATTGGAGCATGAGAAGGGGATGAGACAAGAGGACAACGGGGGTCACCGGGGCCCAGGAGAACCAGGGGGTGGAAGAACGGCCTCAGGGAGACAGCCGTGGCTCTCATCTCTCGGGGCTCCGGCTCAGGCCCCGGGGATGGGGCACTGTCACCTGTCCACTCACTGGTTGGGGTTGGCACCGAAGGCCAGCAGGAGCTGCACGGCAGAGCTGTGGCCCAGCAGCGCTGAGAGGAAGAGCCCTGTTTGCCCAGCAGAGTTCTCACTGTCCACCTGCACAACTGAGGGGCAATGAGGCTTAGGACTGGCCCCGCCCCATTCCTGGGCAGGGGGCCTGGGGGCCTCTGGGCAAACACCTCTGGGCAAACTCCCAGCCTCCTGAGTCCCTCCTTGCCCAGGTCCCACTGGGACCCCCACCGGCCAGCAAGGACTCTGCCTCAGAATCCATCTCAACAGTGCCCCAGAATTCATTAAATCCACAGTCGGAGCAAGGTGACATCCACCTGCCACCCCCATCTCACAGACAGGTTCCCAGGGGCCGGGTGGAAATGGACTTCACGAGGACTTGGGCTTACAGGAGCCTTGGGGCAGTCCGGGCAGGTGGCCCACCCATTGCTAACTCAGCACTGTGCATACACGGCCCCATGTGGCCCCCGTTCAAAACCAAGACAAGCAAGCCCTTCGGGCTTTATCAGGAAACCTCTCAAATCAATTTTTGGGTGCTGCTTCATCGATGGGTTAAATTCAGGCAGCAACCTCCTCGGCCCCTGCACTTCGGTAAGTACCTGTGCCAATCGCCTCCCCCCAGCGCCCACTCCCTCAGTCCCAAGCCCTGGGTTCCAGCCCCACCCCTCCCCTTCCTCTTCCTCCAGGCTCCATCTCAGGGAGGGCAAACACAAGGCGTCCTCTCCTGGCCCCCTACAGACATAGCTAATCAATCTCCCACGTGGTCCAACCCGGCGAGTTCTCCACCACAAGATCCCCACAAATGCAGTTCGAGAGCCTCACCAGGCCATCTTTTTTTTTTTTTTTTTTTTTTTTAATTTTTTGACAGGCAGAGTGGACAGTGAGAGAGAGGGACAGAGAGAAAGGTCTTCCTTTTGCCGTTGGTTCACCCTCCAATGGCTGCTGCAGCCGGCGCACCGCGCTGATCTGATGGCAGGAGCCAGGTGCTTCTCCTGGTCTCCCATGGGGTGCAGGGCCCAAGGACCTGGGCCATCCTCCACTGCACTCCCTGGCCACAGCAGAGGGCTGGCCTGGAAGAGGGGCAACCGGGACAGAATCCGGCGCCCCCAGGCCATCTTCTTACAACACAAATCATTTCAGGGACCGGGGAATCTTACGCAAGGTGTTCCAAAACACAGACAGAAGGGGGGGGGCATATTTTTATGAGGTTAGCATGCCCTTAATTTCAAAACCAGATGAATTTCCAGAATTAGAAAATTATACATCAATTCCATTTATGATTATATATGCAAAAACACTAAGTAAAATTGATTCAACATTAGAAAATCTATAAAGCAAAGGATAAAAATGGCATTTAACTAATTAGATACAGAAAAAGCACTTGATAAAAGTAATACCTACTTGCAATTAGGGGAAAAAACTCCTACTTGATAAAAATTATCTATTTCCCATTTGACTACACATTTTCTCCAGTTAATAGAGTTCAGTGGCTATGCTTAGTGGATAGATTAAAATTGCCATGATCTGACGAAGAGGGAGGGGGTTTGAAATATGAAATGGCTGAACAGAAAAAAAGTTATGAACCCCGAACCAGTAGAAAGCCTGGACTTAATGCAAAATATAGACTCATTTTCTTTATTATCAAACATAAGGAAAGAGACGTCCGCCAACAACATGATTTTGGAGTTCTGGCCAAGACCCTAAGGCGAGCAAAAAGAAATCAGAGATTAGATCCTGGAGGGCTAACACCAAACCGTCACCAGCAGCACAGAACAAAACAAAAGGGAAAACTCAAAGAATCAGCAAGTGACTATCTACAGGTTCAGAGAGCGCCCACACAGCTCACAAATTCTGCTAGAAGGGAAATGACGCCTTGTTCATTTCATGTCGATGGCCTCCTGGGTTATAACTGGATGGTTTCCCATCACCAGGAACAAACTGCAAAAATTCCTACATTCTTTAGTCTCTGGACCTGCGGCCTCTCCAGCGCGCCCCTCTCCCTGAGACCTGCTCACACACACACACACACATTCAGACTTTAGGGCGCTGGCGTGAGCTGTTCTGTCTTCCAGGAGTCTGTTCACCTTTTGCATGATTAGCTCTTCTCTTCTGGGATCTTTCACAGCGATCCCGCGGTCCCGTTCACCCTTAAGCCCCCAGGGCCTGGCCCACGGAGGGCAGGTGCCCGGCACACAACTGGGGCTGGGCCCTCCATGCTGCCCCTGGATCTTGCCCCCAAGGCGGCCCCAGCAGCCACGCCCTCACCTCTCCGCAGAAGCTTGGCCAGGCCCCAGCCTGGGCCCCCAGCCATGGCCAGGCGATGCAGGCGGCCCACCAGGGCGTCGGAGCCCCGCACGGAGCCCAGCTCCACCGGGAAGCGATGGGGCGGGGAGGGCATGTGCCGGCTGCAGACTCTGGCGGCTCAGCTCCGGGGCGCGGGGCAGCGCGGCGGCCTCATGCGGGCAGGCCGGGGTTCCGGGGATGGCGGGGGGCAGTCCCGCAGGGAAGGCAGCCTCTGAATGAGAAAGGGGGTGGGCTCAAGGGGGGCTCAGGGCAGGGGTTGTGGCGAGTCTGAGGGCCGCGGGGGACCTAAGGAGGGCGGGAGGGACGCTGGGAGCCTGCCTTAGGGTCCGAGGGCTTGGTAGGGGGCGCTGAGGGTTCCGGGCGGGAAGAGGAGCGCCCGGGTAGGATCAGAGAGGCGGGAGGGTCCGCTCGCCGGGCGCTCTGGGCGCTCTGGGATCCAGGGCTGCCTGCACAGCCTGCGGCTGGGGGAGGGTCTGCTGGAGGGGGCGCGCACTTAGGTGCGGGAGGGGCGCGTATGTCGGGGGCGGGGTCTACGGCTGGGGTAGGGGACTAGGGAGGGGTCTAAGGGCCGCATCCTTGGGATGGGGCACAGGGTCTGCTGGGGGGGGGGGTTCTGAGGAGAGGTGGGGTCTCCAGGTGGGAGGGGGCTCTGAGGGCTGTGGAGGAGTGAGGAGGAAGGGCTGGGGCCCAGGGCGGGCTCTGGTGGAGATCTGAGGGCCCGCAAAGCTCTAAGAAAGTTCTAGGCCCAGACCCCGCCCCAGTTGGCTGTGCACCTACCGTTGGGCTCAGTGGTCTGCACGTGACTGCCACGTGACCCCTGCGCACTGGGCGGGAATCCCAGGCGCCGGCGCGCATGGGTGGTTTCCTGTCGGGTTTTCATGCCTGCCCTCCTCGGGGCGAGGTCCCTGCGCCGTGGGAAGAGACCGCGTTGTCTGCCCCAGAGCCCTGGGCTGTGTTTTACACGGTCCTCCATTCTTTCCTACTCCTCCAGGACGGACCTCTTTGGGGCAGGGGGTCCTGTACAGCTGTCCAGGTCTGCTTATTTATTTATTTATTTTAAAGATTTATTTATTTATTTGAAAGAGCTACAGAGATGCAGAAGAGAGAGAGAGAGAGAGAGAGAGAGAGGTCTTCCATCTGCTGGTTCACTCCCCAGATGCCAGCAACAGCCAGAGCTGGACCAATCCAAAGCCAAGAGCCAGGAACCTCTTCCGGGTCTCCCACATGGCTGCAGGGGCCCAAACACTTGGGCCATCTTCTGCTGCTTTCCCAGGTCACAGCAGAGAACTGGATCAGAAGCGGAGCAGCTGGGCTTCAAACCGGTACCCATATGGGATGCCAGCACCGCAGGCAGCAGCTTTATCCACTATGCAACAGCGCCGGCCCCCAGGGCTGTCTTCTTACCATGCTCCTCACCCACTGCACGGGCTGTTTCCTACCAGTGGGGCTGCCCCAACCTCTCCCCAGAGCCTCAGAACTGAGACCCCCCCCGCCCAGTACCCACCAAGTCCCACCCTGGCCTCAGTGTCTCCCCTGTGTCTCCTCTCAGGGCCCTGTCTCAGGGTTGGCCCCACTGTCCCCCTCTCCAACCCAGAGCTCTGGCCTCGCGCTGGCCAGCTCCCTGCCATCAGGCCTGGCAGCCCATGGCTCCCCTCTCAGCCTCCCAACAGTGCTTTTAACCAGCCCCCTCCGGTCCTCCTGGCAGCTCCCCCCACCCCCCAACCCAGCCTGGCTCCACATTCTAGTCCAGCCAGCGAGATTTATTTATTTGTTTGGAAGGCAGAGTTCAGAGAGAGAGAGAGAGAGAGACCTCCCATTCACTGGTTCACTCTCCATATGGCCACAGTGGCTAGGCCTTGACTGAAGCCAGGAGCTCCATCTGGGTCTCCCGTGTGAGTAGCAGGGCCCTAAGTACTTGAGCGGTCTTGGGCTGCTTTCCCAGGCACACTAGCAGCAGGGAGCTGGATCAGAAGTGGAGCAGCTGGAATTCAAACCAGTGATCCTATGGGTGGCAGGCAGAGGCTTGACCCGCTGTGCCACAACCGCGGGGGACCTTAAAGGCAGGTTGAGCCTGTCCCACTCCTGCCTGAAATCTTGCTGACTCCCCAGTACCCCCGGGACTGACCTGAAGCCCCGAGTCTGGCCCTGCCCCTCCAGCCTTGTCTCCCCGCTGCGCAATCTGTGTCACACTTCTCTGTTTACACACGTGCCCCTGAATTGTCAGTCTTCGCTGGTCGCTCTGGTGAATTTCCTGGGACGCCCTCCGGATCACCGCCACCCGGTCTGGATCAGGTGCCGCCTCTGGGCAGGGGTCTGCTCCCCCTGCTGGACTAAGCCCTCTGGGGCGGGGCCTGGGCTGTCCCTGCTGTGCCACCAGCACAGTTCCCCTCAGAGCCCAGCTCTGAAGGGGCTCCATTCAACACTTAGGCTCTGAGACTGGTTTGACTGGCCCTCTGCCCCTGCCCGCCCTTTTGTCTTGGGCCCCTGCTGCCCACGTGGGAGACCCAGATGCAGTTCCTGCCTCCTGACTTCAGCCTGGCCCAGCCCTGACTGTTGTGGGCATTTGGGGTGAGTAAATCAGCTGATGGAAGGTCTCTCTCTCTCTTTACCTTTCAAATAAAGTGAAAATAAATATAGTTGTCTGTTGTTGTTGTTGTTATTATTTTTATTTTGTTTTCCTTGAAGAGAAGGAGCTCCCAAACTGCAGAGCCGCCACACTTGGCCTGGCCGATGCCAGGTGATGCCTACCCCAGGAGGCGGCTGCCGTGCAGGACAGAGGCACCGGCAGTGGCTGGGACCTCTGTTAGCCACGCGCCTCCCAGGGCTGCTAACGGGATGCCCTGAGGCCTCCCCCCAGCAGCCTCCGCCACAGTTCTTGGCTGAGCAGCGCCTGTTCCCTGCGGGCGCCCTGCAGCACACTCCGGTTCTCCTGGGCTCTCCGGATCAGGTAGGGGATCACCTCCTCCAGGGAGCCGTAGGGGATCGACTTGTACACCGCGTAGCCGGCCTGTCCTGCGGGGAGAGTGTTGGCGGGGCACGGGCTCGGGCTTGGAGACTGCGAACGTGGCACACTAGCCGAGCTACGTAAAATCTCGCAGTGCAAAGGCTAAAACCCCTGCAGCAAACGTTTCTGAAAACCCTAACGTGATGAAGGTGCTTCCGAGAGAGTAATGCATGTACTCGTCCAAGCGCTATGACACAGTGAGGCGCCAAAGAGGGAAGGGGCACACAGGAGGCCACTCCTGCCCCGTGCAGGTAGCAGGGACTGTTCAGGGATCTCAGAGTTGCAGAAGCTACACATGGGTTTAACCTGACTCAGGTGACAGCCGTAAAGGGGAACGTTCCTCGGCGAAGCTGGAACCCGGAAGAGCGACATTCTCAAAGAAAGAGTTAACACAAGTCGCCCTCCCGCCTTCCCGTCCTCACGGACGGTGGCCTTGGCCATAAGCAGAGCAGGCAAGAAAACTGGAAAACCTATCTCTAGGAGCTTGTGGCCCTGGTTAACCCAAACTTGCAACACTAGGCTGTCTCAGGAACCCTCAAGCTGTGAATTTTGGGCAAAGTGGCTT
This sequence comes from Oryctolagus cuniculus, assembly GCF_051225735.1. NCBI lineage: Eukaryota > Metazoa > Chordata > Mammalia > Lagomorpha > Leporidae > Oryctolagus > Oryctolagus cuniculus. The sequence goes on from NC_142884.1 coordinate 20,686,011, forward strand.
TGTAACCCTTAGCATCTGGCAGGAGAAAACTTAAGTCTAGTGTCGGGCCCTGGGGAGCAGCAGGGTCAGGACAACAAAAGCCACAGGAAACCGGACACCATGGTGGAGAAGCAGCTGCTCTGGCTGGGAGCCTGCGTGCACTCGCGGGAAGGGCAGAGGGATCCGGCTAGGGTGAGGAGTGAGGGGGTGGGCACGCAGCGGATGGGCTGGCCACTTACCCAGCGCTAGGGAGACGTGGTCACACATGCCCAGGAGTTGTCCGAAGCAGACAGGCCCATCCAGAGGAATGCCCAGCTCCCACATGCTACAGAAAAGGCCACGTTAGGGAGCCGGACAGAGGCGGCAGCCAGAGCTGCCCCGGGGGCCATTACGCACCCGCGTGCCTGTTCCGGAAACTCAAAAAGAGAAGTATTTCTTAACCTGATGATACATGACCACTAGGCTGAGCCCTTTGAAAGCCGAGTAAGTCCCAGTCATTTTCCTGGAACCCTCGGAACCCTCCCCGTGCCCCAGCAAACAAGGGTTAATGTCTCGTCCAGCTAGGGAACCTACAGCATGACAGGGCTTCAAAATCTTGGCCGGCGCCGCGGCTCACTAGGCTAATCTTCCCCCTTGCGGCGCCGGCACACCGGATTCTAGTCCCGGTTGGGGCGCCGGATTCTGTCCCGGTTGCCCCTCTTCCAGGCCAGCTCTCTGCTGTGGCCAGGGAGTGCAGTGGAGGATGGCCCAGGTGCTTGGGCCCTGCACCCCATGGGAGACCAGGAGAAGCACCTGGCTCCTGCCATCGGATCAGCGTGGTGCGCCAGCCGCGGCGGCCATTGGAGGGTAAACCAAAGGCAAAGGAAGACCTTTCTCTCTGTCTCTCTCTCTCTCACTGTCCACTCTGCCTGTCAAAAAATAAAAATAATAAAAAAAAATCTTTAACATGCTCCTGAGAACACCTCACTGTTCCTGTCTGTCCCAGGTCCACCACCCTCTGCCCGTCCCTGGCATGTGAGCAGGAAGAGGAGGGAGGAGGCTCTTTTGCGGGTGCCTATTCCCCCCTCCCCCACCTCGTACCGCCTGGTTGCCTGGCGAACAGACTCCTCATTGTGGGAAGCCACCATGAGGTGGCACAGGGGGCCATGGCGGGTCACGTGGGTCAGCATCAGCTCCAGGCAGCGGCTGTAACTGAAGGGAGACATCTCCACTCAACTCTCCTGGTCAGGCGCCAGGGACCGGGGATTCCTGTCCTTGGGGAGGGGAGCTGATCCCAACCAGGGTCTCCGTGGCCAGAGACTTCTTCCCTGTCACCTGCACCAGCTACAAGGGCCAGCATGTTCCTCTCCTGTAACAAGGCAAGCCCACCGCATCGCGCTGTTGGGAGGGTGGGGTGAGGTCAGGTCACAACCAAGGGTCCCGTCCACACGCAAGGTTATTCCCTGCAGGGTGGTCTCCAGGACATGACTGACAATAGCTCAGTCCCCAAGCGGGCAGCCAGCTCAGAGAGCTAGGGCGCAGGCAGAGAGGAGCAGGGACGCCGCCGCCTGGAACAGGGCACAGAGCCTGGCCAGCGCTCGCCCAGCTTGTGGTCAGCCCCATGCCACCCCTGCTGCTGCTCCTCCCTGCACCCTGGGTGTGTTCTCTGCCCCCGAGGAAACGGAGTCCCATGCAGGAGGTCAGAAGGTAGGAGGAGAGAGAGCGTGCTGGTGTTTTGCCAAGATGGCGAGGCCACCCTACCCTGCCCTCCGTCAGCCACAGACGGCTCCCCCCCCCCCCGCTCTGGGTAATGGACATTCCTCCCGGGGAAGGTCCCCGGACCTTGCCCACACTGCTAGCGTCCAGCCCTTCGCTAAATTTCCTTCCTCTTGCATGGATTTGTGGGAAAAATCTAACCACTCATCTACTCCCCAGACCAACCCAAGGTCTATGGGAGCATCAGAGTTGTCCGCACTTTTCAGAGGGGAACAGGTTTAGTTCATGTTTTATCCCCAAATCACGCAGGCGCAGGAACCCAGGCTGCCCGATGCTCCAGAGCCTGGTCTCCTGGTCGATAGACTCCCCTGCCTTTAAGATACCGATTGGAGGGGCGTGCACTGTGGCACAGTGGGTTAAGCTGCTGACTGCAATGCAGGTGTCCCATATGGGTGCCGGTTCAATTCCTGGCTGCAAATGTCCCGGGAAAGCAGCAGAAGATGGCCCAAGTGCTTGGGCCCCTGCATCCGCATGGGAGACCCGGAGGAAGCTCCTGGCTCCTGGCTTTGGTCTGGGTGTGGCCCGGCTCTAGCTGTTGCAACCATTTCCAGGGGATAGAAGGACTCTCTCTCTCCGTAATTCTGCCTCTTTTTTTTTTTAAGATTTATTTATTTGAAAGAGTTACACAGAGAGAGAAGGAGAAGCAGAGAGAGAGAGAGAGAGAGAGAGAGAGGTCTTCCATCTGCTGGTTTACTCCCCAGTTGGCCACAATGGCCAGAGCTGTGCCGATCCGAAGCCAGGAGCCAGGAGCTTCTTCTAGGTCTCCCATGTGGGTGCAGGGGCCTGGCCATCCTCCACTGCTTTCCCAGGCCATAGCAGAGAGCTGGATTGGAAGTCTTGAACTGGCGCCCATATGAAATACCGGCTCTGCAGGCAGCAGCTTTACAACGCCAGCCCTACTCCAGCTTTCAAATAAAATAAAGAAGCACTGGATTGTTAGAGAGAAAGAAAGAGAGAAAGAGAGAGAGAGGGAGAGAGAGAGAGAGAGAGAAGGAGGGAGGGAGGGAGGGAGGGAGGGAAAGGAGCAGTGTGTAGGCATAATCTCTTTTGCACAGAAAATAAACAAAACGTTCAAAAATCTTCATTTGTGCCTGAATATGTATAAAGACACGTGGAAGGAGCTGGCATTGTGGCCCAGCAAGTTAAGCCACCACCTGCAGTGTGCACATCCCACACGGACAACGGTTCGAATCCTGGCTCCCTGCTAATGTGCCTGAGAAAGCGGTGGCAGATGGCCCAAGTACTTAGGCCCCTGCCACCCACATGGAAGACCTGGATGGGGCTCCTGGTCTTTTACTTTGGCCAGGACCAGCCCCAGCTGCTGTGATCATTTGGGGAGTGACCCAGGGGATAGAAAATCTCTCTCACTCTCTCTCCACTCTCTCCTCTCTGTAACTCTGCCTTTGAAATAAATACACATATACATACATACATACATACATACATACATATTAAAAGAAAGGAACACAGGAAACACATGTAAGAAGCTAAAGTAAGGGCCGGCGCTATGGCGTAGCGGGTAAAGCCACTACCTGCAGTGCCGGCATCCCATATGGGCACCGGTTGGAGTCCCAGCTGCTCCACTTCTGACTCAACTCCCTGATAATGGCCTGGGAAAGCAGTGGAAGATGGCCCAATCCTTGGTCCCTGAATTCACATGGGAGACCCGGAAAAAGTTCCTGACTCCTGGTTTCAGATCAACTTGGCTCTGGCCGTTGCGACCATCTGGAGAGTGAACCAGTGGATGGAAGATCTCTCTTTCTCTTTCTTTGTCTCTGCCTCTCTCTCTGTAACTCTGTCTTTCAAATAGAGAAATAAATAAGAAGCTAAAGTGGTTACCTGGGGCAACATGATTAGATGGGGATACGTGTGGGAGTGAAATCCATCAGGGCTTTTGTCTTCATGTCATTTGGGGGTTTGAACCACATGGATTCATTATTTATTCAAAATCTATATTAAAACATCTAGGGTGCTAGGTTGGAAAGGATAGGAAAAATGAAAGCTCTTATGCATTGCTGGAGCAAATGTAAAATGCTGCAGCCACTTTGGAAAACCACCTGACAATTCTCAGAAAGTTCAACAGAGGACCCAGCAACTCCACCCCGAGGCCTGTCCCCTAGAGAATTGAAAAGGTATGTTCACAGCCGGCGCTGCGGCTCACTAAGCTAATCCTCTGCCTTGCAGCGCCAGCACACCAGGTTCTAGTCCCGGTCAGGGCGCCAGATTCTGTCCCGGTTGCCCCTCTTCCAGGCCAGCTCTCTGCTGTGGCCCGGGAGTGCAGTGGAGGATGGCCCAGGTGCTTGGGCCCTGCACCCCATGGGAGACCAGGATAAGCACCTGGCTCCTGGCTCCTGGCTTCGGATCAGCGCGGTGCGCCAGCCACAGCGCGCCGGCCACGGCGGCCATTGGAGGGTGACCCAACGGCAAAGGAAGACCTTTCTCTCTGTCTCTCTCTCTCACTGTCCACTCTGCCTGTCAAAAAAAAAAAAAAAAAAAAAAAGGTGGATTTTACGGTATGTGAATTATCTCTCAATTTAAAAAATGGTCCCATTTATGAAGTCTACGAGCACGCCTTGGCACCCTCGCAGGTCTGGGAGATGAGCCTGGATTCTAAGCCTGGCTTCACTTGAACAAGCCCCTGCGGCCCGCTGAGAGAGTGGGGTACTGAGCCGTGCAGCTGTCTAGAGGAAGGAGCCTTCCAGGTGGTGGGGATCACGGGGGAGCCTAGCAGGGCTGGAGTGAGTGAGCGAGAGGGACCAGATCATGTGGTGCCTGTGCACACAGCAGGACCTGAGGTGTTACTGACCTGGTGCTGGGGGCTATGGAGGGAGTGACGGGGGGGGGGTGGCACATGACCTGACTCGGGGATTAACGGGCTTCCTCTGGCTACGAGCAGATGGTGGGCAGGAAAGTGAGGGCGTCCTGGGCCCAGGAGAGGGAGGAGGACGGAGGTGCCCCGGGCCTGCTCAGCTCGCAGCTTCGCGGGCAGAGGAAGCTCCAGATGTCACTACTGTTTCTGGCCGAGGCCGGCCTGGCCCAGCCCTACCTGCGACTGGTGGCCTCATAGTCAGGCTGAGTGGGATCCTTGGTCCCTTGGAGTCGTGCCACGGCTCTCTCCTTGACCAGGTAGGCCCCGCGAACCAACTTCACGCCGAAGGCCAGGCCCGCCCTGTGAGCGGCCTCCGCATCCCGCCCCAGTCGCTCATGCGTGTCCTGGAGGGGGTGGGAGGCACACAGGCAGGCTCGGGTGGTGTGGGGACCCCGGGGACCCCCAGCCACGGTCCTGCCAAGCACACCACGCACCTTCAGATAGGCCTGGTAGGTGTTCCACACCCACGGCCCGCCTTCCCCGGGGCTGTTCCAGCGCACGGCCAGGGCGGCCACCAGCAGAGAGAGCGCAGGGTTGATGAAGGTGTATTCCGCATCTACCAGGAGCCTCACGCGCTGTGCCCGGGCGTGCTGGGGGAGCGGGGGGGGGGGGGGGGCTGTGGTCAGGCCCCCCCAGGGGTGTGCACACACGCGGCAGCCCAGCCAACTCTGGCCCAAGGCCTTACCTGTGCCACGCGGTGCAAGCGGCTCAGAGAGGCCTGTAGATGGTGGTTCTGCTTGGCGTTGAGGAAGGAGACCTGAAGGCCCTAGGGGACAGCAGGGAAGACGAGAGGGGCTCAGGACCCCGGGGCCCTTCTAAGGCCTGAGTCTCTTCTTCCCCCACCTCCAGGGAGGGGAAGAGTTTGGGAATTGTCAGACGTCAGAAACGTAGTTGTATGGGACGGGCACCATTCACTGCGGCGCGCTACATGGGTCGCACTCTGGGTTTGAACCCTGCTCTGCCGCTTAACTGTGTGACCTTGAGCAGGTCGTGTGACCTCTCTGGGCCTCAGCAGTTGCTTTCTCTGTAAGAGGAAGAAGATAGGGGCCGGCGCTGTGGCATAGCAGGTAAAGCCGCTGCCTGCAGCACCAGCATCCCATGTGGGCACAGGTTCGAGTCCTGGCTGCTCTACTTTTGATCCAGCTCCCTGTTATTGCGCCTAGGGAAGCAGCGGAAGATGGCCCAAGTGCTTGGGCCCCTGCACCCCTGTGGGAGGACCCAGATGCAGCTCTTGGCTTCAGAGTAGCCCAGCTCCAGTTGTCGCAGCCATCTGGGGAGTGAACCAGCTCTCTGTAGCTCTGCCTTTAAATATATAAATGAATCTTTGGGGAAAAAAAAAGTTGCTATGTGAAGTATGTCTGGATGTGACCAGGACAGGACTTGGCTAACACCAAATACATACGTGGTGCTCTGTGTCTGTGAGTTCCAAATCCACACATTCAACCAGATAGATATCTCTCTTGCCGTCTCTTCCTCTCTCTCTGCAGCTCTTTCACATAAATATATCTTTTTAAACAATTTTTTTAAATGTTTTATTTACTTATTTATTTGGAGGGGTGGAAGGGAGGGAGAGAGGAGAGACCTTCTTTTTTTTATTTATTTATTTTTTTTTTGACAGGCAGAGTGGACAGTGAGAGAGAGAGACAGAGAGAAAGGTCTTCCTTTGCCTTTGGTTCATCCTCCAATGGCCGCTGCAGCGGGCGCACCACGCTGATCCAATGGCAGAAGCCAGGTACTTCTCCTGGTCTCCCATGGGGTGCAGGGCCCAAGCACCTGGGCCATCCTCCACTGCACTCCCGGGCCACAGCAGAGAGCTGGCCTGGAAGAGGGACAACCAGGACAGAATCCGGCACCCCGACCGGGACTAAAACCTGGTGTGCCGGCGCCGCAAGGCGGAGGATTAGCCTAGAGAGCCGCAGCACCGGCCTTTTTTAAACAATTTTTAAAAGTAAAGACTAGGAGAAGACACACTGGAGTGTCTAGCGCCATGTTGGTTGGGGGGTGGTGTAGACTTGGACACTGCTCGGTGGAGCAGCTGTTTAAGGGAGCAGTTGGAGCACCACCTCCCACGTCACAGTGCTGGTGTGGTGCCCCGCTCCGGCTCCTCACTCCAGCTTCCTGTGATTGCAGACCCTGGCAGGCAGCGGCCATAGGTGAAGTAACCGGATCCTGGCCTCCTGCGTGGGAGCCTACGTTAAATTTCTGGCAATTGAGCTCAGCCCCAGCCTAGCCCCATCCTTTGGGGGCCTTTAAGGAGAGTGAACCAAGCGATGGGAACTCTGACTGTCTCCCAAAGAAGTAAAAAATAAATAAAATATGCCCCTCCTCCCCCCCACTGGTAGAAAAGGGTGCGAAGAAACTGGGCAGTGGTGGAGATCTTTTACATATTGATAAGAAAGAACTTGCATTGCTCAGGTGTGTGCATTAGCCAAAGTTCATTTGTAACTTGTATCTTTCACTGTATGTCTATTCAAGCTCAAAAGGAACAAGAACATTGTAATTAATTATTGAACCCTAATTAATGATTCACATCCTGGCACATTTAGGGGGAGAAGTATACTGATGTCTAAAACTTACTTGGAAATTAGTCAAAAAATAAGATGGTGGTGGGTGTTTGGCCCAGAGGTTAAGACACCTCTGTCCCGTGTCAGGGGGCCTGGGTTCACTCCCCAGCTCCGGCTCCCAACCCCAGCTTCCTGCCAGTGCAGCCCCTGGGGGCCGCAGGGGGTGGCTCAAGTAGTTGGGGTCCTGCCACCCACATGGAGACCTGCACTGCATTCCTGGCTCCCAGCTTCAGCCTGGCCCAGCCCAGGCCATTGTGGGCGTTTGAGGCATGAACCAGGAGCTTGCTCGCTCACCTGCCCTCTCTCTCTCTCTCTCTCTCTCTCTCTCTCTCTCTTGAATAAATTTAAAAGAAATGATAGATTGATTGGAAAGAGGGATGACTAGAAGAGTAGCTATGATGTAAAGTGAGCATAGTTAAATGTTAAAGGTGATAGGCGGCCAGCGCTGCGGCTCAATAGGCTAATCCTCTGCCCCTCTTCCAGGCCAGCTCTCTGCTGTGGCCCGGGAGTGCAGTGGAGGATGGCCCAAGTGCCTGGGCCCTGCACCCCATGGGAGACCAGGAAAAGCACCTGGCTCCTGCCTTCGGATCAGCGCGGTGCACCGGCTGCAGCGCGCCAGCCTCGGCAGCCATTAGAGGGTGAACCAAAGGCAAAGGAAGACCTTTCTCTCTGTCTCTCTCTCTCTCACTGTCCACTCTGCCTGTCAAAAATAAATAAATAAATAAATAAATAAGGTGATAGGTACGTGAGTGTTCACTGACTTTTGTATGTTTGAAATTCTTCATGATAAAATTGGGGGGAACATGCCCCCCGAACACTACAAGGGGGCTTTCAAAAAGTTCACGGAAGATACACACTACACTTCATTTTTTTCCTCATGAGCTTCTTTAAGCCTCTTGTATACACATAACAAAATGAGGTCACAATCACACAAAAATGCACATTACACAGCATGGAGTCGCTGCCAGTGGCAGGGAGGGGAGGTAGGATATGAAGACACAAGGAATGAACGGATAGACTGAAGTCTCTTGGGTCTAATCAGCGCTTACCTCCAGGCAGCACACGCTGGTGTGGCAGTGTTGATGGCTAAAATATTGACATACTTCCTATTGGTCCACAAACAGCTGCCGTCCCAGTCCCTCCTCTGAGAGCCGCCAGCCCCCAGAGCCCCCACCCTCAACCCCCAGGTGACCCACAATCCATCCATTCCAGCCGCACCCCAGAGCAGCACCACACTTATCTTGCTGGTTCCAAGCTGGGAGGTGATGCTGGCTAAACGCGGTACAGTCTGGGGGGCAGGTGCTTGGCGCAGCAATGGCGCAGGCAGCCGACACTCCCAAGTCCAAGGTCAGAGAGCCTGCCCTCGGGTCTCAGGTCAGGCTCCTGATTCCAGGTTCCTGTGAGTGCAGACCCTGGGGATCCTTGAGTGCAGCGGGGATGGCTCTAGTAGTTGAGTTCCTGCCACTCACATGGGAGACCAGGAGTGAGTTCCCAGCCTCAGTTTGGGCCCTGGTCCAACTCTGGGCCATTGTGGACATTTGGAGGTGTGAGCCTGTGGATGGGATCCCTTGCTCTCTCCAGATAGATATAGATATATAGATATATATAGATGAATAGATAATCTGAGTTTCTGACTGTGTGCCTCCTAAATAAATGAGTAATGCCATGCAGTCTGAACCTGTTGGTACCTGGGGTGTCCAAGCCTTGACCCTGGCAGTCTCCGCCCGTGGTCCTTACCTGCCCAGAGTCCATGGCTTCTGCCAGCCTCTCGGGGCTCAGCTCCGAGGAGGCCCCTTGCTGGCTGACCCGTGAAGCTAGCTCCTTCTGCAATGGGGTGGTGTGTGCAGAGGTGAGGGGGGGGCCTGATGGGCAGCCAGGTCCTCTCCCCTCCCCACCCCTGCCCATGCCTTACACAGAGCCGAGGGCTGGTCAGCGCCGTCATCCTTATTTGCACGAGGTTGTTGCTCCCAGTCAGGCCTGAGGGCTCCGGGAGGTCTCGCGACAGGTCCACGCACCGCAGCATGGCGCGGAGGTTTGCCTCGTACCAGTCCTCACTGTCCAGCCAGCAGGCAGCAGGGTTGGGAGCCTGGGAACCCGCTCACTGCCATCCTCCCCGCCTCCCTGGGCCCTGGCCCCCTACTCACCCAGTCTTTTCTGCCGAGTCTGGCTCCTCCTCGATGGGGACTGCCAGCAGGGGCCGGAGGCCTAGGGCCTGGAGCTGCCGCACACAGCCCCTCACCTCCTCTGCTGTCTCTCCAGCCACAAACTGCCCGTAGAAGGATGCTCGGAGAAGCGCGCCCGAGAGCCGGGAGCCCAGGAGTCTCTGAGACCAGGCCTGAAGCTGGGTGACAGGGAGCAGGGACTCAGAGTCAGCCGGAGCAGCCTCCAGGCCGGTCTCCGGGGCCACTGCTCACCGCCAGCCCGTGGGTGACCAGAGGGGGCCAGGCACACAGCCGCAGCACTAGCAGAGCCCGCGTCAGTTCTCCTGTGCCCTTGAGGTGGAAGGCCGCCCCATCAAAGTGCAGGGGCTGCCAGCCGCCCGCAGAGGGGGCGGCTCGGGAAGAGAGCGCTCGGCTGGCCTGCAGCATCACACGTCCCTTGCCACTTCTGTACTGGGAGGAGGGGCACTGGGGGCTGCAGGTGCACCAACAGCCCCTTACCCAGCTAGGGGGTAGTGACTGATTAACCGGGCGAAATTTTAGGCTCACAAACTCACAGATAATCATTAACCAATGGGGACAGAGTCCAGAGTAACGGTAACAGGAAAGGAGCCCACTGTAACAGCCCCCCGTGACCTTTGGCACAGCACCACACATCCATGGAGCACCCGCCTTATGCCAGGAGGCACTGAGTGATGGCACAGGGTCAGCCGCAAGGCTCTGTGGGTTCAAGGCAGTGCGGCTTTGCCGTCTTGGGTGAGCCAGCTAGCCTGTCTCCCTGCAGTTGCTTTGTCTTAAAATGGGAAACAATATGGTGCTGTTGAGAGAAAACACACACAACCTATAGCCTGAATGTCCCATGCTAAGTATGTATCCTAGAGAACTTGACCATGAGCATCACGCAGAAAGTACAGGAAGCAGGTCACTTCGCTGCTGTTTACTCGCAGTCCCAAATGGGAACCTCCCAGACTTCCATCAACAGGAGACTGGATAGATACACTGGGTACATTCTTGCAGTGGAATACTACACAGTAATGAAAAAGCGTTTACCTTGTTCACACCCCGCCATCTCTCGGGGATCTTCTTCACTGTTATGTTTCTAATGGTCCTACAATAACTGCTTCCCCTTCGGTGCGCCGTTAGTGAATTTTAACACATGTGCAGCTTCACTGGTGGGTTTCCATAGCTGTTCCTTGTTCACACCTCACAACATGGATAAATCCCAGCGTCTCATCTAGTCTCTTGTTGAAGGACATCTGCACCATGGCCAGCACTCCGCTTTTATTTTTAAGATTTTATTTATTTATTTGAAAGGCAGAGTTACAGAAACAGAGAGAGAAAGAACAAGAGATCCTCTATCCACTGGTTCAATCTCCAACTGGCTGCAACAGCCAGGGCTGGGCCAGGCTGAAGCCAGGAGCCAGGAGCTTCCTCCAGGTCTCCCACATGGGTGCAGGGGCCCAAGCACTTGGGCCTTGGCTGCTGCTTTCCCAGGTGCATAAGTAAGGAACTGGATGAGCAGTGGAGCAGCCGAGACTCGTGCTGCTGCGCATGTGGGATGCTGGTGTCACAGGTGGCGTGCTATTCCTGCTGCTCCACAATGCTGGCCCCAGCAGCACTCAGCTTTTGAAACGATGACATTTGGGCCTCACTCCCAGAGAATTTGATTACTCAGTCTCAGGCACCAAGGCTGTTAAAAGCCCCAGGCCCAGCATTGTGGCATAGCGGGTTAAGCCACCCTTTGCAGTACCAGCATCCTACATGGGCACCAGTTCGAGTCCCCACCACTCCACTTCTGATCCAGCTCCCTGCTAATGCATCTGGGAAAGCAGCAGAGGATGGCCCAAGTCCTCGGGCCCCTGCACCCATGTAAGAGACCCAGAAGAAGCTCCTGGTGCCTGGCTTCACCTGACCTGGTCCCAGGCATCACAGCCATTTGGGGAGTGAATCAGCGAATGGAAGATTCTCTCTCTCCCTCTCTCTCTCTCTCTCTCTCTCTCTCTCTCTCTGTGTGTGTGTGTGTGTGTGTCTATAACTCTGACTTTCAAATACATTAATAAATCTTTAATAATAAAGATGCCCCTTGGGTTGTCTGTGCCACGTATCTAGTTGCCTGGGTTTGGTCCTGGCTCCACTTTCTTTTTTTTTTTTTTTTAATTTTTTTTTTTTTGTTTTTTTTTGACAGGCAGAGTGGACAGTGAGAGAGAGAGACAGAGAGAAAGGTCTTCCTTTTTGCCATTGGTTCACCCTCCAATGGCCGCCGCGGCCGGTGCACCGCGCTGATCCCAAGGCAGGAGCCAGGTGCTTCTCCTGGTCTCCCATGGGGTGCAGGGCCCAAGCACTTGGGCCATCCTCCACTGCACTCCCGGGCCACAGCAGAGAGCTGGCCTGGAAGAGGGGCAACCGGGACAGAATCTGGTGCCCTGAGCGGGACTAGAACCCGGTGTGCCGGCGCTGCAAGGCGGAGGATTAGCCTAGTAAGCCGCGGCGCCGGCCCTGGCTCCACTTTCAATTCAAGCTTCCTACAGATGCACATGCTGGCAGGTGCAGCAAGTGATGGTTCAAGCAGTTGGGTCCCAGCTGCTCACGCGGGAGACCCAGACTGAGCTCCAGACTCCTGACCTTGGCCTGACCAAGCTCTGGTTGCTGCAGGCACTGGGGCTGGAGGATGCACTTTCTTTCTTTTTAAATGTTTGTTTATTTATGAGAAAGGCAGAGTGACAGAGAGAGAAAGAAGGAGGGACACACACACACACACACAGAATCTTCCATACACTGGTCCATTCCCCAAAGGACTACAACAGCCAGGGTTGGGTCAGGCTGAAGACAGGAGCCTGGAGCTCCGTCCAGCTCTCCCACGTGGATGGCAGGGGCCCAAGGACTCGGACTCAGGCCATCATTTACTGCCTCCTCAGGCACAGTAGTAGGCAGCTGGATTGGAAGTGGAGCAGTCAAGCCTTAAACGGGCGCCCTAATGTGGGATGGTGTTGTCATAGCAGTGGCTTAACTTGCTGCCAGCATCACTGGCCCCTGCAGGATGCACTCAAAGATGGTGTAGTCGCAGGTGTGCCAACAGCCTGCTGTTGCTGGGAGCTCGGTCAAGGTTGGGTTCTCGGTTCCTCTCCACAGAACGCTTAAGCTCTACAGCATGGCCGTGGAGCTCCTAGCATGACATCATAACGAACCAGGAAGATGGTGGCTATGCCACAGCGCCGGCCCCAGAAAGGTGAATTTAAAAATAAAATGAGGGGCCCACACTGTGGTTAAAGCCCTGGCCTGAAATGCCAGCATTTCATATGGGTGCCAGTTTGAGTCCCAGCTGCTCCACTTCCAATCTAGCTCTCTGCTGTGGCCTGGGAAAGCAGTAGAAGAAGGCCGTAGTCCTTGGGCCCCTGCATCTGCACAGGAGATCGGGAAGAATCTCTTGGCTCCTGGCTTCAGATCAGCGTAGTTCCGGCCATTGCAGCCATTTGGGGAGTGAACCAGTGGATGGAAGACCTTTTTCTCTCTGTCTCTGCCTCTCTGTAACTCTGCCTTTCAAATAAATAAATAAATTTTCATATATATATATAAAAATCTCTGTAAAAATGAAATGATAGATGCCACTTCTAGAGGTGAAAAATGCAATAAATGCAATTGCAAAAATGAAGACCCAAACTCGGTGGGTTAGACGTAGCTGAAGAACAGCTGAGCAGGAAGATGTGGGAGCGCCGCACTCCAGATGTTATCACACCATACAGTACAGAGAGACCAAGCGACGGACATAGAAAGCAAGGTGGAGGTACAGCAAGCACCTAATGAAAGTCTCAAAAGTCAGATGAAAGAGAGAGGTGGAGGGACGACCTCTGGGGAAATAATGGCTGAGAATTTTCCAGAATTGATGAAAACCACAAATCCGCAGTCCGAGCAGAAAACACATCCTGAACTAGCCCAGTGGCTAGTGGCTAGAGACCTGGGCCTGCACACAGCGTCCTGCACGGCACCGACAGTACTGAGCTCTGCTGTTGATTGATGCCTCCTCCGGAGGCTGGCGTGGACCGGCTGCTATAGACATTCTACGGGGTGAGGAAGGTGGGTGTCTCCATGGAAGTCACAGACACGCTGGAGGAGAGGAGGTAGAGACAAATGCAGCCCATCTGAAGAAAAGCATTCCTTATTATTTAAAAAATATCTACTTATTTGAAAGTCAGAGTATGAGAGAGAGAGAGAGGAGAGAGAGAGAGAGAGAGAGAGAGAGAGAGGTCTTCCACCTACTGGTTCACTCCCCAAATGGCTGTGATGCCTGGGGTTGGGCCAGGCCAAAGCCAGGAGCCAGGAATTCCATCCGGGTCTCCCACGTATGTGACCACGGTCCAAGCACTTGGGCCATCATCTGCTGCTTTCCCAGGTGCACTGTGGGGTCCAGTGCGGTTGCCAGCATCGCATGTGGCGGCTGAACCCACTGTGCCACAGCACCGGCCGCAGAGATGCGTTCTTGTCCCCGACCTGAAGCAGGAAACCAGGGCCCGTGGAGAGTGGAGCTGAGCAGGAGGGGGAGGGAGGGTGAGACTGAGGTGGGAGTCCTGAGTGCTCAGTGGAGCCACGGAAGGTTCCTGAATCAAGCTCTCAGATGGTCCTTGTGTGGGTGAGCACCCATTTGGTGGTGAGAGGGACAAGGGCTTTAATACCAGCACAGAGGCCAAGGCCCGCACAGAGGACAGTCTCAGAATCAGAGTTCTCTCTCAGGGGTTCTTACTGGGCCCATGATGACCCCTGTTGCCCATTGATGACGGACGCATGGCCTGGCCAGGTTCCGGGGCACGCCTATTCCTGGAGTGTCCAGTAGAGGGGGCTCATCGGTGACCCAAAGCTTGCTTACCTAGAGCGAGGGCCTGGGCACTGGCGCGGGAAAGATTCTACGCTGCCGCCCTCTAAAAGGTGAATGGACACTGGAGGACAAAAGCAGCTGGGCTCAGGCGTGACCCCAACAGTTCCAGGAGATAGTGCTCATAAGGAACTCGGAACGTGGACGGGCAGCTCCTACTGTTGGCTGTGCGTTCCTGTTGTAACTACGCAGCAGCTCCTGGCACGGACAGGAGGAGTCACGTAATTGGCCTTGGCCGTCTATCCCTGTCCATCTCTGGGGCCGGCGCTGTGGTGCAGCAGGTGGAGCCGCCGCCTGCTATGCTGGCATCCCATAGCAGAGTGCTGGTTCAGTCCCGGCTGCTCCACTCCCGATCCAGCTCCCTGCTGATGCACCTGGGAACGCAGTGGACAATGACCCTTGTGAATTGTCCAGATAGAGTTCTAGGCTCCTGGCTTCAGCCTGGCCCATCCCCAGACCAGGCATTGCAGCCATCTGGGGAGTGAACCATTGGGTGGAAGATCTGTGTGTCTTTCATTCTCTCTCTGCCACTCTTCCTTTCAAAGAAATAAAATAAATATTTTAAAAAAATCCTTTTCTGTCTCACTAGTTCCAATTCCTCCCAATCCCTTCCTTGCCTGTTATCCATCAGCGACAGTTTCAGGAAAATCCTTCCCCACACCGCGCTCCCCGCCGCGGTCCTCTTTGGCTTAGCGCCTACTCAGCCTTTAATATCAGGGTTTGATGATCACCTGCACTCTGAAGACGGCCACTGTTTCCCTGTGCAGCACATCCTCCTCTGAGCTCCAGAACCCAATATACACCAGCAGGTTCACCCTCTCCTGCGAGATGGGTTCTTCTCAAACGTGGCAGTACCGCCCCCGGGTGGCAGCTTTGGAAATTTGTACCAACATTTTTGGTTGCCAGACGGATTGTGCGGTGCTGCAGACTTTTTAAGTAGAAGTCAAGGACTTGGGCCTGCGCCGTGGCTCGCTTGGTTAATCCTCCGCCTGCGGCGCCCATATCCCATATGGGCGCTGGGTTCTAGTCCCGGCTGCTGGGGCCCCGGGAGTGCAGTGGATGATGGCCCAAGTACTTGGGCCCTGCACCCGCATGGGAGACCAGGAGAAGCACCTGGCTTCTGGCTTCAGATCGGCGCAGCGCCAGCCGTGGCTGTCATTTGGGGGATGAACCAACGGAAGGAAGACCTTTCTCTCTGTCTCTCTCTCTCACTGTCTATAACCACCTGTCAAAAAAAAAAAAAAATCAAGGACTTGTGTGTCCACATCCTGAACATCATAAGGAGAAAGTTTATACAGAAAAATTTTTATATGGTTTAAAATAGATTGACTTTGTGCTCGCTTTGGCAGCACATATACTAAAATTGGAACGATACAGAGAAGATTAGCATGGCCCCTGCGCAAGGATGACATGCAAATTCGTGAAGTGTTCCATATTTTTTTAAAAAGTAGTGTAATAGTCTTAATATTTGTTTTCTAAAGTTGATTGCGGGTAATTTCTGTAAGTAGCCTGATGATGGGACCTTTTTCTCAAAATAAACAAGTTATTAAACCAGGAATTTGGAGGAAAAAAATAGATTTACATTTTCTGAAATGAGGTTATGATGTAAATTTGAGCGAAGATTGTATTTTTGGCTACTGTTTGGAATGGTAGCGAGGATTGTACAACACACTAGAAATTCATTTACTGCAATGCTGTCTGTAAGATACAATGTAAAATTTTAATGATGTATTACACACATAAAGGAATGTGTCCCTACCCTAAGTGCTTAATATGGTAAATTTTCAGAAAATGACCACATGTGTATAACCAGCACCCAGGTAAACAAGCAACATTGTCAGCACCGCCCACCCCCAGAGGTCCTCCTGGAGCCAGTTCCAGCACTCCCTCCTCCCCCGCAGGTAAACACTCTCGACTTCTAACACCGCACAGTAATGTTGCCCGTTTTTGCCTTGAAGCAGATGAAATCACACAGTATGGTCCCGTTTCATCTGATTATGCTTGTGAGATTCACCGTAGTGTATCAGTAGTCCATCCTCACTGACACAGTACCCACTGGGTGAACGTACAGTTGAGTTATCTGTTCTCCTGTCATGGAATTTCATTGTTTCCAGTCTCAGGCACCAATGATCCTCCCAGTTCAGGTCTATTGGTTCACACATATCAGCATTTCCATTGGGTATGTGATTATGAGGTCATAGGGTGTGCACGTGTGCGGGTTTAGGAGATAACAGCCGAACAGTTGTACACAATGGTTGCCTGTTTTCTTTCCCACAAGCTCGTGGTTGTGTCTGAACAGTTTGATCATTTTTCTTTTTTTTTTTTTTTTTTTTTTTTGACAGGCAGAGTGGACAGTGAGAGAGAGAGACAGAGAGAGAAAGGTCTTCCTTTTGCCGTTGGTTCACCCTCCAATGGCCGCCGCTGCAGCCGGCGCACCGCGCTGATCCTGGCAGGAGCCAGGAGCCAGGTGCTTTTCCTGGTCTCCCATGGGGTGCAGGGCCCAAGCACCTGGGCCATCCTCCACTGCACTCCCTGGCCATAGCAGAGAGCTGGCCTGGAAGAGGGGCAACCGGGACAGAATCCGGCGCCCCAACCGGGACTAGAACCCGGTGTGCCGGCGCCGCAAGGTGGAGGATTAGCCTATTGAGCCACGGCGCCGGCTCATTTTTCTTTTTTCTCCTAGACCTCAGGAATACAGAGTGGATTAACAGCTACCACGGTCCGGGCACAACTCATAGTTGTGTTTAGTTTGTTGGCTTTTTTTCATTTTTGATTGAATGCTTGATTAAAATACATGCATATAACATAAAACCTACCATCACAACCATTTTCGAATGTGTGGCTCAGTGGTATGAAGTGCATTGTTCTGTTATGCTATCATCAGCATTGTCCATCACCAGGACTGTTCATCTGCAAGGCTGGAACTCAGGGGCTGGCGCTGTGGTGTAGCGGGGAAAGCTGCTGCCTGCAACACCGGCATCCTATATGGGCACCAGTTCATGTCCCGGCTGCTCCACTTCTGACCCAGCTCCCAGCTAATGCTGTGGGAAAGCAGCAGAGGATGGCCCAAGTGCTTGGGCTCCTGCATCCACGTGGGAGGCCTAGAAACTCCTGGCTCCTGGCTTCAGCTTGGCCCAGCCCCGGCCATTGCAGCCATCTGGGGAGTGAATCAGTGGATGAAAGATCTCTCTCTGTGTCTCCTTCTTTCTGTAACTGATTTTAAAATAAATAAATCTAAAAGAACCCAAACCTGGAACTCTACCCATTCAACAATAACTCCCTTTTCCTCTCTTCCCCCAGCCCCAACAAACACCATTCTACTGTCTGGCTCCACGCTTCTGCCTGCTCTGGGTCACTCAGGTAAGTGGAATCATCCCGTATCTATGTATCTTTCTGCAGTTGGGTTCGTTTCACTTAGTAGAAGGTGCTCAACGTCCCCCCATCTGGCAGCCTGTGTCCAAACTTCCTTCCTTTGTAAAGCTGAGTGATTGTTTATTGTATGGGTAGAGAATCTTTTGCCGATGCATTTCTCCACTGACGGACCATTGGGTTGTTCTATACTTTAGCTATTGTGAACAACGCTGATTTGAACTGGATGTGCGAGTATCTCTTTGGGACTCTGCGTCCAGTTCTTTTCTGCCCAAGTACGTTGAGTGGCATCTGCTGCCTTCCCGGTGCATCAGCAGGAAGCTAGATCAGAAGCAGAGTAGGCGGGACTCCCGGAGCTGGCACTCCTACACGGGATTCCAGCATCTCAAGCGTTGGCTTCAATTGCTGCACCACAATGCCAGCCCTTGACTTGAAGCGAAATCATCTGAACCTTAATGGATTTGTGTGTCCCAGTGCTGTGGTATAAAAACTTAGTCTATACTGACCAAAAAAAAAATAGCATATAAAAAACACTTGAACTAAAAAGTTTTGATCAATATGATTCATCAAATAGAATCAAAGGTTTAAAGAAAGACCACATATAACTACATCTACTCTGCTCTTCATAGAATCAAGCAGATTTCTCAGTTATCCTGTTATTCAACATAGAGAATAAGGATTGTCTCGCTGGGCTGATTTCTTATGGAGCCTGTTTTTTTTTTTTTGTTTTTTTTTGTTTTGTTTGTTTGTTTGTTTGTTTTTGTTTTTTTGACAGGCAGAGTGGACAGTGAGAGAGAGAGACGAGAGAAAGGTCTTCCTTTGCCGTTGGTTCACCCTCCAATGGCCGCCACAGCTGGCGCGCTGAGGCTGGTGCACAGTGCTGATCCGATGGCAGGAGCCAGGTGCTTCTCCTGGTCTCCCATGGGGTGCAGGGCCCAAGCACTTGGGCCATCCTCCACTGCACTCCCTGGCCACAGCAGAGGGCTGGCCTGGAAGAGGGGCAACCGGGACAGAATCCGGCACCCCGACCGGGACTAGAACCCGGTGTGCTATGGAGCCTGTTTTAAAAATCATCTTTATTGAGGCATGATGTATATACAGTAAAATCCATTTAGGTGTTATAGTTCAATGAGTTTTGGCAAATCTGTGTGCCCATGTCACCATCGCCACATCATGATATAGAATATTTCTATCATCCCGAAAACTCCCTCGTGCCTTCTTTGCAATTTGCCATTTCACAGCCCCAGGCAGCCATAATCTGCTCTCTGGCCCCATAAGTTAGTGTTCTCTGTTCTAGAATTTCTATAAATGACATCAGATAAAATACATTCTTTTGTAAATAGCTCCTTTTAATAGAATCTGTTCATTTTCTATAGAAATAATAATGTTTACATGTGTGCCATAGTTTATACATCACATTTTACATAACCATAGAAAATAATACAATTAGATAGGACATAACAATGGCCCTTATTATCCGACTTGTTATTATGTTTCTGATGTAACAGAACTCAAAATGAACTGAGGTCTTAGCTATTTCTTTCTCCACTTGTGAAAATTCTACTTTGAAATAAAGACCCCCAGAACAGCTTTTCATTTTTGAGATGTCATTTCCAACTCACTGTCTGTTTGGAGCAGTTTAGCTTCTAAGGACAGCCCCAAGGAGAACTCTGTTTATACTTTGAGGCCAACTGAATCATCTTCTGTCATTTGCACACTCCCTCCATGTCCTCTCCGGGAAAGGCCCAGGCCCCGCCCCCTTTGTGTCTTATGGGGCTCACTGAACAAACTCAGGCCATGCTTGGATGAAAAGAACCACAGGGTGTCCTGCAGGTCTAGGAGAAGGGTACTGAGGAAGCTCTTACACCAGCTCTCCCCTGAGATCAAAGGGTAGAGAATCAGGTCCCAGGGTGTCCACATCTCCTGCCACCTGGTCGTAGATTCCTCTTAGGTCCTCGTACTTGTCCTCAGGCCAGCGGTGGTCATAGGGGTCCTAATAAGCAAAACCTGGAGTTAGAACTATGGGGAGATGCCTTGTGAGTCATCATGTAAATCTGGGAGATACACACTCTTGCTTGACTTCTCAGAAAAAAAGGTATTAGCTCTTAAATATGGGGAAAAGCCCAACAAAGTGGAGAGTGATTATAAATGAACCCCCATGAAGAATCCCATGTACCCAACATCTGGTTTCAGCGGCGTCAACCCTTGGCCAATAGTGATTTATCTAAACCTCCATCTTCTCATCCCCACCACTCACCAACCAGGTTATTTTAAATCAAGTTCAAGATATCACATGATTTGATGTTGGGAAAATGATTTCAGTGTCAGAAACGTGAAATCTTTAAGAGCCCATGATACCAGCTGTGGCAGCTGTGGAATATGAGTCATGGTTCTGTTAGTCTTATGAGTCCCCAAGACATTTACCCATCAAAATAGAAGGGGAAAAAAGACCACACTGGGGATATTCTCTGTCTAGGGCTGGGAGAAAATCATTTTTTTAGCTCAACAAATTTCAGAGCAGATTGGTCCATGAGCCATTATGGCCTGTTGTCTTTGTTTGTACTGCCCAAGAGCTAAGAAAGTTTTATATTTTTTATTTTCAGGGAGAAAATAAAAATAAGAATAATACTTGTGACATATGAAAATTAAATGAAATTCACATTTTACTGTCCAAAAATAAAGTTTTATTGGAACACAGCCCAACTCATTCATTTATATATTGCCTAAGGTCACTGTTGTTCTCCAGTGGAATAGCTGATTAGTTTGGAGGAAAACCATATGTCCCACAGAGCCCAGATTATTTACTCTCTGGCCCTGTAGAGAAAAAGCCTGTAGGCTCCATCTGTGCTTCCAGGGTACATATGGTCCAGCACCATGGACAGCATCCAGGGCCTGTTACTCCTCCACTGGTGGGAGCTGTGGTCTGAGAACAGTGCTCCAGGTGGACGGCTGTTAGAGAGGAACTCCCTGGCCCAGAGGGGCCGGAGCAGCAGCCAAGGCCATACAGAAGGACAAGGGCTCTTTCTCACCTCCTTATTGTGGAGCAGCGGGTAGGGGTTGGCTGCTGATCCAGTGCCTGCACAGTGTTCTTGTCCTGCCAGCACCCGCTGTCCCTCTCCCACTCTCAGTCCAGTGTAGAGAGGAGGGCTAGCCTCTGCTCCCCACCCCAGGGGGTGGGGTATGGATTCAGGCCCATCAAATTAGTATATTCCCCACCTCAGTGATTGGTTCAGCAATGAGCATGTGACCCGAGCTGGACTAAGTGTCAGCACTGGGGACTTGGAAATATTGCAAAAGAGGCCTTCTCTTTATTTGAATATTTCTAATCTGATAAGACACAAATCCTTCCTGGATTTTCAAGAGACATCTTCATGGAGGAAATTCTGGGTCCAGCCAGACTAGAATACAATTCTTTTCCCTAACTTTTCAACTGGGCTAGCAAAAAGAAAATCCTTTCTGTCTATTTAACCAGGGCAATGGAGAGGGCTAATCATCCAAGAGAGTGCACGCTTTCCTTCTCCCACAGTAGCAGAACTGAAGCCAGACCAATTCTAGACCCCAGCTCACGCCTCCTCTGTACCAGGTGTGGCCACGGGATGGTTGGTGGAGCGGGGACAGAAGTGATGTGTACCATTTCTGGGCCTGGGCCTCCACCACACTCTCTATTTCTTGTTGCCAGCTGAAAACCCAGAGAAGCCCATCTCTGCAGGCTTGGATGAAGCACTAGGAGCTGGCAGAAGAACACAATGGGAAATACGGGGAGGGGGGTTCCAGAACAACCGCCCACAGCAGGGCCCCTCAACTGCTTTAGGCCACTGGGTTGAGGCCGAACCTCTGTCCCAGCAGCTCTTTTTGCTGTAATTCATATAAGCAGTAGGGCGTGGGATCCCAGCACTAGGCAAGAAAGACTGCTGCTAACACACATCTCCTCACCATCTGTACTTCATCGTAGAGGGGTCCCCAGCTCCCAGATGGGATGTGCATTCGTTCCACCTCATCATACAGGTGCCCAGGAAAGGCCATGCCTTCATCTTCAAAACCCACGAGGCCTGGAGTGGGAGCGGTGGAAGTGAAGAGCAATCAGGGCGCCACACCCGGATGTCAGTCAGGGGCATCTCTGAACAGGGCAGGCCCTGGTGTGGCCGCGACTCACCTCGAGGGGAGGACACCTCCTCCAGGGTGGGGGGCAGCCGGGGGCTGAAGTCCCGCATGGAGTGGTAATATGGTTCTCCCTCCGCAGTGCTAACCTGTCACACACGCACACACACACACACACAGCAGATAAGGGCCTTTCCATCCTCCGCTCCACAGCTGATGGAAATGGCAGTGACTGACTTGAAGTGGATGGTGGGACTCCCGCCACCAGGGCTGTCCTGGCCACGCACACTCACCGTGGAGCTCTGAGTGTCCCTGTCCCCAGTCCCCTGGCTCTCCTCGTATTCATTCCCGACTCGGTCCTCCTCCGACCTTCCAGGATGGAGGTGTGGAGGGCAGTCAGGGGTCCGCCCTCTGCCACTTGTCACCCCCAAACCGTCTCCCTTCTTCACAAATCCCCCCACTTACCCTGCCTCTGTCTTCTCTGAGGTACCTGAGAGAAAAGGGGGGAAAAGGTTCGGAGACGCCCACTGGAGCCCACCTGGTCTTGGCAAAACCCTGAAACTGCAGCGACTTGGGTCCCCCTTCACCGGTGGCCCCCGTCCCGGCAGGGAAGGGTCTCTGCTCACCCTCCGAGACACGCCTCTGTCTCCGCCACCAGAGCACTCCCACGACACAGGAGGCGTTGGAAAGCAGCAGCAGACCTCCCACGGCGAAGAGCACAGGCAGCAGGCGCAGCCCCGGGGGCCCTGGGGGCGGAAGGCAGCCCTCCGTGACCAGGCCTGTCCTCCTTCCAAGGTCAGGGCAGCAGCTGGGCAGGGGGTCCATCCGCACCCTGCCTGCCTCCCTGGTACAAGCGGCTCCTTTCTGAATTCCAGCCATGAGCAGTAAGTTCTCCTTTGCCTGGGTCCTGTCTACGGGCTCAGGAGACAGCTTCAGCTCCTAAGCTGGGATCTGAGACCTCCCACCGTCTTGCCTCTTCCCACTTCTCCAGCCACACCCAATGTCACAGACCCCAGCATTGGGACTTCCAGTCACACAGACTGGTCATTGGCTGTTTCCAAGTTCAAGTACTTTCTGGCGTAGTCAAAGATCTGTCCTTAAATGTCCTTTTTTTTCTCCAACTTCTAATCACCCCTCAAGTTCCACCTCAAGGAAGCCCCCCCCCCCGACTCCAGCCAATACCAGGCCAACCCTTTTGCTATATCCCTGGGGACAAGACTGAGTTCCTCCAAGTAAACATCGTCCAGCATCTTCTGCCCACAGCACCTGCCCTCCTTTGGGGAGACAGTCACGCCCCCATTCTCAGCCTGAATGGCTCAGGCAGGATGCCGTGGTGGCCACACTGCCCCGCCTGGTCAGTCCAACCACCCATCGCCCTTCCCACAGTGGTTGGTCCTGACACAGGTGTTCGACCCCAGGTGCCTTGTGCCCGAGCACTCAGGGCGTTTTGCAGGCTGCTTTGCCCTCTTGATGGCAGAACCTGAGACGCCACCATCAACAAAGGCGAAGTCGAGAGCAGGGGGAGAAACGGATCACAGATGGACCCCTGAGGCGCACTGGGGGTTTTCCGTTTCATGAGCCATTTGAGGGCTGATGACAGTTGAGCGTCGTCATGTACAACCTTCTTCTCTGGCTCTGAAGGGGCCGTTTGCCACAGAGTCACGATTCCCCTTCTTGTAGCCACACTGACTCCTCCGTGCTGAGCCACGGGACTTGCTTTGGCTGATGGAACCACAGCAAACGTGACACAGTCAGGAGCGAGAGATGGGAGCTTGTCTCACTGCTACTGAGACCCCTGTGGCCACCTCCATATGAACAAAGCAAGGTGAGACACGTGGCCCAGTTAGCTCCATCGCCCCAGCCGAGAGCCCGAGGACTGTCGGAGTTGTGAGCAGGAAGCCACTGTAGACTGCCCAGGTCCA
This sequence comes from Oryctolagus cuniculus, assembly GCF_051225735.1. Taxonomy (NCBI): domain Eukaryota; kingdom Metazoa; phylum Chordata; class Mammalia; order Lagomorpha; family Leporidae; genus Oryctolagus; species Oryctolagus cuniculus. Next base: position 20,709,590 of record NC_142884.1, read on the forward strand.
GTTCAGCTGCCAGCTAACCACAGAGATGACTCAAGCCAGCCCAGACCAGAAGTCCCCAGCCGACCCACAAGACCATGACAAATAACGTGTGTCACCCTAAGTGTCCGTATATGGGGTCGTTTGTTACACCCCAGCTAACAGAGCATGGAGTCAGGGCGTTCTTTCAGAATTCAACTCTATTTGTAAGAGAGGAAATCCGAAACTCCAAGCAAGAGGAAGAGCTAAGGATGTACGGCAGGTCTGCTGAGAGAGCGCTCAGTCTTCAAGGGCGGGAGGCGGGGTCAGAGACCGGAAGTTCCCACTCTAGAGAGGGGGAGGACTGGGAGCATTAAGGACTTGCCTGCAGGCTGCTCTGTGGGCGGCTGGTGGTCCGGTATTCCAGAGGGGTGGTCCAAGCCTGAGAATGGGGTGGAGGTGGGGGTGGGGGTGGGAAGATTATGTACTTGCACCAAAACCCTGACAAAAACCATAAATACTTCTCAGACTCTTATCAGGCTTTTCAGGCCTAAGACTTCTTAGGAATATTTCAAAGAGAGCTGGAAATTGATGACAAAGGCGATACTGTTAGTAGCAATTCTGACATCATTAGTGACAATGCGGCAGGTGTTTATGTGTAAGACACAGATTTAGACTCTTGTGTATTCCACATTGGAGTGCCTGGATTCGGCTACTGACTGACTCCAGTTTCCTGCTAATGCAAACCCCGGGAGGCAGCAGTGATGTCTCGAGGAATTAGGCCACTCCCACTCATATGAGAGACTGCACTGAGTTCCTGGCCCCCAGCTTCATCCCTGGCCCAGTCTCAGCCACTGAAGAGTGAACCAGTGCATGGGAACTCTCTCTCTCTACCTCTCATGTAAATAAATGAAAATAATAATAATAAATTATTGATGAGTGTGTTACCCATTTAATCTGAATTATCACCTTGTTGAATTAACCAAAAAAGATGTTTGGGCTCTCGGGATCCCTTAATAGAGGTATAAGTTCTACAGCAAGGGAGGTGATTTCGGTGCTTGGTTTTAGTGCCAGAGAGAAGGCTGGAATGGGGGAGGGAAGAGCAGGGAAGACTGCAGGGACGAGAAAGGCTTACACCGCCGCGGAGAGGAAGGTTGCTTTGCAGGGAAGGGGAGACGTAAAGGAGCCTTGGGTGAGCTTCCGTGGGGCAAAGTAAGCGGAGAAGGTGAGCACAGGGCATTTCTTAAAACCTTTTTTTTTTTTAAGATTTATTTTATTTATTTGAAAGACAGAGTTACAGAGAGAGGTGGAGATAGAGAGGGAGGTCTTCCATCTGCTGGCTCACTACCCAGATGGCCGCAACAGCTGGAGCTGCGCAGATCTGAAGCCAGGAGCCAGGAGCTTCCTCTAGGTCTCCCACGTGGGTGCAGGGGCCCAAGGACTTGGGCCATCTTCTACTGCTTTCCCAGGCCACAGCAGAGAGCTGGATCGGAAGTGGAGCAGCCGGGACTGGAACTGGTGCCATATGGGATGCCAGCGCTTCAGGCCAGGGCGTTAACCGGCTGCGCCACAGTGCCGACCCCATTTCTTTAAACCTTTAGATAACACGTGGCACTTGGTCCCTGTTCTAAGCTCTTTAGATATACAAGTTTTAGCTCATGAAATCTTCACCTCTTAGATGAGCCTTATTCTCAGACACTGAAATCATAAGGATGCTTCAAAAAGTATGAGGGGCTGGTGCTGTGGCGTAGTGGGTAAAGCCGCTGCTTGTGGTGCCGGCATCCCATATGGGCGCTGATTTGAATCCTGGCTGCTCCACTTCGGATCCCATTACCTGGTATTGGCCTGGGAAAGCAGCAAAAGATGGCCCAAGTGCTTGGGCCCCTGTACCCATGCCAGAGACTCAGAAGAAGCTCCTCGCTCCTGGCTTCAGATTGGCCCAGCTCCAGCCACTATGGCCATCTGGCAAGTGAACCAGCAGGTGGAATCTCTCTCTCTCTGCCTCTGCCTCTCTGTAACTCTGCCTTCCAAATAAATAAATAAATCATTTTAAAAAAAGTTTGTATTAAAATAGAATTTTGGGGGCCTGTGTTGTAGCATAGCGGATTAAGCTGCTGCCTGCAGTGCCGGCATCCCATATGGTCCCAGCTGCTCCACTTCCAATCCAGCTCCCTACTAATGCACCTGGGAAAGTAGTGGAGGATGGCCCAAGTGCTTGGGTCCCTGCATCCTCGTGGGAGACCTGGAGGAAGCTCCTGGCTCCTGGCTTTGGACCAGTCCAGCTTCAGCCTTATGGCCATTTGGGGAGTGAACCAGTGGATGGAAGACCTCTTTCTCTCTCTATCCTTCTCTCTCTCTCTCTGTATCTCTGCCTTTCAAATAAATAAAAATAAATCTTAAACAAAGAAGTTTGTATTTATGCAAAAAATGGAAATCCATGCATGCAAGGGGTCTTTAGAGGCTCATGGAAAATGTGTAGATGAAAAATTATGCATGGTTTTCAATTTTTTTGCACAAAAATAAACTTATCTTTTAATTTAATTTTCCACGAATTGTTCGAAGGACCTTGACACGGGTTGGCGGCAAAAAGCTGGTCTCTGGAGTTCCCCAGTCTCTTTCCCACCTCTGCCTCATTTAGCTGGGTGATCTTGAACAATTTGCGTGACCTCTCTGGGTCTCCGTGTTTCATCGGTGCCGCCTTCCCCGACCCCCGTCACTGCACACCCTGTGAGTCCTCTGGGAAACCCTCTGACCTGCCCGAGGCGGTCCCTTCCCACCTGGAGTAGTCAGAGAGAGCTGAATCCCCTTGTCAGCGAGTCCACTGTCTCCCAGCGCATTGCTGGCCAGCAGCCAGAGCCTGTAGCGTGTAGAAGGCTGCAGCCCAGTCAGGGTAAAAGCAGTGGCCTGGGCTGGCAGAACATCCATGTAGAGGAACCCTGGAGTGTCCAGGGCCTCATACCTGCACAACAGGAGGACAGTCAATGCAGAAAAGCACCCCAGGCCCGCTGGCTGCCTTCCCCGGCTGCCTGGGCGGGGGTCTACCTGATGCGGAACTTCTGTGGCAGGCCCCCATCAAAGCCGGGTTTCCACTCCAGCCCCACCGAGTGTGGGGTCAGGCTCACAACCTTCAGTCCCGAGGGGGGGTCAGGACGGCCTTGGGGGAGAGGGATGAAGGGAGCAGTCAGAGGACACAAAAGGATTCTAGAAGATTCCTCCAAAGTCTTTCTAAGAATGACTCTGAATACACAATCAATTCTCGTTATTCATGGCGGTTGTAATCTGTAGGATGCTTCAAAAGGTTCATGGGAAAATGGAATTAGAACATAAGTTGATTTTGGTGCAAGATTTTGCAGAAACCTATGCATAGTTTTTTCATAATACATATTTCCATGAACTTTTTGAAGACGCCTCATAACAGTTCTGGGAACACTGAATTAGCAGATACCAAACCATTGCTTCTTAGGGAAGTGTAAGGCGAGTCTCCTCCAAACCTCTCATCACAGCAACATGTAATCAGTCTATCAGTCAACAAACATGTAATCTTGCTTTTTGTGTGTTTCCATTCGAAGGCACTGTACTCAGTACAGATTTGCCAGTGCACTAGCACAGAACTCATGGTGAACGGTGCTATACCCTGTGCCTACACAAAGCTTATTCGAGGCAGGAATGTTCTCCGTAAGGCACATCACAGCCTTCCTGCTGGGCTCAGAGGCCATTTTAAGCAGCAAAACTGCTCATAAAAAGCACAAAAATGCAAAACCATGGCACTAAACAAACTACGAAAAGGAAATGATTTACAGCACAGCAGCCAAACCAAGAAGGCGGAGGGTCTCCTTGCTCAGCCCCAGCTAGGAATGTGCATGGACATGGGGCAATGGCATGGGACTCAACCTTCCCACCACTCCGTTCATGAACTCGATGAGGATTGATGTGGGCATTGCGAATACATTTTAGTACATAGGTCCATCATCTGAACACATCTGTTCCATGCAGTGGAACACCCGTCCCCTCATTCCTTCTGATTACAACACCCCAGATTTGGAGGACTACCACCCCGTAGTCTCACGCTGCTGAGGGAGGTGACTCCACTCTGGGTAGCGTGGACACGTGACCAAGCCAGGCCAATCAGTGCTGCCTGCCCCTGACCACATGGTTGGTTCAGGGTTGGGCTGAAAGCCAAGGGCAAACAATGAAATTTAATTGTAGTATTTTCATCCAACTGTTAAGAAGAGGACAAATTCTATTCCTTCAGGGAAAACAGACCCCACTGAGGAGCCTTCAACTAAAGCCAACACAGAGGAAAATGACCTAAGGGAGAGAAGTTCTTGGTGACAGCTGAACCCAGACAAAGCAGCTCCTGAAAATTCACTTTTCAAACTCTTGAGCCCCTGAGGACACCCTCCGGCCGCCATCTTTTCTCATACTTGTTGTGGATTTCCCTGGGGATCCAACCTCCCTTAAGATTTCTAAGGCAGGCAAAAACTTCATCCCCATTCATGAATGCTTCCCAGGTTTCAGGAACTCTACCACCCTGGGGTCAGCCAGAGACTTGGGAACTGACCCAAATAGCACTCCCCCCAACCCCCTCCATCGTACTGATGCTGACGAGTTGAATGTTGGTCTGATCCGAGCCCAGGGGATTGGTAGCCGTGCACGTGAAGAGAGCATAGTCGTGGGCTGCAGACACGTTGGCAATGGTCAGGAGACTGCTGTGGACCCCACCCTGGTGGTACGTGTGCTCCGTGTACCTGGAGAGAAGGTGGGGGGTGGCGGTCTCAGGAGGGCAACTGGAGCTGTGGATCAGGGTTGGGGCTGGGGTGCTACCTGCTCGGCCTTGGCCCACCTGGGATCCTGGAGATCCAGAGGGACCCCATTTTTCGTCCAGGTGAAGACGACATTGGGGACAGCTCGGGCACGGCAGTGGAGGGTGGCAGAGCTAGTGCTGTCTCCAGCTGCGGCCACTTTAGTGAGAGGCGCGGGATGCTCTACCTGCGGGGCATCTGGGGTGGTGGTGGGGGATCAGTGTGAGCGGGCGGGAGGACTGGAAAGCTGTCAGTGGCAAGCCGTGAAGTCACTATCGGGGCGTTACCCACATCTGACAACAAGACGGACCAGCCCTCTGGCTGGAGGTGCCACCCCATTGTCCACCACGCACTGGTATGCACCAGCCTGGGCCAGTTCGGCGTGGAGAATCCTCAGACGCCCCGTGGACCCCTTTGAGATCTTCTCCATGTCATCCAGGCTCTGGTCCTCCTCCTCTTCCCCCTAAAGATCCAAGACTCATAAGCTGGTTCCCTAGTCTGGCCCCAGATCCATCTTCCCCAACGCTATGTTCCCCCGTAGCCTCATTCTCCCAGCCACGATCACCTTCCACAGAATCACCCACAAAAAGATTTCTCTGTCATACATTGGTCCACTCTATCTGTTTATCTACCGGTTCAGCCAACCATTCACCCCTTTCTGTATCCAACCACTCATCCTTGGGACTATCTACCTACACACCCATCCACCTCTCCACCCATTCATCCATTTATCCTTCATTCATTCATCCATTCATACCCCATCTATTCATGCTTTCAGCTTTCCACCCATTCACCCCTTCTATTCAACTCATTTACGCACATACCCACAAACACATGCATCTGTTAACCCAGTCATCCACACACCTGCTTATCCATCTCTCCACCAATCTAGCCATCCATCAATTGATCCATCCACAGACATCTCTCCACTGATGGTGTATCTGTCCATCCATCAACCCCTAATCTGAACTGCCCACTCATTTCTCTCATTCAATCATCTAGCCACCCACCCATCCACTCCTCTTCCATCCACTCTTCCAACCACTCATTCACATCACCTGATCTTTTCACTCTCCTATCTATTGACCCATCTGTCCATTCACCCACCCACTTATCTATCTATCCACTCATCTGTCATTCCACAAACAGCTATTTGTTCCTGGAGCATGCCCTGGCAAGCGTATAGTCACACAGCATCACGCAGACATGGCTCCCACTCCCAGAGAGCTCCCAGCCAAGAAAATCCATCCTCCGACCCCAACTTCATTCTCCAAAGGGGGGCCAAATGCCAGGGTCCTCACCAGCCTCTCCCAGCTGAACATATCTGGGAGGATGGGATTGGCATCGACAGTGCAGACTAGGTCCACAGAACCCCCGACATCCACCTCAGTGGGGTCCTGGAGGGCGCGGATGATGGGAGCATCTGGTGGGAGGCACAGGGCTTGGGGAAGGCACTTGGGCACAGACAGGTCGAGGTGTGAGAAGGCCCCAGGTGGGAGGGGTGCCTTAGAGGTGTCCAGGAGAGTCTGGGTGTGTAATGTGGAGCTCTTGAAGGAGACTTCTCAGGGTTAGTGAGGTTGTCTAGCCCTCTGCTGCCCCTGTGTGATGACTAGAACAGGTGCAGCAGGCTTCCAGAGTTGGGGGCGGGGCTTCTACTAGTGGGCGTGGTGTCCTGATGGGAGTGGTTCCCAAGTGGGCAGGCACCCTCTGGGCAGATTCCACATTGGGTCTTTCTGGTGGGCAGGATGGGGACTTCCAGAACGGGAGGGCTCCAGGACCGGTGGGTATCCCTGGGTGGGCGGAGCTTCCACCATGGGGGCCTTCCAGCGAGCGAGTTTCTGGGGGTGGGTGTGGCTTCCACTGCTGGGCGAGTCTCCCAGGGCTCCCCGGTTTCCCAGAGCGGAGCTTACAGTGCACGTCCAGCCGCACCAGCGCTTCAGCGGTGCCCTCTGAGTTCTGACAGTGCAGCTGATAGAGGCCACCGTCCGCACGGGTCACGTTCCAGAGCTGCAGAGCCCCACTGGACAGGATGCGATGCCGAGGGCCGCCAGCTGGGGAGAGCAGGGTAAGGGGCCTGACAGGCCTCCTGGTCCCCTGAGACCCTGCACGCCCCCATGCCCACTTTCCGCACCTGGGCTGAGGCGATAGCCACGGAAAGTCCAGTTGAAGGCCTCGGGGGCAGGGTTAGCGGACACGGACACAGGCAGCAGGGCCTCGCCCTGCTCCACCGCGGTCACCTCGAGCACTTGCTCCCCCAGGAACTCAGGAGGGTCTTCGGAGAGGGAGAGGGCGCCCAGGGGAGTCGAGATTGTTGGTAAGGTCGGGGTCAGGGATAAATCTGAGCTCATGCACAGGGTCAAGGGTCAAAGTCGTGGCCGCGACCACGGTTGAGAAGGTGGACAAGGTAACAAGGGCCGAGCTGAGCTCGAGGGTCAATTTCGGCATGAAAGTTAGGATCGGGTTTAGGGTCAGGACAGGGGTGCGAAGGGGTTCCAGGCCGGCGCACATACACAGCACATTGAGGCGGTAGAAGGAGCTCACGGTTTCGCGGAGCTCGGCGCTGTGCGCGCGGCAGGTCACGTGGTGGCCGTGGTCGCGGGATGTCACTCTGAGAAAGACGCTCCTGGCTGCAGCTGAGCCTTTGAACGGCGCTTTCTGGGGCAGTCCGGCCACGCTTTCCAGCCTGTGGACCGGGCCGGAGGGTGGTGGGGCCAGGCCAAGGCTGGTGCGGGAGTGCGACCAGGGCCAGAGGGCTACCACTGGGGGGGACGCAGGGAGGGCGGTGGGCGGAACCTGGATGGAAGGGGCGGGACCCGAACTAGGGAGGGGCGGGGCCTCCCCACTCACCCCTCCCCCTCTTTGTCCCAGGACAAGTTCACCGGTGGGTTGCTGCTGATGCTGATGCACGTCAAGTTTAAGGCGTCCCCTGGGCGCAGCGCCGACGCGTTGGCCAGGATCGTCAGGTTCGTTGGGGGAACTTAGAGAGCGGGCCGGAAGACCGAGGCTCCAGGTGAGCGCCGGCGCGTCCCGCTTTCGCCTGGCCAGGACCCCAGGCCCAGCCCTGCCTCGGGGCCCGCGTCCGGCTCCTGCCCTCTCCCCGCGCCCGCCCACCCCTGCGCGCGCCCCGTCCGTGCGCGCCCTCACATTGCACCACGAGCCTCGTGGACGCGCTGAGCTGGCCCGCCTTGCACGTGAACGTGGCCTTGTTGTCCGACGGCCCTATGACCAGCACCAGCTCGCGGGAGAAAGTGCTGCCCGACTTCTCCAGACTTCCCAGCTGCACGCGCCGCGGCTCCTGGGGCAGCCGCGGCTCCGTCACGGTGCGCGAGTCCTGAGGGTCGGGATGGGCTGGGGGACCGCAGGGAGCCCTGACCCTACTCCCCCCGCCCCGCCCGGGTCCCGACGCCCCTTTGGGTTGGTCGCCGCCAATCCAGGAAGACTTTGGCGACAACAGGGGCACCCAGGACTGAGCCCCTGCCCCATCTCCCGCCTCTCCCCGGGGCCCCCAGATGCACGCTGATTTTCCAGATCTGATCCCGCCTCCCCGCCCCCAGCCAGCCTTCAGCCCCACCCCCCTGTATCCACTGGTGCGGTTCATTTAGCAAACCCGCGCTGGAAAACTCCCTCCGCATTCCCAAGCCTTGCCCGGGATTCCTTCTTTTCCCATCTGCGGTTCTTTTTCTTGAAAAGCTCACTTTCCCCCCAAAGAGTTCCTTTGCCCTTTCTCTTAATCCCAGTGTCTTTCCAGGGGTTTCTGCATTATTATTATTATTCTAGTTTTTTACTGGAATCCTTTGTACTGTCCCATGTCTTGGCATTCACCCAGAATTCCATCCAAAATGGAATTCCATCGTCCTTCCCTGGAATTTTCACTAGCTCCCTGACTTTTCAGGATTCTTCCAGAATTCTGCCGCAATTTCCTTTCCTTTTAATAGAACTTCAATATCTTACCTCCACGTCCCAAGAATTCAACTGAATATCAGCAAATTTTCAATGTTTTATGGAATCACGCATCTTCCCCCCGATTTCTGGTCTTCCCAGAATATCACCGACTTTTTTTTCCCTGTAGCTCTTAGTCTCTCCCTAAAACTTGTTACATTTCGCCTGAATTCTAAGATTTTCACCAGAACTTCCTTTGCTTGTGCCGGAATCGCCTTTTCCCTAGGAGTTCCCATCTGGCTCCCAGATTCTTTTACCCAGGAATCTTCAGTTTTCCCAGAATTCCCAGAATTTTCCTAGGATTCCATTTACTTCTCATGGCATTTGGGTCTTTTCCAATTCCCTTCCAAAACTCAATGCTAGATCCAGTTTTTTGTTTTGTTTTGTTTTGTTTTGTTTTAACCATTCAGGTTCTTCCAGGATTTCCCATGACTCTGGAAGTAGAGAAGGGACCTTGTTCTCCCTGCCACGTTCCTGACCACCTCACAGCCTTGCTTGGCACCAACCTTGAGCCAGGTGAGGGCGGGGTCCGGGTTGCCTCCAATGGCCAAACACATCAGCCTCACCCGGGTCCCTGTCCGCAGGAGCTGCCCCTCAGGGGGTCCCTCGATCCACAGCTTCTGGGCAGGATCTGAGGGGAGATGCTGAAAGAGTGACCCTTTGCTCTGGGCTGGTGCCCGAGGGTAGGGTTTCTGCAGACTGGGGGATCCCCGGGCCAGTGTAGGGGCTCACATTTCACACTCAGGGTGAGCGACTTCTTGAAGGTCTCCTTAGTGAAGGCCTCGCTGAAGGCCTCACAGGTGAGGGTGAGACCGTTATCCTCCCGCCGCACCAGGTACGTCAGGTTAGACATGGAGATGTGGCCGCCGTGCAGGCCCTAGCGGGGAGTGAGCTTCAGACCCAGGGCCGGAAATGGCCCCTCGCATGATCCCAGGGGCCTGGGCGCACCCTAGTCCACAGCAGGGACACGAGATGCATCTGCACCCCCTCCTCTGTGAGACACAGCAGTCAGGGACCCCAGTCCACACTCCTTAGAGACCAAAGCCTCCAGGCTTCCAGGAACTTCCTCTCCCGGTTCTGGGAATCCTGCTCCCAGCCCCCACCCTGCTCAGACCCAACAGCCCGGTGCCGCCCTCACATCCATGACCGTCTCCTCCGTGGGAAGCAGCTGCCGCCCGCCCAGCCACCACTGCAGTAGGACCCGCGGGCGACTGGACTTGGTGATACAGGACAGCGTGACATTCTTGTTCTCAGACTGGGATGCAGAACCCAGGATGGTGATAGCACTGGGGGGAACTGCAGGACAGATGGACAGAAGTGAGAGCCGAGGCTGGGCTGGACCCAGACGGACAGGGATGAGGTCTTTGGCTTCAGATGGCTGTAGTTGGGGACGCAGGCAGGCGGCTCTCTGGGGCGTGGACTGACAGGCAGGCATCTGGCATCAGAACTCACAGGTGACTTGCAGTGTGACACTTTGCTCCCGGGTCCCCGCGGAGACACTGTTAGAGGCCTCACAGCTGAGCCGCGCGCCGTGGTCTTCGGGCCACACCGTCATCACCAGCACGCTTCGTGCCACCGCCTGGACGTGCTCCGTGCCCCACGCTGTGGACAAGGGCTGGCCATTCTGGAGACAGAGAGCATCCTGGGCCAGCTCCTGGACCCCACCTTCCCTAAACCCAGTGCCTGCCTCTTGTCCTCACCTTCAGCCACTGCAGCGTAGCTGGTGGATTCCCGCCTCGGGCCACGCACGGCAGCTCCAAACTCTGCCCTGCCCGCACATGTCCCTCATTCAGGCCCGGCCACTCGATGACAGGGGCTCCTGGAGGGACTGGGGGAGCAGCAATCGCTCGGTGGACCTGGGAAGCCCATCCAGGCCCCATGGCCTGCCTCTGGATTTCCATGTCTCCCCCTGAGGGTCTGGATTTTCCATAATCCCCATGATTCCCAGGAGTCCCAATTCCTACCCCCTGCCCGCTCCTCAGAGCCCGTAACAGGTTCAATTCTTCACTCACACAGCACGTTCATGGTGACTGAGGCCCTGAGGGGCGTGTCCAGGGCTGGGCTGGAGCTCTCACAGACCAGTAACTGCCCATTATCCGAGCTCTGGGGTATCACCCTGGGATGGGAGGAAGTTGGGGTCAGAGTCATTGTGTGAAATTCGGGGAATCTGGGCGGAGGGGTGGGGACCCCAGGTTCTCACGCATGGTCTAAGTCTCCATGCTGTTTTGCCCTGGGCTCTAGAGTTCCATGGGAGATATTTGAGGGGTCAGCAGGGAGAATTTTGACCCACGCCTGGCCAAAGACCTTGCTCTTGATAGCCTAGACCCAGAGTCCCCATGAAGAAGTTCTGGGTGTCGAGGTGAAGAACCGGACTCCAAATGTGTACACCCAACGCAGGTTTCCGTGCCTGAATCCCTTGGAAGAGGTTTTTTTGGGGGAAGTGGGGGGGCCTTGGTGGGGGGAGCCGTCCCCACTTACGCACCTGGCCGTGGCCTCTGTGGTGAAGAGCTTCTCCTGGGACCCGTCATTCACGTTAGCGGAGATGTCCGACACTGTTTGTCCACCTTGAGGCAACAAGAGGTCTGGAGGGGAGCCTGGTTCCCCAAAATGCTCTGGGGAGCGTGCCTGGAAGTCTTCAGGGTAAACAAGATGTCCCCTCCCTCCTGGTCTGGAAGAACAGGGCCTGGGACACCAGCTCCGTAGGTCCCCTTGGGTACTGGAGCCCTGGTGAGGGTTCCTGGGTCTCTGCCAGCTCCTCACCTTCTTGCTGGGCTGCATCACGCGCTCTCATCACTCGAGCCTTCCAGTCCCACCCCGCTGCACTCCTGCAGTCCCTGGACACCTCCCTTCGATGTCCCCACCCACCCACTGAGTCCTACACTGGCCCCAGTATCCCCTCAAGGCTGCTCCTGGGCCCCCATGTTGGGGATGACATTTTCTGGGCCCCAGGAGCATTCCCCCTCCACATTCCGGGGGCTTCAAGCTGCCCCCACACTCACTCTGGAGGAAGGTGATCTCAGGTGCTGGCTTTGCGTCCGGGGACACACAGCTGACCACATACTCCTGTCCAGCTACCCAGGTGACGGTGCTCCCTGCTTCAGGGGTCAGCTGCAGCACCTTGGGAGGAACTGGGGAGGGGGCCTGGGGTAAGCCTCCACCACTGAGGACATCGGTGCTTTGAGTCTCCTTGCCTGTGGAATGAGCCCTGTACCTCGGGGGTCTGAGGGAGGAGGGGCGGGGAGCTTGGATTCATGGGTTCTGGGGGTCTCTGTCCTTACCCAGGATGGAGAGGACCACTCTGGGAGACACGAGCTCCGGCCCCATCTCAGATCGGCCGACCTGGCACTCATACTCCGCATCGTCACTGAGGTCGCACGCTTCAATGTGCAGGTGGAATTCACCTGCAGGTGGGGCCCGAGGTCAGGGCCATGTACGTCTCTGCTGTTGGTGGCTCAGGGGCTCAGGTTCTGGTCCCTTACCTTTAGCGGGATCCCCTTCCAGGCGGTACCTTGGGAAGCCTGGGATCCTAGGATCAGGGCCTAGGAGTAACCCATCTTTGGCCCATTGTACGGCGCTGCCGGGGGCACTGACCCCACACTGCAGCTCCGCCTCAGCCCCTTCCACGGCAGTCAGGTTTGCAGGCAGGGCCCAGAAGCCTCGGGGGGCCGAGGCAGGGACCGACGACTGGACCAGGCCTGTGGACACAGAGGGTCTATCCATACACATACGGGACAGGAAACGACAGCCACTTGGCCCTGGACGCAAGGCTGGGATCCCACTCACCTGTGGTCAGTAGCCCCATGAGCAGCAGTGCATCCCCGATGGGGGTCCTCAGGGCCACCTCAAGTCCCCTGACCATGGCACACACAGTGCTCGTTGCCTGCCACCTGCGTCGGCTGCTGTCTCTCTCTGGGTCCCAGTCTTGGGGCCCACAGTCTCCCAGCTTCCTTTTTGTCTCTTCTTTCTGTCTCTCTCTCTTTTCCTCTCTCCTCGTAAATGTCTCTTTATCTGTCTCTCTTCCTCTCTGTCTCCCCAAGGCTCTCTCTGAGTTTCCCTCCCTGCCTCTCTCTCTCTCTAAGGTTTTTTCTGAGTCTCCCACCCCACCGCTGATCTGTCGTTGTCTCTCCCTCTCTCCCTCTTTCTCTCCCTCTCTCTCCTCACCCTGACAGTCTCTCTCTCTCTCTCTCTCTCTCTCTCTCTCTCTCTCTCTCTTCTCTCCTGCCACCCCACAGCCCTGCTCTCCTTTCTCTCACCACTCACAGTCCAGGAGAGCGAGACTGTCATCCGAGGCAGAATTGGGTCCTATCCTCTGACCCAGCCTGAGCTCACCCTGGGGTCCCTCCAGTTCCAGCCTGTGCCCAGCAGGCTCCTCCCAGTGCAGCTGGAGTGAGAAATCCCCTGTCAGCACATGCCAGGTACATTCCTCGGCCCCTCCCCAGCCCCAGAGCTCCATGGGCCTGTCTTAGGCTGAGGGTGAGGGGGAGAAGGTCAGCCTGGCCAGCAGAGAGCTAGGCTGGGCGTGGGGAGCACTCCCCAGCTCCTCCCTGCCCTCAGCCAGGACCTCGGCAAGTCCCTTCCTTCCCTGAGTAGACACCAGCCCTCAGGGATCTCTGGTGGGGGTGTGCAAGGAACCAAGAGAGTGTAGGAGAGAGTGACACTGTGCGTGTGTGCCTGTGGGTGTGGGTGTGCTAGTGCAAGGAAGGGAGAGTGGGCTGTGAGGGTGTGAGGGCACAGGGTGTGCAGCAGCTGGCGCAGGTGGCAGAATCCAAGCTTCACTGTGGGTGTAGCCGGGAGTCCACCGTGGGGACCCTCTGGCAAGGGCTGGGTGAGCTGCCTCTGCCTCTGCTTCTTGCTGCACCCCATCTCTTCTCTCCTTCTTTGTGTCTCTCCTTCCCTCTACCCATCTTGATTTATCTTTCTTTCTCCATGTCTTAATCTCTCCTCTCTCTCACTCTGTTAAGTGTTTGAATCTCAACCAGCCTTGAATGATTCCACTGTCTCTATGCCCCTACATGTCTCTGTTTTTCTTTCTTCTCATTGCTACCCCTCCCCCAACCCCACATGCTGTCTCACACACATCAGGAGTTCAATAAATATTTGTTCTCAGCCAACCTCTGCCTGTCCCTGACTCCCTTATTTGCTTCTCTGGCCCTGAGCTCCTCCGACTGTCACATCCCTGGATGTCATAACCATATGCTGCTTGGTCTGCCCTCCCCACCCAGCGTGCAAACACACTGCTGTGGGATAAGCTGCTTCTGCCTGCTTATCTCCTGCAGGAATTGAACCACTCGTCCCCCCCCCCCCCGCCCCACGGTCCCCTCTGGTCCTCCTCCAGAAACAGGATGAGACATCTGGCCTGAGCTGCCACGGTTCTAGCCTGGACGCCCTCTCTCATCTCCCCCCACCCCATGATTGATTCCTTGCTCTCCTTCCACATTTGTGCTCCCAACCACACCCCCGCACCTCCTGGGAAAGGGGCTGGATACAGACCTGGGGGGCTCTGTCATGGGGCCCTCGCCAGATGGTGACCCTGGGGACAAGGATGTGGAGCTGGCGGTTTCTGGGACCTTTAATTAGCACAAACCTCCCACCTCCCCGCTGGCGGGGACTCTTCCCCGCGTGCTCCTGGGATCTCAGGCTCTCCATTTTTCCATGCCTGTGGCCCCAGAGACCTAGGAAGAGGAAGCAACATCAGGTTGCTTGAAAAACAGCCTCGCTACCCGACTTCCCCCAGACGCAGGAGTCCTGGCCCCAAGGCTATCCAATTTCAAAATCCAGGCGCTGACTCTACACCCCAGAGCCAGGCATCCAGACCCTCTGTACTAAGGTTATGGCCCTCATGACCCTCCCCTCTCAGTCCCACGAGTCCAGGCTGGCCCTTTCTAAGAACCCAGGAGTGCAGGGGTCCAGCCCTACACACACACACACACAGAGGACAGATGTTCACAGTCTATTTCCAAATCCTCCTGGCAGAGAGACTGGTGGCTAAATCCACTGAGTCTAAGACTTAAAACCAGATATTCTGATCCCTGTCACCCTCTCCCAACTGCACCATGCCGCAGACTGGGAATTGAGTGTACAAATCCCCCAGCGACGGGTACCGGTCACTTTCTCAGCCAGCAGAGGTCTGAACCACCACTCTCCTAACAATCCTGGAAGTCCAAACCCGGGACAGTCAGGGACGCAAGGGTCTGAATCCAGCAACAGCTAAGAACCTGAGTGTAAATCCCAGTCCCTACAGACCCGGGGTCCCAGCTCCCCCCCGCCCCCAGAGCCCGCCCGCCCCTCCAGTCGCTCAGGGTCCCGCCCACCTGCCGGGCCAGCTGCGCAGCGTGGGAATGCCCCAGCTGGGCGGCATGCAGCCGTCAGGACAAGCTGCCCGGTTCCCAGCCTCCCTGCCTGCCTCCGCCCAGGCACCACCGCCTCCCAGCCGTCGCCCCGGCAACCGCGGCGGGATGGGGAGAGGGGCTGGGCCGCCGACTGCAGGGTCCTGGGAAAGGCGGGGCTGCAGGCCTGGGTTCCTGGGTCCAAGGACACGCTACGGTTTGCACGCTAACGAGGCGGCAAAGGGGGTATTTTTGAGGCCAGGAGAGCTCAGCGCCCCCCCGCCCCTTCTCGGGCGCCCCAGCTGTTCCCCAGGCATCCAGGTGCCCTCTTCCCGACCCGCAGACCCAGGGGACAACAGCGCCCGCCTCCCCAGGGCGCGGAAACTGGCGAGACCCCAGGGGCTCCCATTTATAGCTCCGTTTCCACTCAGCGCAGTCCCTCCAGGACCTGGGCTGAGCAAGTTTCTTCCACTCCCTCCCCTCCGACTTCCTCACCCCGTGCCTCCCTCAGCCTCGGCAGGGCGCAGATGTCCAACCCAAGCGGGACCACCTCCTTGGACCCAGCTGTTCCGGCTCCCACATCCCACTTGGGCTGGGGCTCCCGCCCTCTGAGGACTCCCAGCCCTGCGCGCCCCCATTCGCCGGCCTCCAGGCCGCGGGACTTTCTCAATGGGAAGGGGGCGGGTCTCCCAGGGGGCGGGCGGGGGCGGAGCGAGCGGGACCCGGCCCGCCCCGGGGTCCCTCGGAGACCCAGAGCCACGTACTGGCAGGCGTTTCAGAGTGAAAGAGGCTGCGGATGAGCAGACCCGGGGGGAACTCCAGGGCATAGACAGGGGGCTCCAGCCCGGGGCAGAGAGTCCGGCACGAAGCAGGTTCCGGGCCACGGTTTGGGAGGTGGGCTGCGGAGGAAGAAGTTGGCAGGTCTCATGGCTCCTGGAGGACGCGCACTCGGGATGCTGGTCCCCGCCCTCCTCCTGCTCTTCTGCTTCAGAGGGCGCGCAGGTACCGCGAAAGGAGCACGGACGAATCTGGGGGCGGTTGTTTGCTTCTGCCGCTTTATCAGGGAGAAGCGGGCTGGGGGCTCAGACTCCTGAGTCTGAGCGAGAACTCTGGCGGCCCAGGCTTCCAGGCTAAGAGAAGAGGCGGCTGGGACTGGGGACCGAAGGACTTTTGGGATGTGCTACGCTCAGCTCCGTTGCCTTCCGTTCTCCTAGGCTCTCCGCCCCACTTCCTGCAACAACCGGAGGACCTGGTGGTGCTCATGGGTAGCGAAGCGCGGTTGCCCTGTGCTCTGGGCGCATACAGGGGGCTTGTTCAGTGGACCAAGGATGGGCTGGCTCTGGGGGGCGAAAGGGACCTGCCAGGTGAGGCTGTTCTCTCTATTCTGGAAGGGCCCGGGGTCAGGGCGCGCATGCTGGGGTTGGGCTGTATCCGAAGATTCTGTTTTGATCTTTTCAAGTTTGGGAAATTGAAGGAATCAGTTTAAACTTTTGAGAGGCCTGATTTTGAGGGTGACCCAGGGAGGATCGGGATTTTTACATTGTAAATGTTGTGTAAATGCAGTAAAGTGCAGTGAGCCCAAATGAGAAAGTTATTAACCAATTTTAAGTAGGCATCCAGATAACCAGGTCATTCCTGGCTCTCCAGAGCTCTCCACACCTCTTTCCCCTATCATAACCCTCTTCCTTCTCGCCCCCCTTGTATTGAGGCAATCATTTGCCTGCTTTCTGTTCTGACTTTTAGCACCCCCAAGTTTGCAATGATTCCAGTCTGGGGCAGGGACGGTGGGGGGAGGAATTTGAGTCTCTCTGGAGCCCGCACACTTTCTCATGGAATGTGTTTGGAGATGGGTGATTGGCAAAGGAGGCCTGAGGCCAGGAACTCAGAACCCTGGTGCGATGGCCTCTTCCCTGACTCCAGGGTGGTCCCGGTACTGGATATCAGGGAATGTGGCCAGCGGCCAGCATGATCTCCACATTAGGCCCGTGGAGCTGGAGGATGAAGCATCGTATGAGTGTCAGGCAACACAAGCAGGCCTCCGATCACGACCAGCCCAACTGCACGTGCTGGGTGAGGACCCCGCCCGTCTGTGCCCTGGGAGCTGGGGTGGGGAGCAGCAGTAGCCGGGATCATCAGGGAGCCCAGGGGAGTGGTCGGTTGGAGCTGAAATCAGGGTCTCTGGGCCTACTATCCAGCTCTGACCGCAGATCCCCCCCCCCGCAGTGCCCCCAGAAGCCCCCCAAGTGCTGGGCGGCCCCTCTGTGTCTCTGGTTGCTGGAGTTCCTGCGAACCTGACCTGTCGGAGCCGAGGGGATGCCCGCCCCACCCCTGAGCTGCTGTGGTTCCGAGATGGGGTCCGGCTAGATGGGACCACCTTCCACCAGGTCAGGTCCAAACCCTCAGGCCACCCCCTCGCCCAGTCAGTGACACCCAGGGTCCACTCTGACCAGAGGCTTATCCAGAGGGAAGAGGGTATGGGAGGGCATGTGTTCCAGGATTGTGATCCTTGGAATGTGGTTCTGGGTAAGGATTCTAGGACCAGGCCACCTGGTTCATATCTTGGCTAAGCCAGTGGTAGGTAGCTGGCACTGAGTTAGTTGCTTAACCTCTTAGTTTCCCAGTCTATACAATGGGGAGAACAAGGGTAGCTGTGAGGTTAAATAAAGGAATGCCTGGAAGAGTGGCTGACATGCAGGAAATACTGTTTATAGAAAGGGCAGCCAAGGCATTGTTAGTTTCTGTAACTTTCAGACCTTGCTGAAGGGAAGGACCTCTGGGTCCGTGGAGAGCACCTTATTCCTGACTCCTTCCAGCCAGGACGATGGAGCCACTTTGGTCTGCCGGGCCTGGAGCCAGGCCCTGCCTACAGGGAGGGACACAGCTGTCACACTGAGCCTGCAGTGTGAGTGCAACTGACCCTGGGGGAGAGGAGGGGGCGGGGGAGCTGGAGTCCCGGGTGTGCGAGAGCACACTGGGGTACCTGAAGGAATTAGGAACTGGAAACCCAGGCGCATGGCCCAAAGGGAATGGGAACCAGGGAGCCAGCTTCCTGGGGTGAGCTGGCTTCCCAGGCCAGCCATGGAGGCGGCCCAGTTCCTTGCCCAGGCTGACCATTGTCCCACCGGCGCAGACCCCCCAGTGGTCACTCTCTCCGCTGAGCCACAGACTGTGCAGGAGGGAGAGAAGGTCACGTTCCTGTGCCAGGCCACAGCCCAGCCTCCTGTCACCGGCTACAGGTGAGGACCGGGACCACCTCTCCCCAGCACAGGCGTGGGGAGGGCTGGGACCGCACTGAGAGCACCACCATCTCCACAGGTGGGCAAAAGGGGGCTCC
The DNA here is from genome assembly GCF_051225735.1 of Oryctolagus cuniculus. Lineage (NCBI taxonomy): Eukaryota > Metazoa > Chordata > Mammalia > Lagomorpha > Leporidae > Oryctolagus > Oryctolagus cuniculus. The sequence goes on from NC_142884.1 coordinate 20,727,946, forward strand.
CCAGTGCTCGGGGCCCGCGGGCCGAGGCTGGAGATCGCGGCAGATGCCTCGTTTCTCACCGAGCCCGTGTCCTGCGAGGTCAGCAACGCCGTGGGCAGCGCCAACCGCAGCACCGCTCTGGACGTGCTGTGTGAGCCGGGGCGGGGCCGTGGGCGGGGCCGTGGGCGGGGCCGAAGGGGCGTGGTTGCGAAGGGCTGGAGAAGTGGGTGGGGCGGGTGGCAGAATCTGGCTCTGCCAGGTCTGCGCCCAAGTGGGGCAGGGGCGGGGCCTGGGGCATGTGGGCGGGGACTAATGGGGGCAGGGGCGGGGCGTTTGGGCGGGGTCTATGAGTGGGCGGAGAGTTGTGGACTTGGGTCCTTGAGGGTGTCTCTGACCCCGGGTAAGGGGTCTCATTCCGCCCGGCCATGTGACCCATTCTTCCCCTTCTCTAGTTGGGCCGGTTCTGGAGGCAAAGCCAGAGCCCATGTCCGTGGACGTGGGGGAAGACGCCTCCTTCAGCTGTGCCTGGCGCGGGAACCCGCTCCCACGGGTGACCTGGACCCGCCGCGGGGGCGCGCAGGTGAAGCCCGATCTGGGACCTGCGGCGGTGGCTGGCAGTGGACCCGGCTTCCTCTCCGGTCCCTGACGCCTCTCCCTGTCCCAGGTGCTGGCCTTCGGCCCCACGCTGCGTCTCCCGTCGGTGGGGCCCGAGGACGCCGGCGACTACGTGTGCAGAGCCGAGCCGGGGCTCCCGGGGCGAGGGGACGGCGCGGCCGAGGCCAGGCTGACCGTGAACGGTGAGGAAGGCAGCTTTCCGGGGGGACTGGGCGGGGCGAGGGCGGGGTCTGACTCGAGTAGGCGTGGCCTTGGGAGGAGGTCGTAGACAACGGGGCCTGGTGACTGGAGCCGGACCTGTTGGAGGCGTGGCCTCGAGGGGCTCCGCCTTCGTTGAGGGGCGTGGCCTGGCTGAGCTGGGTAAGCCGAGCGCGGCTAGGCCTGGCTCCCTGAAGGGCAAGGTGTTTCCTCCGAGTGATCCGGCATCGCCATCTCAGCTCCTCCCGTAGTGACTGCCCTGCACTCTGCGCCCGCCTTTCTGAGGGGCCCCGCCCGCCTGCAGTGTCTAGTTTTCGCCTCCCCTGCTCCGGAGACCGTGGTAAGGCAAAGTCCTGCCGACCGTGACCCACCCGGCCCCCGAAACTGCTGTGGGCATCCCTAACCCCCAACAGCCCGCCCACCTATTTCCCCCTCCGCGGGTTGTGCCCCCAGGTCTGGTCTTGGGATGACGGCTTCCTGGAGGCAGGGGCCCGGGGCCGGTTCCTGGTGGAGACTTTCCCAGCCGCAGAGGGTCCAGGCTTGATCTCTGTGCTGCACATTTCTGGGACCGAGGAGTCTGACTTCAGCAAAGGCTTCAACTGCAGTGCCCGGAACCGGCTGGGCGAGGGAGGCACCCGGGTCAGCCTGGGCCGCAGAGGTGAGACCCTGGTCCACAGACCCCGAATCTGAGGATTCCAAACCCCACAAGCACAGAGACCCCCAAACCTTGAGAGCCTCAAAGCTATCAGTTTCTTGAATCCAAAAGCCCCAAAACAATCAACCCTCTCAAATTCATAACTGTAAACATTTTTTTAAAAAAGATTTATTTATTTATTTGAAAGACAGAGTTAGAGAGAGAGAGAGAGAGAGAGAGAGAGAGAGGTCTTCCATCTGCTGGTTCATTCCCCAAATGACTGCAATGGCCAGAGCTGAGCTGATCGGAAGCCAGGAGCCAGGAGCTTCTTCCAGGTCTCCCATGTGGGTGCAGGGGCCCAAGGACTTGGGCTATCTTCTACTGCTTTCCCAGGCCATAGCAGAGAGCTGGGACTTGATCCGGTGCCCATATGGGATGCTGGCGCTGTAGGCCAGGGTTTTAACCCACTGTGCCACAGCACCGGCCCCCATAACTGGAAACTGAGAGATCACTCACACTTAGAAGGTCTCCAGAAGGGGCCTTTCAAATCTAAGAGACTGCAAGGGAAGAGACTCCTGAAACCCTAAGGATCCCTAAGCCAGAGTCCATCGTATGTTCTCAAATGTGGGGAACCCCACGTCTACAGGCCCTTAAACCTCAGACTGGGGGAGTTCAAGCCTTGGGAATCCCCAGACTTGGCAACCCCTTGAGCCCAGGGATCGCAAATGTGATCTCCAGTCCACACTCCACCCCTGCCCAGTGTCTCAGGACGCCCCTGTACTCCCTGCAGACCTGTTGCCCACTGTGCGGATCGTGGCTGGAGTGGCCTCTGCGGCCGTGACTCTCCTTATGGTCATCACCGGAGTGGCCCTTTGCTGCTGGCGCCATGGCAAGTATTGGTGTCTGAGCCCACCGGGTCCCCGTTCTCACCCATATGCTGCCCGCTGACATGGCCTCATTTTGGGCATGGCCCTGACTCTAGCCCTGTGAGGGGCTCGGCTCACCTTAAGCTCCAACTCCATCTCCTTGGGGTCACGCTCCTTGCCAAGGCTCTCAGTGGCTCTGGGTCTCTGCCCAATTACCCGATCTTCTCTCTTCCTGTTACTGATCTCCACAAAGCCCTACCCCCTTGCTTACCTCTGCCCCTCTCTACCCCCAACTCAGCCTCTTTCTCCAAGCAAAAGCATCTGGTTCAAGTCCCCGGCAGCAGCGACAGCTCCAGTTCCAGGTGCCCTGAGGAAGAGACAGGCAGCAGCGAGGACCCGGTAGGTTGCGGGCTCCCCAGACCTGACTGCACCACCAGACCCAAACAGTAACTTAGTCCCAGTGTGGCCCCCAGATTCAGATAGGACCCCAGTCTTAACAGTGACCACAGACCAATTCTCCCAAGTTTGAACACGCTCTTCATCCATTTATTCCGTAGTCCCACTATGTCCCCATGACTATTGCTGTCTTGAGTCCAGACCCTAGCTCCCAGGGGCCCGGGGGTCCCTCCTGCCTGAAGGGGAAGCCCTTGGGGGGTGGCTCTGGGGCAGGGGGATCCCCTAGCCACTCCCTTAGTACAGTCACTGTTCTAGGGCCCCATTATGCACGCTGACCACAGTGGCCTGGCTCTGGATGAGGAAGGGGCTCTGGAGAGCAAGGTGAGTGTGGGGAAGGAGGGGTCCCCTCATTGTGTCCAGCTGTCTCTCTGCTGCTGTCCCCGCCATGTTCATTCTTTCTTCCTAGGAGTGGGACCTAGCCCCTCCCAACTCTCTCCTGGCCTCCTGGGCCAGCTTCCTCAGCTCCACAGCCTCAGTGTTCATGGCTGCTGATTATGCCCACACACCTGCCCCAGCCTTAGCCTCTCCCTGAGCCCTAGACCGAGGTTCCATCAGCCTGTGTGCTCCTCATCAGTCCCGTTCCAGGCCTCCGGGTGCCTCTTTCTGATTGCTCTTGTTCCGCCCCAGCCCCGGCCCTCAGGCCCCCTCCATCCCCTAGGTCCCACACGGGCCTGCCTGCGCCAAACTCCTGGAAGTCCCTCCTTTGCAATCCCCTCTTGGGACAGCCCCTGTTGCCGGTCCATGCCCTCACTGGTCTACACCTAGCACATGCTGTTCTCTGCGCCTGGAACCCTCCCACCTTTCTTCGCACAATGACCCAATTCCCTCCATTGTTGCTCCGATGTCAGCTCAGATGTTTCTCATTCTCAGACCCATGCTTTCCTCATCCTGACCTCGGCTTGCCTGTCCAGCCTGGTCACTCGGCTCCCCCCCATCCAGCACAGCCACCATCACCTCCTGTGTTTTCCCATCCGGGCTTCTGTGGTCTGTCCTGTCCACCCACCCCCCCACCCCCGGCCTGAGATCTCTGGGAAAACAGGGTCCAGGTCTCTCCTGGTGATGCATCTGCAGCAGCGGCATAGGGCACAGCACAACATCAAAGCCAGGAGCTGTGTGATTGACGGAGGAGTCTCTCCTCCCTGTCACCCTTCAGCAGGTCTATAACCTTCTGGCTCTGTCACGCTCCTTTTAGTCTCTGTCTCTGCTTTCTCTGCCTCCCCGCTTCTGTCCCTTTGGCTGCAGTCACTGGTTTTGCTTCAGTCTGTCCCTGCTGGTTTATGTGTCTGTCTCCCTGTTTCTGGGTCTTTGCCTGCTCCTGTTGCTGCCTGTTTGTCTCTCTAGGTCTGGCTGCATCTCATTGTCTCCATCAGTGACCCTCAGCCCCATATGGCCTCGCGTACCTTACCAAGTCTCGTTTGTCCCCCAGGACCCAACCAACGGTTACTACAAGGTCCGAGGGGTCAGCGTGAGCCTGAGCCTTGGTGATGCCCCTGGAGGAGGCCTCTTCCTGCCCCCCACCTCCCCTCTGGGGCCCCCGGGGACCCCTACCTTCTATGACTTCAACCCACATCTGGATACGATGCCTCCCTGCAGACTGTACAGAGCCCGGGCAGGGTATCTCACCACACCCCACCCTCGGGCCTTCACCAGCTACATCAAGCCCACATCCTTCGGGTCCCCAGATTTGGCCTCTGGGACTCCCCACTTCCCATACGCAGCCTTCTCCACCCCCAGCCATCCTCGACTTCAGACTCACGTGTGACATCTCTCCAGCTAAGGAGTGCCGGAATCTTCCTGCCATCATAGGCCGCCCTGATTTCTGAAGAACCAGAACATGCTGGCTACTTTCCCCTCCCAACATTGGGCACTGGGGGAGGAGGTCATCACAGTCATCAGGATCGCTGTTGTACACTCAACTCAGCCACAAAGGGATGCCCGGCTGGGGGCAGGATGGCCACTGTGCCCACCTATTTCTTAGTGTAAATGAAATTCAGGATGGCGGCCAGGACCTCTGAAGAGGGGTGGGAGGATGGGGATTAGGGGCAGGCTGGGAGTTGCCGCTGAAGGGAGATATTTCAACATGACCGTCTGCCTTGAGAAGGTAGCAGAAGACAGATTAAAATGAGGGCAGACCAGGCCCCACCAAATCCTGGCTCTTTCTGGAGGGCACTTTGCTGTGCCAATGGAGGGGCAGCCAAGGTGGCCGCTTCCACCTTGGGAACCCAAGATGGCCACCATGTCGATTCCTTCTGCTTTCCTTAAAGATTCCAAAAGAACTGGACCCAAGGAGTGGGGATAGAGTGAGAACTATCATTGTGGGGGTGAAGGGAAATCTGGGAATGAGGATATTTATGTTTAATAAAAAAATGTGCAAGAGGCTAATGCGTCTTAGGGATTCTCCTGGCGTTATTACCCTCTATGAAGGAAGAGGTCCACTGAGCCAGTCCCGAAGTCCTTCCTCTGCCTTAGCCTAGAGGTGGTTATAGGAACAAACCCAGTCCCTTGCTATGTGTTTGGCACTCTAGACTCTTAATTTATGTCTGCACACAAATAGGCATACACAGAGTTGCAAAGAGAAACAATTGTAGACACACACATATCACACACATGTATCACCCACACAGATGGCCACACATGTGGAACTGCCCCAATACATCCTGGGAAAACAGAATTCTCATTTGAGGAGATGAAGCAGTGAGGCTTGAAGGGGATCTGGGGTGGGGGACTCAGAGTGGACAGACGGAAACCCCTGGTCCCTAGAGCAAGGATGAGGATCCAGACCTTGCCCTGAGATGCGGGGTTCTAGATGGATGTGATGCTGGGTGCCTGCTTCAGACCATCCTTTTTTTTTTTTTTTTAAGATTGATTTTATTTATTTGAAAGATAAAGTTACAGAGAGAGGTAGATACACCGAGAGAGGTCTTCCATCCACTGGTTCACTCTCCAAATGACAATGACCAGAGCTGAGCTGATCCAAAGCCAGAAGCTAGGAGCTTCTTCTAGGTCTCCCACATAGATGCAGGGGCCCAAGGACTTGGGTCATCTTCTACTGCTTTCCCAGGCCACAGTAGAGAGTTGGATTGGAAGTGGAGAAGCCGGGTCTTGAACCCGCCTCCATATGGGATGCCAGTGCTGCAGGCTGGGACTTTAACCCTCTGCACCACAGCATCGGCCCCTCAGGGCATCCTGGGGTGCAGGCATTGTGGTGTAGCAGGTTAAGCTGCCTCTTGGGAAGACCACATCCCAGCTTCCCACATGAGAGTGTGTTGTGGTTTTTTTGTTTGTTTGTTTGTTTTTGTTTTTTTGTTTATTTGCTTGTTTTTTTTTTTTTTTTTTTTTTGACAGGCAGAGTGGACAGTGAGAGAGAGAGACAGAGAGAAAGGTCTTCCTTTGCCGTTGGTTCACCCTCCAATGGCCGCCGCTGCAGCCGGCGCACCGCGCTGATCCGATGGCAGGAGCCAGGATCCAGGTGCTTTTCCTGGTCTCCCATGGGGTGCAGGGCCCAAGCACCTGGGCCATCCTTCACTGCACTCCCGGGCCACAGCAGAGAGCTGGCCTGGAAGAGGGGCAACCGGGACAGAATCCGGCGCCCTGACCGGGACTAGAACCCAGTGTGCCGGCGCCGCAAGGTGGAGGATTAGCCTATTGAGCCACGGCGCCGGCCTATTTGCTTGTTTTTGACAGGCAGAGTGGACAGTGAGAGACAGAGACAGAGAGAAAGGTCTTCCTTTGCCGTTGGTTCACCCTCCAATGGCCGCCGCTGCAGCCGGCGCACCGCGCTGATCCGATGGCAGGAGCCAGGATCCAGGTGCTTTTCCTGGTCTCCCATGGGGTGCAGGGCCCAAGCACCTGGGCCATCCTTCACTGCACTCCCGGGCCACAGCAGAGAGCTGGCCTGGAAGAGGGGCAACCGGGACAGAATCCGGCGCCCTGACCGGGACTAGAACCCAGTGTGCCGGCGCCGCAAGGTGGAGGATTAGCCTATTGAGCCACGGCGCCGGCCTATTTGCTTGTTTTTGACAGGCAGAGTGGACAGTGAGAGACAGAGAGACAGAGAGAAAGGTCTTCCTTTTGCTGTTGGTTCACCCTCCAATGGCCGCCGCGGCTTTTCCTGGTCTCCCACATGGGTGCAGGGCCCAAGCACTTGGGCCATCCTCCACTGCACTCCCTGGCCACAGCAGAGAGCTGGCCTGGAAGTGGGGCAACCGGGACAGAATCCGGCGCCCCGACCGGGACTAGAACCCAGTGTGCCGGTGCCACAAGGCGGAGGATTAGCCTAGTGAGCCACGGGGCTGGCCAAGAGTGCGGGTTTGAGACTTGGCTACTCTGCTTCTGATCCAGGTTCCTGTTATTGCCTTCCGGCAGTCAGTAGATGATGGCTCAAGTGCTTGGGTTCCTGCCACCCACATGGGAAACCCGGATGGGATTCTGGGCTCCTGGTTTCTGTCTGATGCAGCACTGGACATTGCTGGCACCATCTGGGCAGTAAACCAGTAGATGGGAGCTCCATCTCTCTCTCTCTCTCTCTCTCTCTCTCTCTCTCTCTCTCTCTCTCTCGTTATCTCTGTTGCCCTGCCTTTCAAGTAGATGAAAATGAAAGAACATTTCAAAACAAAGGGGGGGCCCCTGGGGGCTTTGTTTGGTTCAGGATCCTTGTGCTGGGAATAAAAGCCCAGACACCTGGACCTAACTTTAACCCTTACCCTAGAGAAGCAGGGCAACCAGACTGGACTTCTGGGTCTGAGGGAGAAAGGGCTGGGGGCTTGGCCTCTGGCCCTGAGGGAGATGGGCCGGCTTGGGAGGGGAGGGCACTTGACTTCAACTGCTGTGTTCTTGCTTGGGGGGAATCTGGAAGTCTGTATCCCTGGGACCTCAAGGGAGAAACGCACTGGGGCCCAGGGAGGCTCCGATGTGGCATCCCTGGAGGGGCAGTAAGGTGATGGTGGGTGGGAGGGAGGAGAGCTGGGATGAGAGTCCCGAGGGAGGACCCAAACTCCAGGGGCAGAGCTCACGACCCAGACCCCTGGCTGGGCGCTTGCAGGGGGTGGGACGCCTGGACTCTCAAGGGGCGGGGGCCCGCGCAGCCTCCCACCCGGGGTTCCCGAGCCGCTCGGCTCTGCGCAGAGCTGCCACGCTATTGTCCTGGCCGCGAAGGCGGGGCCGGCGCGGGGCGGGGCTGGCGGCGCCGGCGCAGCCCGGGGGCGGCGGGAGGAGGCGGCGGCGGCGGCGGCGCTGGGAGCTCCTGTCACCGCTGGGGCCGGGCCGGGCCAGGCGGGAGTGCAGGGGACGTGAGGGAGCCAGGGCCGGGATATGGGGCCCGCCAGCCCCGCCGCTCGCGGTCTGGGCCGCCGCCGGGGCCCGCAGCCGCTGCCGCTGTTGCTGCTGCTTCTGCGCGCGCAGCTCGCCGTCGGGAGCCTGACCGGTGGGAGCCCCGGCGCGGCCGAGGTGAGGCCGGGCCGGGTCGTGGGGGAGGGGGCAGGGGTGGGATCGGGCCTCCGGACCCCGACGCGGACATGTCCTGGGCAGAAAGCGCAGTATTTCCACCCAGGTGGCTAGCCCCCAGGCGTCCCTTACAGCACAAGGCATTCATGAATCTAAGCTCCCTCATCATCCGACGCCCCAGCCCCCTCCCACCCCTAGCATAGGAACTGGGTTCTCCCGAGCCCCAGGTCCCAGAAGTAGGGACGCCCCCTCTAGCCTCGCTCACCCAAGGCGCCCCAGTCCCAGCCCCTTCCCTCCTGAATTCAGGACCCACCAGGCAGCGAGGCACTGGGAGCCAAGCATCCAGGCCCCTTGCAACCTCTGGACCCATACGAGAGCGATCGCTGCCTCCCACAACCCAGAAGCCCAGACCCTCACAGCCACCACCGCCCCCGACCAGAGTGTAGCTCTCCAGTTCTCAAGGACCTGGTGTCCAGGCCTGCAGGGCCCCGAAGCCAGGGCTTGTCATCTTTGCAATGGGAGCCCGAGATAGGGTTGGAGGGAGGAGGGGCCAGAACGCCTGGGTTCTCGCCTCCTCCCCCGCGATTCAGGTTTAACCCCTTCGGGCTCCAGCGCGGCTGTGCTGGGGTGGGGGCGGAGCCTGTCTCCGCGGCAACAAGGCCGCGAGCATCCCGGGGGACCCGGGTCGCCATAGCAACAGGAGAGCTGGGGCGCCCCCGCCCTACGGGAGCTGTTTCCCAGGGAACGTTGCCTCCACGGAGGCGGGCGCGCGATGCTTGGGGGAGGGGGCTGGTACTTGGGGGGGGGGGCTGAATAGCTGTGTCCTAGAGAGCAAAGGACCAGGGGGACCCGAATTGCAAACGTCCTCCAGGCCCTTACTGTCCCCTCCGCCTCCACCTCCAGGCCCCGGGGTCGGCCCAGGTGGCAGGACTATGCGGGCGCCTAACCCTTCACCGGGACCTGCGCACCGGCCGCTGGGAGCCAGACCCGCAGCTCTCCCGGCGCTGTCTCCGGGACCCGCAGCGCGCGCTGGAGTACTGCAGACAGGTGGGCGGGACCTGCGGGAGGGGCGTGGTCAGCAGGAGAGCCGGTCCAAAGTGGGGGCGGAGTAGCCCCAGGGAAGCCAGATTCGCAAAGGCGTGGTCCCGGGAGACGTCAGAGCTAAGGCCTGGGGATCTAAGGGGGCGTGACCAGCGAAGAGGCAAGGCCTGGCGAGGCTAGCGCAGAACCTGTTTGAAGAAACGGAATCAGCAAGAGGGAGCGAACGGCGCAAAGACACCCGCTGAGGAAGATAGCTAGGGAAGAGACAGGGTTTAGCGATCTGTGGCGGGCTTTGTAGGGAGTACGGATGTAGGAGGGAGCGGCAGGCAGGAGGAGCCGAGACCGATGCGAGAGCGTGGAGGGCTCAGGGGCGTGCCTGTGAAAAGGCACAAAGAGCAAAATGCTTGACCTGAGAGGCAGCGCAGGGCTTAAAGGAGACTGGGCGTTAGGGAGAGATGAACCTGCTGGGGAGCCGGGGACGTGGGCTTAGAGGGTTTAGCTTCTGCGCAGGTGGAGCCCGGGGCTGAGGATGGGAAAGTTGCTAGGGGGCGTGGCTAGAGGGCCCAAGGGCCTCATTACCTAAGGCTGGCTCTCCTGAGAAGCAGGACCTAGGGGGATGTCCTTACCCTGGAAAGGGGACGGGGACAATGGACAGAGGTGACTTGGCAGGGGCGGGGCCGTGGGTTGATGGCTTCCACCTGCTCTCTGGGCCACCAGATGTATCCGGAGCTGCAGATTGCGCGTGTGGAGCAGGCTACACAGGCCATCCCCATGGAGCGCTGGTGCGGGGGCGCCCGGGGCGGCCGCTGTGCCCACCCCCACCACCACGTTGTGCCTTTCCGCTGCCTGCGTGAGTCACGAGCTGGGGGGTGGGGACTGAGGTGGGAGCCTCCCTGGGGTGAGATTCTGAGCCCCCTGTCTTGGGCCCACCTTAGGGGACTGGGTGCCTGCATCTCAAGTGGAGCAGAGATGCCTCTGATGCTAAAATATGTGTATTCTAAGGAGGGTGGGGCTGGTGGCCACGGAAGGGTCTCACCCTGGGGTCCCTCATCCCCCAGCTGGTGAATTTGTGAGCGAGGCCCTGCTGGTGCCGGAAGGCTGCCGGTTCTTACACCAGGAACGCATGGACCAGTGCGAGAGTTCCACCCGGAGGCATCAGGAGGCACAGGAGGTCAGAACCCTGGCCTGCCCATCCACCCCCAATCCACTCCCCCAGAATCCAGGAGTCCAGGCCCCGAATCCCCTTCCCTTCTAGAACCCAGGGGTCTGGACCTCCAGAAGCCTCTGCCCACTGGGATCTAGGAACTCCACCCTCCAACCTCTTCTGCCACAACCAGGAATCCCTGAGGCTCTCAGCCTCACCAGCCCCCCCACGGCCCAGGCATCCAGGCTCCCCATCTGCCTGCCGCAGCCCCCCCAACCCTGGCATCTGGGCCACTCTTCCTGCAGGCCTGCAGCTCCCAAGGCCTCATCCTGCATGGCTCGGGCATGCTTTTGCCCTGTGGCGCGGATCGGTTCCGAGGTGTGGAGTATGTGTGCTGCCCCCCTCCGGTGACCCCTGACCCATCCGGGACAGCCGCTGGGTGAGTGGGAGGGAACCCTCCATGCCCACCCCAAGGCTACTGAAGCAGGGGTTGGGAGCGTGGGGGCTGGGCCAGGTTCTTACTGCCCAAGTCTTCTGCTGCTCCCCCAGTGACCCCTCCACCCGGGCCTGGCCCCCGGGGGGCAGAGTAGAGGGAGGTGAGGATGAGGAAGAGGAGGAGCCCTTCCTGCAGCCAGTAGATGACTACTTCGTGGAGCCCCCACAGGCTGAAGAGGAGGAAGAGGACAGAGCCCCACCCCCAAGCTCCCATGCCCCTGAAGTGGCCAGCAAAGGTGAGGCAGTGTCTGAATCCCCAGCCCTCCCCACCCAAGAATGAGGGCGATTTGGGGGAGCCTTGGTATCGGGTATCTTTAGGAGAGAACGGTGGGGCACAGGCCCAGCTGGGGGGAAGGGAAGAGACAGGAGGAGCTTTGGCTAGAGAAGGAAGGGCTAGCCCATGAAGAGTGCAGAAGGCCAGGGTGCTTTGATGGGACTTGGAAGCGGAGTGGCCATTTGTAGGCCCTAAAAGGTCATTTTAGGGCAGCTTGGAAGACGGTCTAAGTGAATCCTAAGCTTTGCAAGAATGGAACTACATCTTCCATGATGCCAGGCAGCAGCCCGGCTAACCCGGATGCATGATGGTCTTCCGTGTGCTCTAGGGAAGGTAGTTCTCCAGGTAGGACAGGGGATGGGGAGGCTGGTCAGCAGCTCATCTGGTCCCTGGTCTTGCAGTCACTCCCACCCCAAGGCCCACAGACGGCGTGGATGTTTACTTCGGCATGCCCGGGGAAATCAGCGAGCATGAGGGGTTCCTGCGGGCCAAGATGGACCTGGAGGAGCGGAGGATGCGCCAGATTAATGAGGTGAAGATCCTGGGGGCCCGGGACCCACTCCTGGGGCAGAGTACCCTCAGTGCCAAGGAATCCCCGGGGACACATTGAGCCTGCCTGCGAGGGCTCCCCAAGCCCCCTTAGACCCTGAGCCCTCAGCACCACCCCCTAGGATGGCTAGGGAGTTCCGACTCCCCTAGAAACCCGTTGAGAAGCTGTCGGTCTGTGGGAATCCTGATCCGGGGCACTGTTCACCTTAAACTCCTCTGCGTATTCCTCCTTGGGAGCCCACGAGTCGGTGGGACTCAGGAGACCTAGAGCTCCCAAAGTCTTGGAGAGGGACTGGGGGACCCACCAGATGGGCTCAGGGTGGATTCCAGGATCACGAAGCTCCCTGCCCCCACCCCAGGTGATGCGTGAATGGGCCATGGCGGACAACCAGTCCAAGAACCTGCCTAAAGCTGACAGACAGGCACTCAATGAGGTAGGCTGGCCCCCACGGGTCCTCCCTAGAGCTCGCATGGTCCTGCCCCACTTGGCTCTACCTGCTTCCTACATCCCCCCACCCCACCTCACCCGGCCCCACCCCACGATTGGCCCAGGCCTTTGCCTGACACTGCTCTCTGCACTGAGATCGGCCAGGCTCACCCCATCCTGACTTGACTTCCCTCTGAGGCCTGACCCTGGCGTCCTCCTCCAAGCCCCACGGCTACAGATGCAGCCAGATCCTCCTAGGCCTTGCTTCATCCCCAGATCCTTCTAGGCCTGTCCTCATCCCCGTGGGACTCTGGCCTCCCTCTCTAATCTCACTTTTACTTGGCGCCTCCTCATTCAGCCCCTCTTGATCTCACCGACCAGCAACCTTGCCAGCAGGCAGCCCCCGTGTTCACTGCATAGACCCCACTCGTTACCTTTATTCCGGCTCTTGGTTCACCACTGTTAGTCTCATTTAGTCTCCAAGTTGGCCCTCTCCAGACCTGGAGCCCAGACCGCTTCTTCATACTTGGTCCCTTCTACTTTGCCATTAGCCAGTTCTGGCCCCAGATTGTTCCCTCCCAGTCTTACCGTATGCACCCTTAGACTGGCTCCCAGCAGGCCCAGTCCCACCCCCACTGTACCTGACCCTGCACCTTACCCCTTCTGGCCAGTCTCCTTTGATCTAGTCTAACCCCAAGTTGGCTCTGCCCTGGGCCGAGCCCCACTGCACCCCAGCCTTCTGTCCCCAGAGCTCTGCCTTTGCAGACTCGCTTTCACCCATCTTCATCTCTCCTGACCCTCTGCCTACGCCCTCACCAGCACTTCCAGTCCATTCTGCAGACCCTGGAGGAGCAGGTGTCTGGTGAGCGACAGCGCCTGGTGGAGACCCACGCCACCCGAGTCATCGCCCTTATCAACGACCAGCGCCGGGCCGCCCTGGAGGGCTTTCTGGCAGCACTGCAGGGGGATCCTCCTCAGGTGTGGGGCCCGTGGGGGGCACAGAGCAGAGGGTGAGAAGGGCTGGGGCGGGCCCCGGGCAGCTTTTGTCCCTCCCGCAGGCGGAGCGCGTGCTGCTGGCCCTGCGGCGCTACCTGCGTGCGGAGCAGAAGGAGCAGAGACACACACTGCGCCACTACCAGCACGTGGCTGCCGTGGACCCTGAGAAAGCCCAGCAGATGCGCTTCCAGGTGCGCGCTCCTGATCCTCCTCCTGTCCCTGGTCCCCTCTTAGCACCTCAAGACCCCTTCCCGTCCCTTCACTCCGTTTCCTGTCTCTTGGATTCCTGCTTCCTGATCCTGGGACACAGCCTCCTGCCTCCTTTGTCCCATGGGTTCCCGTTTCCAGTCCCTTGGGTTTCTACCACCTTTCCCCAAATCTCCTTCCTGTGCCTTAGACCTCATTCTTGACCTTGAACCCTTTTGGTCCCGAACCACACTTGTTTTCTCTGTCTGTGGCCTCAGATTCTTGGGCCTCTGTCCCAGGCATTCTCTTCCTGCCCATGAAATGCTTGGTACTTCTGGGACCACCAAGCCCTGCCTTTGAAGCCTGCCTTGCTGTACACCCTCCAGTCTCTCTTCCTGTCTCCAGCTCTTCTGCCTGCTCCCCAGACCCGATTTTCTGCCCCAATCACCTCTACTCACTGTCTTCTGCGCCACAGTCTGTGCACCCACCTTGTCTCCTGTGCCCCACTTTCCTGGCGACACTCTTCTTCCTTGTACCTCACTTCCTTTCCCAAGCCTCTCACTTCCTGTCTTCTGTAGTTCTGCTCTTTGTGTCCTGCTTCTCTGTTTTCATGTTCCTTCCATCTACGGCCCAATTCCTGACCCTGCTTCCTTCTCCCTACGTCCATCTCCCCTTTGCCAGCCTGCATGGCCCAGCTCACAGGTCGTGCCCCCTCCCCCACAGGTGCAGACTCACCTTCGGGTGATTGAGGAGAGGATGAACCAGAGCCTGGGACTCCTTGACCAGAACCCTCAGCTGGCTCAGGAGCTGCGGCCCCAGATCCGTGAGTGCCCATTGCCTTTGGTCCCCTTCTAGATGGCTGAGACCTTGACCTTGACCCCTAGCCTTCAACATCTCCCACCTATTTCAGTTCCTGTGTCGCAAACCACCCCAGAACTTAGGGATTTAAGTCAACGACCAGTGTTCTTTGTTCACGACTCTGCCCTCTAGTCTGGGTTCAGCTGGGCGGTTCTTCTGGTAGTTAAACATGCAGTTATGTCTCGCTAGCAGATCCTCTGGGGGCTGAGTCTCTGCCACACAGGCCTCTCTCCCTTTCCAAGTCAGATCAGCGCCTCTCTTCTCCGTGGAGTATCTTGATGTGGCTTTTCCAGCAGGGTAGCTGGCTGTCACATATGGTGGTTTAGGACACCCCCACCCCCAAGCACAAAAGTAGAAGTTGAGACCTGAACCGGTGCCCCTATGGGGTTCTGGCATCCCAGGTGGCAGCTCTATCTGTTGTGCCACAACACCGGTCCTGCCCATCTACTGCAAACTCAGTACAGATTAGAGGGGAGGGGCCCACGTCAGCATGAATGCCGGGAACTGTGAGCTGCCCAGCTGCCAGGCCTGCTGTGATTTCCTCCTGGACGTCCCTCACCTAAACGTGGATCTCCTGGTGTCTGAGGAAGCCATACTCTCGGAGCTTCATCCTACGCCCGCCCTGCCAGGGCTGTCTCCATCCACTCCCTTCTTTGCCAGATCACACCTACAGCTGACCCACTCTCAGGGCTGACTCTGCTGTCAGCAGGGTCTCCCCAGCGCTCCAGGGCTAGGGCGGCTCTCGCCCACCCCGTTTTGTTTTGTGAAATCCCTGTGCTTACGGCCTCAGCTGACTTCAAGCCTATTCCCCTCAGAGGAACTCCTCCACTCAGAACGCCTGGGTCCCAGCGAATTGGAAGCCCCTGCCCCTGGGGGCAGCAGTGAGGACAAGAGTGGGCTGCTGCCTCCAGATTCCAAGGACGGTGAGTGAGCCTGGCTGTAGATAACCCCAGACTCTGGGGGAGGCAAGGCCCTGACTTCATCTCTAACCCGATATCTGGGAGCCCTCAGCCACAGCAGTGAAGGGGTGGGGAGGAATGGCAGAGGTTGTGGGGGCCACTGCAAGCTCCCTGGCCCTCTCTCCGCACCCCGGGAGGGGCTTTCTCCACCCCTCTCTGATGAAGACCTCCTCTTCCCACCCCACCCCTGCCTTGCCTCCGCTGGCTGCTAGCAGACACCCCCATGACCCTTCCAAAAGGTGAGTGTCTCGCAGGGTAGAGCCCAGCCACTCAACCCACTGAACTCCTGAACCCACAACAGAAACGGGTCCAAACCTTGGGAACCCCAGGCCTCCTGGGGTGCAGTCTGCCGCCCTTTGTGACCCCCTCCTCGGGCAGGGGGTACCATCCCCCTGTACCCTCGAGGGTGAGAAACGACTTGGGGGGTAGGGTCCACAGAACAAGAGGCTGCATCCCCTGGGAAAGAGAAGCCATCCCTGTTGGAGCAGTATGAGCAAAAGGTAAGAGAGTCAGACCCGTGGGCTCCTGCAGGACAGAGGGAGGCTGCACTCCTGGGTCTGAGGGAGGAGGGGGCTGAGGACATGGACTTCAGGCTCCTAGGAAAGAAGTGGACCTGGGGATGCCTCTTGGGCCTCTGGGGTGGGGGAGGGGACAGCCAGGACCCATGGCACCTCCCCTCCTCTCCCCCCAGGTGAATGTGACTATTCCAAGGGGTTTTCCCTTCCACTCATCGGAGATTCAAAGAGATGAGCTGGTAAGAGGAGGGAGCTCTTGGGCACCCAAGGGGAGAGGTCAGAGGTCAGTGGCTAGGCTGTGACTCCCACAGCCACACCAAAAGAGCTTCACAGATGTCCCCTGCTCCACTGCTTCTCCCTGCAGGCACCCGCGGGGACCGGCGTGTCCCGTGAGGCCGTGTCCGGCCTGCTGATCATGGGGGCAGGCGGGGGGTCCCTGATTGTCCTCTCCCTGCTGCTCCTACGCAAGAAGAAGCCCCATGGGGCCATTAGCCACGGAGTGGTAGAGGTGAGAGGCACAAGGGTGCGGGGGGGGGGGGGCGCGTGGGCTGTCAGGTCCCGGCGCCCCATGACCTCTCCCCGCCCCTCCTGCAGGTGGACCCCATGCTGACCCTGGAGGAGCAGCAGCTCCGTGAACTGCAGCGGCATGGCTACGAGAACCCCACCTACCGCTTCCTGGAGGAACGACCCTGAACCCGCCCTCTTCACACCCTCAGCTGAGCCCGGACCCCCCTCTTCCTGGAGCCCCGGAACCCTGACTCCCAGCCTAGAGTGGGAAGAGGGGTCTTGAAAAGTTCATTTCATACCCTTTGTGAGGGGCTGGAAATTATTTCCCCTTTCCAATTCCATCTCCACCCCTAAGAAATCCCCAGGTGTTCCCAGCTGCCTCCCCACTGGGAACCTCCTCACTTTAATTTATTTTGTAAGTTAATTTATTGCACCTTAAGGTGACCACCTCCTTGGTCCCAGTGTCTGTTGTTCCTTGAAATTCACCCTCCCACGTCTCCCCACTAACATCCCAATAAAGTCCTCTTACCCACCAGGCTGTCCTGTGTCTGCATCACAGCCCAGCTGGTGTCCATCTGTTCCAGGCCTCCTTCAATTCTTTCTTTATTTATTTGAAAGGCAGAACTACAGAGAGAGGCATAGGCAGAGAGAGAGGTCCTCCATCCACTGGTTCGCTCCCCAAATGGCCACAAACACCAGAGCTGAGTTGATCAGGAGCCAGGAGCTTCTTCTGGGTCTCCATGAGGCTGCGGGGCCCAAGGACCTGGCCCATCTTCTACTGCTTTCCCACGCCACAGCAGAGAGCTGGATCGCAAGCAGAGCCGCCGGGATTCGAACCAGAAGCCATATGGGTTGCCGGCACTGCAGGCAGCAGATTTACCCGCCCCTTCACCTCACGTAGCTTTAAATCTTGGCAGGATCTAAGGAGGGGCTGGCGCTCAGGGGCGGAGCCCAAAGACCTGGGATTGGCTCCCCGCGCCTACTCGGGAGCTTTCCAGGGTGCTGAACTGGCCACGCCTTCCAGGCCTCTGCCCGTGGGTTAGCAGCGTGGGCTCTAAGCAGGCTGAGTTCTCTCTACTCGCCCTCACACAGTAGCACACAGCATCCACCTGAACCTGCGGGCGCTGTAAGAACCTGGGAATCTTGAACTATCCTTCCTATCTCATTCCCCCAAACCTTCTCCTCTCTTTAAGGATCCCCACAGGGCGTGGAAATTCCGGGCACGTGTCCGGGAGAGGGCTATGTGCCGTCTACAAGACACTGGAAGTTATGCTCCCACGTGTACCACTGTGTGATGTGCTTGAGTCAGCCCTCTGCGTGTGCTGTTACCTATCCCGAGAAGGTTGTAAAGGGAATTGGAAAGGACTAATATTTGAGGAGTTATTAGAACTGTGACTGACACTTAGCAAGTAGAGGGGCCTTCAAAAACTTCATGGAAAATGCATGTCGTGAAGAAATATGCATGGGTAGAAAATTGCACCAAAATAAACTTCCTTTTCACAAACTTTGAAATCCCCTCATATTTATTACATTTTGGAACATTGTAACAGCAAACAGTGCCAGGCACTGCTCTGAGGGTTCCATGCTTTGGCAATCTTAATCATTAGTTCCATTCCAGGGGGTAGGTACTGTGACTATGCCCCCTGATTAGGAATGAAGGCAGAGAGGTCACGTCAGGTGTCAAGGTCACCATCTGCAAAGGGCCAGAGCTAGGAATTCCATCCAAACATCCTGGCCCCAGCATCCATAATCTTGGCCACATTGCAACCTGCTGTCTAAGTAACTCAAGGGTGTCTCACGAGATAGCAAACTGCTCTTCGAAGTTCCAGGTCAGACCGTTGCAGACTTGCCAGCAGATGGCAGTAATGTGCCATGTTCGAATGTCTGTACAACACAGGCTTTTTCTGCCACATGGTTTGGGCAGGGAGTGCTTCTTTCTAATTCTCCCAAAAGCCTACAGGCTAGCAATGACTCTTCACAACATATACATGCAGATATAAGTCGTTTATATTAAATGTGCACCTGGTAGATGTTAGAAGGAAGATGCAAGGTGGATACAATGCCACAGTCGTGTTAACAAACTGTACCACCTTTCCAGTACTGGTTACACCTTTTCTTTTACTCAGATGTGCCTGGCAGAAATCTATTATCAACATCACATGCAAGGGGAAAAGATGCCTTTGTGTTTCCACAACCAGGAGTGACAAATAGATTAACAACACGCAAGAAACTCCCAGCAGATGGGCAGGAAATGAAAGGCCACACTGCTCAATGCAGTCAGTGTGTGACGCTGTAAGTTGGCAGATTCGTGGAAATACTGAATACTAAAATACTAAAATACTGTTATTTAAGTTTCAGCAGGAAAAATAAGTTTTCTATTCTCCATTTGATGCTCTTGTGTCCCATTGAGGATGATTTGATAATTCTGTTTTTTAAAAAAATATTTTATTTATTTATTTGAGAGGTAGATTTATAGACAGAGAGCGAGATAGAGAGAGAGGGAGAGAGAGAGGTCTTCCATCTTCTGGTTCATTCCCCAAATGGCTGCAATGGCCAGAGCTGGACTCATCTGAAGCCAGGAGCTTCTTCCAGGACTCCCACACAGGTGCAGGGGCCCAAGGACCTGGGCCATCTTCCACTGCTTTCCCAGGCCACAGCAGAGAGCTGGAACGGAAGAAGAGCAACAGGGACTAGAAATGGTGTTCTACGGGATATAGACTGGTGTTCTATGGGATTCCAGCACTGCAGGAGAATTAGCCCAGTACACCACAGTGCCAGTCCTGATAATTCGTCTTTTAATAATGCAAAGCTGCTATCATGTTAGTGGTGTGTGTGTGTGTGTGTGTGTGAGTGTGTGAGTGTATGTGTGTTTGTGTCTTGGTGCAGGCTGCTGTAACAGGATACCACAGACTGAGTGGCTTAAACAAGACACACTGTTTCTCACAGCTGCAGCTGCCAGCAGACTCGCTGTCTGATGAGGGCCGTCTTGCTGGTCTCCACACTGCCATCTTGGTGCGGTGTCCTCCCTTACATGGCGCAGAAAGGGGAAGTAAGCCCTCTCACATCTCTTCTCATAAGGTCACAGATCTCATGATGAAGGCTGCAGCCTCATGACATAATCACCTCCCGAAGTCCCCATACACAAATGCTATTCCACTGAGGTTTTCAGTTTCAATATATGAACTCGGAGGTGGAGACACAAACATGCAGTCAGGGGCCAGGGCTGCGGCTCAGCAGGCTAACTCACTGCCTGCGACACCAGCATCCCATAACCGAGGGAGATCCAAGTCCCCACTCTCCTGCTTCTGATGCAGCTCCCTGCTAATGCGCCTGGGAAAACAGCAGATGATGGTCCAAGTACTTGGTCCCTGCACCTATGTGGGAGACCCTGATAGAGTTCTGAGCTCCTGGCTTCAATCTCATCCAGTCCTAGCCATTGTGTTCATCTGGGGAGTGAACCAGTGGAAAGTTTTCTCTTTGTCTCTCTCTGCCCTTCAAATAAATTTTAAAAATTAAAAATAAAAAAATGCAGTCCATCACCATACCAATCCGGATATACATCCTTTTTATTATTTTTTAAAGATGTGTTTATTTATTATTTGAAAGTCAGAGACAGAAGGAGAAAGATCTTCACCTACTGGTTCACTCCCCAAATGGCCACAACGGCCAGGGCTGGGCCAGACCAAAGCTAGCAGCCAGAAGCTTCATCCAGGTCTCACACACGGGTGTAGGGGCCCAAGGACTTGGGTCAGCCCCCACTGCTTCTCTAGGAACATTAGCAAGGAACTGGATTGGAAGTGGAGCAGCTGGGACTTGAACCCACACCCATATGTGATGCCAGTGCTGCAGATGGTGGCTTAATCTATTGTGCCACACTGCTGGCTCCAGATATACATCTTTTTAAATTTTTTAAAAAAGATTTATGGGGCCAGCGCCGTGGCACACTAAGTTAATCCTCCACCTGTGGCGCCGGTTATAGCCCCGGCTGCTCCTCTTCCAGTCCAGCTCTCTGCTGTGGCCTAAGAAAGCAGTGGAGGATGACCCAAGTGCTTGGGCCCTTGCACCCACATGGGAGACCTGGAGGAAGCTCCTGGCTCCTGGCTTCAGATCGGCACAGCTTTGGCCATTGCAGCCACTTGGGGAGTGAACTAATGGAAGGAAGACCTTTCTCTCTCTCTCTCTCTCTAACTCTTTAAAAAAGATTTTATTTATTTATTTATTTGACAGGCAGAGTTAGAGAGAGAGAGAGAGAGAGAGAGAGAGAGAGAGAGGGAATCTTTCCATCCGCTGGTTCACTCCCCAAATGGCCACAACAGACAGAGCTGCGCTGATCCGGAGCCAGGAGTTTCTTCCGAGTCTTCTACGTGGGTTCAGGGGCCCAAGCACTTGGACTATCTTCTGCTGCTTTCCCAGGTGCATTAGCAAGCAGCTGGATCAGAAGCAGAGCAGCTGGGGCTTGAACCAGTGCCCATATAGGATGCTGGCCCCGCAGATGGCAGCTTAACCTGCTACACCACAGTGCTGGCCCAATATATCCATCTTATGTCAACGAAATCTGAGATGCCATGCATGGTAATAAGACAATAATAACAAAGTAAATATTAGATTGTGTCACACAGTTGTGTGATGGGTTTCAAGTACATTCTCCTTAGAATCAATGACATACAGTACATGCCCACGAACTCCATGGACCAGCTGTCACTGTGTCAGCGCTGTAGGAACACCCATGCTGGCACACGGTAGTTGATATAGGAAGCTTCACACTGGCATCCCTGATAACTCTGCTGCCCAACAACCGTGCCCTTGGAGAGCGCCTCCACACCGACTCTGGGCTTGGTCATGTGATTTTGCCACATGGTGTGTTAATCAGCTTTTCGTGACTACAATGAAATACCCAAGAGACGCTAACTTTACAAGGAGAAGAGGTTTACTTTGGCTTACAGTTTTGGGGGTTCACAGTCCAAGGTCAGGTGGCCCCATATGCTTGGCATCCCCTGAAGGAGCTCTTGCTGGGGAAGTCCCGAGGTGGTGCCAAGGAGCTCACAGCGAGAGGGAGCTCGGGATGTGGGCAGAAGAAGGGTCATACAGTGGGCCAGGAAGCAGAGAGCAGCTGGGCTCCACTTGGGCTTACACAACCGGCCCTCTGGCAAGAGGCACTCCCAAGGGCATGCCTCCAGTGACTTAAGGACCTCCCAGACACCAGAACTGGACTAACCTTCACCCTGGGGATGCTCCCCTGCCCCCACAGTTCCAGGCATCTCAGCTGAGCTGTCAGAAGTTGTCTTGGAATTCGCACCTGCAGCCACGTGAGCAGCGAAAGCAAGATGGCAGAACTGCCAGCTGAGCCCAGTTTGCAGAATCAGAAACAGATAAGCTTTCTTACATTTTTATTCATTTGAGAGACAGAGGGAGGAGGGTGGGGGCAGAGGGAAGAGAAGGTGAGAGCACTCCCATTGGCTGGTTCTTTCCCCAAATGCCTACACTGGCCAAGGCTGGATGGGGCTGGGGCCAGAGCTGGGAGGAACTGGGAATGCAACCCAGGTCTTCCATGAGGGTGGCAGGAGCCCAAGTACTGGAGCCATCACCTCGTCTCCCAGGGTCCACATCGGCAGGAAACTGGAGTCCGGAGCTGGAGGCAGGCATCAAACCCAGGTATTCTGATGTGGGACAAGGGTACCTTAACCGCTAGACTACATGCCTGGTCCCCAAAGCGGTTGCTCTAACCCCTAAGTTTTGGGGTGTAGACACTGGCAAATGCCCTGAAGTGTGCCTATTCAAGAGGTCTTCCAAGAGTTCACAGGAAATGTGCATGATGTGGGGCAAATGTGTGGCACAACGGGCTAAGCCGCTGCTTACAACACCAGCATCCCATGTGGCACCTGTCCGAGTCTCGCTTACTCCCAATCCAGCTCCCTGCTAACTCACCTGGGAAAGCAGCAGAGGACGGCTCAAGGTCTTGGGCCCCTGCACTCATGCAGGAGACCTGGATGGAGCTCCTGATTCCTGGCTTTGGCCTGGCCCAGTCCCATCAACTGCCACCATTTGGGGAGTGAACCAGTGGTTGGACCATCTCTCTGCCACTCTCTCTTTCAAATTAATCTTTAAGAAAATGCATCACGGGAAAATGTATGCATGGATTTTTACTTTTTTACACCAAAATAAACTTCATCGTTTAATTCTAATTTTCCACAACCATTTTCAAGCACCCTCATATTCACTTAGTTTGCTGTCACCAAGAGGCTCTGAGCAGATGGTCCCAGGGATTTCAGGGTGGGGGCCCTTTGGGTGATTAGAGTGTGGCGGAGGAAACAGCAGAGGCCGTGGGACCAGTACAAGTTGGGAGCATTGTGGATCACTCCAGAGGCAGGCACTGAGGCCTGAGGATTTGAGAACAAGTTTATTTGGAAGGGATGGAGAACGCCGGCAGGGGAGGTGAGAAGAGACACAGAGATGGTAAGGAATGGTATCAAGCCTGAACCCTAGGACCTGGAGCTGCAGTGTGTTGTGAGCACGCGGGGAGCCCGAGTTGAACACTCATGTCCGAGTGACTCCTACGGGGACAGCGGGAACCGGGTGCATTCAGAAGCCATCTCCTATCAGCCATGGTTGAAGGCTGCTGGCATAAGAAGCGGGCACGAACTCCCTGGATCGAGACTTGCCGTGCTCATACGCAGAGCAGAGAGAGGGGCAGTGTCTGAAAATGCTCCCAGTAAACACTGGCGAGCCACCACGTGGGTACAGGGTGAGGGTGACGGGATGTGGGCTTGGCACCCACGGTGTCTGCTATGTGTTCCACCCAGGCAACAACGTTCATCCAAACCTGAGCCTGCCACAGGGCACCACAGCCACTCCCCGGCACCACCACAGCTACTCCCCGGCACCAGCGGCCCAGGAAAGATCACAGCACGGCAGTTCTAGTCCAAACCGAGTTTAATGGGGAGTTTCAGGCAGGGGTCAGGGGGCCTGACCCTGGGATGATGTAGGGATGCCCCGAGTACTACGTAGGGCACATTTCATCTAAATTTCCAGGTATAAAGACCTCAGTCAGGGGAGATGATCCCCCCAAAAAAAAAATCCCGGTGGGTAAAGCAACAGGGGCTCGGGGTGTTTCACAGAAACAATCAAGGGGCCTCGATTTCACAGAAATCATCAAGAAGGCACCTTGTGGGTGGGGGAGGGGCATCACACCACCCCCAAATATTGGGGACTGCTCAACCCCCCCAGCAGCCACTTCAGGGTTTTAATGTAAGACCCCAATGGCAGGACACTGCACATACATTATCACGGATTTGCATCATTCGCATACGCTGGCTGTCCCACAGGACGGTGGGGACTGGAAAATCAGTCCAGGTTCTGGGTTTGAGTCCTAAGAGGACAGGCCTGGGGGCGCCACACGGCTCCTCTTCAACAGCTGCCGGAGCTGTGGACAAGCGAGGCAGAGTGAGATGCTGGGGAGGAAGGGGTCGGGGAGAAGCCCAGAGGGGTCGGCTGGGTTCGAAGGCCAGAGGGCCAGACTCAAGACTTGGCGTTGGAGGTGAAAGGCTGACGTAACACTCCCAGAGAGGGCCGGGAGCCAGAACTGGGGGTGGAGGGGAAGGGGCTGCTCTCTCGGGGTCCCCAAGGACTCAAAAGCCATATTTGAGATTTGGACCTTGTGTTCCAGGGGATCAGAGGTTACACCTTGGGGTCAAGTACAGGTCCCACTTTGAGGTCAGGGTCAGAGTCGCTCTCCTGAGGTATAGAACCTGACACTGAGGTCAAAGGTCATACTGGAGGCCGGGGTTGGGTGGGGTGGAGGTCACCTTTTGGGATTAGAAGGCACCCTCTAAAGGCGGGACTGGGGGTGGGGGCAGTGGTCAGGCTCAGTGCTCACCCCCTCGGGGCCCGGCCCGGGCCGCAGCAGGTGGACAGGCTGCTCGTTCTCCAGGTTGCGAAGTGTGGGGTCTGCCCCCGCTGCCAGCAGGTGCCGCACGATGGCCTCCTGGGGCGGCCCAGGGGGCAGGGCAGCCGCCATGTGGAGGGCTGTGTTCCCGTGGGCCTGGAACAGCGAGGGAAAGGTGGTAAGGATGTGGACCCCGCTGGCCTGGGCACCTTACACTTCCCCAGGCCCCATCCCACACGGCCCCTGCACCCTCCCTGTCTGTCCTACACTCTGCCTGCCTCCACCGCCCCCTCTGCATCCCGCTATCCCTCCCTGGCGGCTCTCGCCCGATCTGCAGGTCCCAGCCTGGGCCCCCACCTTCATGTTGACAAAGGCCCGCAGGTCTCCCCGTGGCAGCTCCAGCAGCAGCTGAACCAGGGTAGGGTTGGCGGCCTGCACGGCCAAGTGCAGAACTGTCTTGTTGCTCTTGATCTCCTGCGGGAGGGGAGGGACGGCTCACAGAAGTGTACATTCACCGGCAGGATTCTCCTACCCAAGTGTCTTTGAGGCTCGAAGGAGCTCTCCCGGCTGGCACTTTCTATTTTTAACACACTGAACGCACCCTGTTTACAAGAACAGGAGTCGCAGCTCTAAGACTACACCCAGGGCTGGCGAGCTGTTGTCTTTGTATCTTAGAAGAAAGAAAAGACATTTTCTAAAATGAAACTTCATTATGTGCCTTTATGCAGTCTGGAATAATAACGAACACGAACACTTTAATGCGTGGGGAGTGGCAGAACAACCTAGTTTGCTCACCAGATAAACTACGGAGAGAAAACAAAGAGATGGAGGAGCTGTATTCAGATCCTGATTTTTTTTTTAATGAAAAAATAAATTGTCGCTTCCAAGCCAAAGCACAGCCAGGATATTTGAGATTATCATTAAGCTTTTACAGTGCAACTGGGGTTAGAAGAGTTATCTTTTTTTTTTCAGAAGAGTTATCTTTTAAAGGCACAGATGTTTAATGAAATGGATGGTTTCTGTCTCTTATATTACAGGGTATTTAATACAAGGGAATGAGGCAGGAGCATCAGAACATTTTAAAACCAAAAAATAGGAAGTAAAATGCAACATTACAAACATCAGCTTAAGATCGTCCCATCACACAACGTGGTGGACATTTGATTCTGTGGGGCGGCCTGTGAAGAGAACTTCACTAATCATGAGCCAGGTTCTAGGCCCGGACTTCCTGGGTTCTAATCCCCTCTCTGACACTCACAGTTTATAAGCGTTCTGGGGGCCGGCACTGTGGCGCAGTGGGCTAATCTGCCATTTGCAATGCTGGCACCCCATATCGGAACACCGGTTCCAGTCCCAGCTGTTCCGTTTTCAAATCAGCTCCCTGCTAAAGCACCTGGGAAGGTAGTGGGAGGTGGCCCAAGTGCTTGCGTTCCTGTCACCCACCTGGGAGGTCTGGAGGGAGGCCCAGGCTCCTGACTTTGGCCTGGCCCAGTCCTGACCGTTATGGCCATTTGTGGAGTGAACCATCAGATGGAAGATCTCTCTCTCTAACTCTGACTTTCAACTAAATAAATAAATCCTTAAAAAGAAAATTTCTGACTCCCTGTACCTGTTTCCAAACCAGCAGAATACAGAAAGTAGTAAGAATCCCTGCCTTACACGGTGTTTGTGAGAATCCATGACTCGGGGCCTCACATGTAAGCTAAGATCAGTAACCTCATTGCCAGCTTGACATCAGGGCACAGAGAAGTGATGGAACACGATGGGGGTCACACAGCTAGGAAGAGGCAAGGTCAGTGGCCCCATCCTATACGCCCACCCATGGGCCCGCCACCCACAGCCCAGCTCACCTGGCTGGTGTGGTCAGCACCCACGTGCAGCAACATCTGAACGCAAGCCAGCCTGTCTCGGGCTTGGGTACTCAGCCCCTGGGGACAGAGGTTGGGTGGGCACATGGCGACATTGAAGGCCAGGATAGCTGTGTGGAGGGGAGTGAGTCCTGCAGAACAGAGAGAGTGAGGGAGCTATACTGGAGCACCTGCCCCACCCTGCCCCACCTGCCCCACCAGTCCTGCCCATGTTCACCTTACCTTCAAAGTCTCTGGCTTCCAGGTCAACCTGGACCCCTGAGTTAAACACAGCCTGATGGTGGGGAGAAGACAGGGTGCTATTACAAAGGGGTCTCCCCAGGCCTCCCAGCTCTAGAAGCCAGGATCTGGGCAACTGGTCTACCCGAGCCTCCCCCCCACCCCCAGCCCGCTGCCAGCTGGCCGTACCGAGAGCACTCCCGGCAGTCCATAGGTGGCAGCCACGTGCAAGATGGAACGTCCCTGATGGTCGGTGGCATTCGGCTCTGCTCCCAGGCTCAGCAGATCCTCCACAATCAGGGGCTGGTTGGCGGCGGCAGCCACCAGCAGAGGGGTCTACAGGGTCACAGACGAGTTAGTCTGGGCGCCCTGAAGCCTCCCCTCTCAAAGCGAGGGATCCCAGTTGCCAGCGCCCTCAGGGCCAGGAACCAGGAGTACCATTCCCCTCTCCTCCAGGACTCCAGGCCTCACCTTGCCCTTATGCTCACGAACGTCCAGCTGCCTGTAGGCCTGGAGCACCTCGGCTGCGGCGTATGCTGCCCAGCGCAGGCCCCGGGCTGCAAACAGGTGCAGGAGCCTGAGGACAGGTGGGGGCAGCAGTGAGAACAGCCCCTCGGCTGAGCGAGGAGCCTGCAGGGCACCCCGTTTCCCCCATACTCACGTGTCCCCCTCTTCATCCTGGGCCAGCAGCTGTTGAGGCCCTAAAGCCAGCATGTGAGCTCGCGCTGTGTCCAGGGACGGCCCAGTAGAAGCGGGCAAAGGTGGGGGTCCCGGGGGGAGTCCCGAAACTCTCCAGGATGCTGGCTGTGGTATGGAAGGCTCTGCATACAGCCGAGTGCTGTCCAGGGAGTCCTGCAGGGTACAGGTGATGATGGGGAGAGCAGTCAGCCGAGAACCCCCAGCCCTAACCACGCAGCACACACACACACATGCACACGCCCTGGTCAAGTGGCCAGGTGTCCCATCTGTGCCAAGTGACCCTGAACATTTGAGGAAGGGGATCTTCATCCAGCCCCAGACATCTCACAACTCAAAACTTCTCGGAGCCCCTCAGCCTGCTGTCCCCACCCTGTGTCTCACCTCCATCCCCAGGGAAAATGGGCACGACCGCCCTTGGTCCAAGGATAGGTGGAAATCAGGCGTGAGGGTAGCTTCCGCAGGACACATGGGGTAAGAGAAGGCACTGTCTGGATAGGCAGTGTGCATGCTGGAGTCCCAGTCTGGAAAGCCAGCGACGGGAGCCAGGTTGCCAAGGCCAGAGCCCACGGTGTCCTGGTGTCCTAGGAAGTGGGCACGGGGGGGCAGGGACAGGCCTGGTTACCACAGCTGGAGAATTCACAGCCAGGGCTGGGGTCTAGAACCTGGCACACCAAGCAGCTGGCACCTGGACTCCTGCCAGACTGACTGATGGGGTCTCTGAACTCTTGGGCAGCCTGGGGCCCTGGAGGGCTGGGGCATAGCCTGTGGTCCCCAGGGAATCTGGGAGGGCCAGCTGAGTCCCAGCATGAACGAGGGCCTCCAAGCCCCCCACCCCAAGTCCTAACAGTTGTGGCTGGGCACTGGGGGAACCAGGGGCTTGCTCTCCCCAACTTACCAGGTTCCACCTCATTCACAGATGGGATCAGGGGCGGGGGCGGGGGCTGGGGCTGCAGCTGGGACTGGGGAGGTGGGAACTGTCCCTGTAAAGGTAGAAGCAGTTCATCCGAGTCAGTTCATCCGGCAGATGGCAGATTCCTCCGCCTCTGTTCGCAACCTGCCAGTCAGGACCGCAAGTCTCTAAGTCCCAAGGGCCCACCCAGCAAGGCACTAAATCCCTGTGGGACAGCTCCCGGGCCCCTGAGCGCTCCCGTTCCCAGGGCTCCCGGGCCTCACCGGGACCCCACCAGCATCTGGCTGCTGCTGGCGGCGCCTCTGTTCTTCCAGGAGCTTCTTCACCGTCTGTGTCGGGCAGTGGCTGCGTTCATTCCGGCTCACTGAGCGGGGGAGGAGGAGAGGAAGTCGTCAGGGGGTCCTTAAGTCACCAATCGCGCGGGGGAAGTGAGTGTGGGTGCCTCCTCCTCGCCCTCCCGCGCGGAAAAACTGGCACATTGTGCCGCCGAGAAGGAAGTCCAAAGCCAGCAGCAGATTCTGTGTGCGGCGCCCGCCCCCGCCTTTTCCTTCTCTTTGCTCCGCACTGTCCCTCCGACCCAACTTTCCACCAGCGTAGTGGAAACTGAGGAAGGGGGAGGAGGGCACCCCTCTGCAGCTCCCCTCGCTTCCGTAAAAAATCCCACCCCAGACCGCCCAGTTCGGAGGCTCCGGGCATCGCTCCCTGGAGACTTCTCTCCGGGTTGCCACTATCCCTGTGCTCTAGGGGCAAACCTCCTATCCCCCCCCCCCCCATCGGAAGCCAGGGCTCCGAGCCCTCCTCGATCCCTCTCCCACAAGGCAACAGCCCCCAGCACTCCAGGTGTCTGGGGGTCCAGGGCCCCACCCCGCAGACGCGGCGGTCCCAGAGCCCGGCATCCAATTCCCCAGGCCCCCCGAGCTCGGGCCCTCAGCCCCCTGACGTTCCGGTCCCCAAACTCCCTTCTTCCCAGCCCTCAGGAAGCTCTCAGACCCTCAAGCCTCAACCTTCCGAGCCGAGGTTCCGGCGAAGGAAGGGTTAAGCTGTCGAGGGCCGACTCGGAAACACCCAGCCGCGACGCACCGACGTCACGGCGCACACGCAAGGGAATCTTCCGTCTCCCCTTCCCCTCCCAGCGCCCGGCGGCAGGTGTCCTGCTCCGAGGCGGGGCGCGCGGCCAAGCGTGGCCCTGGTGGAATCCCCGCACGTGGGGAATTCCTGCCCAGCCCGGGGACCCTGGTCCGGGGGCGATGCGGGAAACCCGGGGCTGGACCAAGGTCACGGCCAGCGGGAACCCCAAGGCCAGGAGCCTAAGCTTCCAATCGATACTAGTGGCCGGTTTGAAACCACACCCCCAAAGACCGAATCAGGCCTTCTATGGGACGGGGTCTGGGTCCCCAGCCCCCTCCCCCCAAGGGTCCGAACTAGAGGTCTGAACCCTCTCCCCCCCAGGCCTTTCACCCTTGGGACCCAGGATTCCGGATCCCCAGTTCCCTGCGTCCCCAAGGACTCGGAGTCCAGAATCCCAGCCGCTCTGCGTCGCGACCCAAGAGTCCCGGCCTCTGTCCCTCCAAACGCCGGCACCCTCGCTCTCAGGACCTGGGCCTCGAAGCTCCAGTTCGGTCTCTCGGGGACTGGAGAGTGCGGCCCCCAGCCCCTCGCTCCTAGCGGAGCTGAGCGCGCCTCCCCGGCCCTCGCTCCTTACCTCGGGGATTCCGTGGCGCGGATGGCGGGCCCCCAGGGCCGCGGCCTCGGCGCTGCGCCAGCCTCGCTGTTGTCCCGCGGAGCCGCCGCCGGGTCCCCAAGCTTTAGCAGGGTTCCCCCGCGCGTTTTTAAATTGGAGTTTGGGCTCCGCCCCGACCCGGCAAGGCTCCGCCCACAGGCCCGGGAGTCCCCGCGTCTCGCTCCAGCAAACCTAGCGAGGAGGAGCTGCTGACTCTTGGGTCTCCGGGGAGGAGGCGGGGACGGCGTCCCTGGCTTCTTGAGTGTGTACGTAGGGGGAGGGGGCTGCTGGTCTTAACTCCAGGGCCCTAGGCGGGGAGGGGCTGGGAGTCCGGACACCCTGTACCTGGGGCTGGCCTTCTGCCCGTTAAGGGGTCGCGTGGCATCACATCTGCGTTTGAGTCACTGGCTCCAGCTTCCTGCTAACACGCACCGCGGGAGGCAGCAGGCTCAGGTCCTTGGGTCCCCGCCATCCATATGGGAGACCCCAACTGGGCTCCCAGCTTCTGCCTCCCGACTGACGCAGCCTGGGCTGTTGTGGGCAAAGGAGTGAGCCAGGGATGGAAGTGATCTCTCTCTCTCTCTGCCTTTCAAATAAGTAAAAATGAATAAAATGAATTTAAATTTTGTTAATTATCTCCTTTTTTTTTTTTTTTTTAAGAAGAGGACAGTTCTGTATCTGAGTACTGGGTGGGCTGGAATCACTCCCTTTCTCACATCTCAGAGGGTAGGCTTCATGGATTCATTCAAGGGAGCACTCTGCTGGGTGCCCGGTCCCTGGGTCAGTGGGCGCCCCTCTGTGCTGGGGCCCGAAGGCTGGCTCCTGCCGGAGGGCTCTCTCAGTTCTGGCCACATCCACCCCATCAGCTCCGCCTTCAGGATAGTTCCAGAACCTCCCTAGCACCCACCTCCTGGCCCATCTGCACTCCCACCTGGCTGGTCCTATCGGCCTCCTCATCTCCCCTCCCCTCCCCCCAGCTTGTTCCCCAAAGGCGGTCACAAGGACACCCCAGATAAACACACAGGAAGTGGGTGGCCTTGGTGCCAGCAGGGTGACATCCGCTACCTCTCAGCTCCCTCTCAGCTCCTCCAGACCTCTCTGGACACAGGTCTTGGCCAGGCCCCGTCCGCCCCCAGCCCACCATGGTCCCTCCAGGCCACATCCTGCTCCTGCTTTTCCTCCCAGGTGAAGACAGCGGTTTGGGGGGTGGGGATGGGGCAGCAGGTGTCTTAAGTGACATCTGAACAGCGGGGTGCTAAGGGCGGGCCCTTCCTTTCCTAAAGACCCCGTTCAGTTTCTGGGTCTGGGTCCCGGTGGAGTTGGGAGGCTGGGGGGGGGTGCGGGGGGACTGGGGATGAGTGGGAGCTGCCTGTTCATCCCCCCCCCCCCCGTTGCCGGGTCTCTGAGCCGCTGCCGCTGTTCTGTGGCTGGGTGCTCCTCTTCCCACTCGGCACCCCTGTCCCATTCGACCCCCCGGGACCCAGAAGACATCTCAGGGACCTTCCCTGCACCCTGCTTTGAGGGTCTCCCTCCCCCCCTCATCCACCTGCTCTGTCTCTCTACAGTGGCAGCAGCTCAGACGCCCCCAGGTGAGACAGCCCTCCCTCCCTTTGGCCCTGGCGCATCAGGTGTGCGGCTTCGGTCCCTAACGCTTGGCCTGCGCTCCACGCACAACGCAGCGGCTCTCTCCATGCCACCAGCTCCTCTCCTTTTCCCAAATCAGAGGCTCCAGAGGACCTACAGCCCTCTCTGGGTAACCAAAGCCCCAGGGAGTCAGTGGCCCTGTTAGAGGGTCAGGGACCCCCCCATTATGTTGTGGGGATGGAGAGCACCGCCTGGGCTCGGAGGGACCTGCAGGTTCTTGTCGCCCGCATGTAAGAACACAACCAGGAGCTTTTAGATTGGGGGGAAAGAACAGGGCTTGGTGAAAGGCAAAGGGGGCGAGCACACGCGGTGTAGGTGTGGGTAACCTTGAGAGTGAGCCCCCCACCTGCCCCCCAGGCTGGGGGCCGGCCTTGTCTTAGCATGCGGGTGGTGTTCACGGCAGGGCCCTACCGGAGATGCAAAGGAGGCGGGGTTGGGGGTGGGGCTGTCGCGCGCCTGGTGGTCTTCAGGAAGGTGTGGCGGTGTCTGGGGCAGGATGGGAAGTGAGGCTGGGCTGCGTGTGGGCAGCGGGGGTGCTGAGTGTCCCTCTGAAGGAGATGGGTGTGGGCGTCCTCCCTCCTCCTCCCGCCCTCACTCCCCGCCTCTCCTTGGGAGTACCCCACGTGCCCGCCCGCAGCCCGGGGGGCCCTGGGGTGCCCTGGCTCCTTCTTCCCCAAGAGCAACTCCAGGGAATCCGCGCTCCCCCGCCCCCGCGGGGAACTTCCTGTCTCCCCGTGGCCGAAGCACAGCCCTGGGGATCCGGAACGCCCCCTCAGCCCCCTCCTCGTCTCGGGGCCCCCCCCTCCAGGTTCCTGTTCCGGATGTGGGCCCCTCTCCCTGCCGCTCCTCGCGGGCCTTGTGGCTGCTGACGCCGTCGTGTCGCTGCTGGTTGTGGGGGTGGTGTTTGCGTGCGCCCGCCCACGTCACAGGCCCACCCAAGGTGAGGGCAGGGAAGGGGCGGGGCGGGGCCCGGAGTGTGGGCGGGGTCCCTAGGGAGGGGGTCCCAGGGATGGGACTCCAGGGGAAGCCCTGGAGGCAGTGCTGGGGAAGCCCTGGGGGAGGTGCCTGGGGGAGCCCCTGAGGAAAGCCCTGGCCCCCAGGGGTGGGGATGTGGGGCGCTGGTGGGTGGTCAGGCTTCAGCTCTCTCTCTTCCCTACCCCCAGAGGATGGCAAAATCTACATGAATATGCCGGGCCGGGGCTGACCCTCCTGTCACTTCGACCTTAGACTTCTGGCCCTCTCACCCCGGCCCCGTGACACTGCCCTTTCTGTGCTGTCGATGGGAATAAAGCCACTGAAATGCCTCTGGTTTGATTCTTCCTCAAAGAATTTCAGGATTCCCAAAGCTGCCCTCCCGCTTAGCTTGTGTCCGGGCGCGAGGCCCACGTAGGTCAGGTCCCCGCGTGGCCCCCTCCCCCCACCCCAGGCCCCCACCATCACACCACAGCAGTTTTGTGCTCCGTGTTTATTTGGCAGCAACAGAGGGGAGAGGTGTCAGGGAGGGCACGCTGGGGCGCTGGGTGGCCATCAGGAAGCACTGGATCCAGGCGTCCCATTGTGGACTGTTGCGGTTTGGGCTCATTTGTAATACTGCCTCTGTGTGTTGAGGTCGCTGTACACATCTGACCTCTGACCCTGGAGCTCCTAAAGGGGTGGGGCCATCAGTGGACCGGGCCCACTTAATGAACCCGAAACAAAATCGGGCCCTCTTCTCCCAGTGGCCCACAGCTTCAGCATCATAGCCATGACAGAGATCTGGTCTGCATTCAAGTCCATTCAGGATGCCCCTCCCCCTCTCCCCAGGCCCCGGGGCCTTTGCACATGCTATTCCCTCAGTCTTCCCCGGCTTCAAGTCTCAGCTCACGTCACATCCTCAGAGAAGTGTTTCTCAATTTCCTGTCTCTAGTTCCCTCCCCTGCACTCCAGTCACTGTCTCACCAGCTCCTTTCCTTCCTTCGTGAATTTCCTTGTCTCTAGTTCCCTCCCCTGCACTCCAGTCTGTCTCACCAGCTCGCTTTCCTTCCTTCGTGACTTGTCCCAACATACTTCTGTCTGTTCATTTGACTCTGGCCGGTGTCCCCAGCTGCGGGGTGCGCTGTGCTGCCGGGCCCCACATCTGGCACACCGAACAGCCTGAGTTCACTCCCAGCCCACGGAGGCCCGCCGGCTCTTACCGAGCCAAACTTGAGATTCTTAGGAGGAAGCTGTATTCACAAGTGAGGCAGAGCTGCCAGGCAGGCCACGTGAGACCACACACCTGCCTCCACAGAGCGGGGTCACAAGTGGGGTTTTTTGGGGCGGAGTCTATGGGGCAAGGGGCGGCCTCACACAGAACCCCTGAAACCTGAAATCCCATAGGAAGACCAGTCTGTGTGTGCACGTTGCTCAGGCGGGGTCTCGGAGGCTGGCTTAGGCCTCGGAGGCACGGCCACTGCCTCTGTCCGCACCACAGTTTCTAAGAAGGGGTTCAAGGACACGGACACGGCCCCTAGATCATATGCACCTGTGATTCTTGGCGTGGACTTTTCTGAAGTCTCTGGTTTTTATCAGCTTCTTAAAGGGACATAGCACCGCCCCCCCCCCCCCCCCCCGCCACACACACACACACACACACACACAGTCCCCGGATCGGAGGGCTCCCCTCTCCGGAGTTCCCAAACAAGGGCTGCATGACAACCTCCTGAGAGTGGCTCTCAGACATCAGGGTGTCCTGGGGCCAGGGATTTTCCAGGACGATTTCGAGCCTGCCCGCTCCAAAGGCCTGAGCTTGCCTGACCAAGGCAAAGCCGTCGCTGGATGTCCTCTCCGCGAGGGTTCAGCTGAGCACAAGGCCAGGGTGGATCAGGTAATGCGGTTTTGGACAGATGCCCCCATTGGCCTTCTAGGCACGGGGAGCTTTGGAGAAAGTGGCTTCAAGGGTCCCCCGGAGGGCGTGTGGGGTACACAGGGCAGACACCTGCTAGGCAGGAGTGAGATTCGGGGAAGAGGCCTGGCTCCTTACCTGATAAGGTGACTCCGTCTCAGTGATGCGCGGCTTCCGGGTCACTGCGGGGGCGCAGGGTGCAAAAGACAGGCAGGACAGTGAATTGGGACCATTCTGTTGTCCTCACCTTGCAGCCTCCATCACCACCCCTCTGACGCCAGTGAACAGGCCCTTAGCCTGCCCCACCAAGAACACCACCACCACCACCAGGCCAGTGCTCAGAGCGCCCCAGGCCACCCCTGCCTGTCCCACTCACCGTCCACAGCCCCTCGGCCGCGAGGGACCAGCCGGCCGAGCGAGTACACAGCCAGGGCGATGAGCAGGGTCAACACCAGGTCCCCCAGCACGATCCCCGCCAGCGCCCCCGCACTCAGGGAGGAGCAGGTGCACTCTGAGAATCGGCACACGGTGGGGGTGGGGAGGAGGTCAGTGTGGGGTTGGGAACTGGGGGGTGGGCGTCAGCAGAGGGAGGCCCTGGAAGATTGGGGAGGGGGCAGAGAGGGGGAAGTCTTTGGGAGGTAGGAAGAGGGATTGTAAGGGCTAGACCTACCGCTCTGGGCCTGGACAGGGCTGAGACCTGAGGAGGGAAGAAGAAGGTAAACTGAGGCAGCGAGCTGTGACTGGAGTGCAGGTCTGGAGGCTGGGAGTGGGGGTGGGGAGCAGCGCCTGGCTGGCGTCAGGGCCATGGAAGGGTTTTACCTCTACAGGGCCTTGTCTTGCTGCAACAACTCGGATGTCTCCTCCCCTGCTTTCTACAGGAAACCGAATCTTGGGGGCTGCGGCTCAGCAAAGACCCTCAGGCTTTGGGGGGGCTGAGAACCTGCTCCAGTCCAACCCCCCCTTTGGTTCACTCACTCCACCCTGCTTCCTGCCCCTTCCCCCAATCCTCAGGAGACAGCTGCAGAAGCCCCCAACTCACCCCCCACGGTCAGAAGGAGAGGCAGGAACAGGAGCCTGCCGGAGCTTTCCAGGCCCCCCATGACACCAGCATACGACTGGACACCACCGTCCGAGGGCCAGCGGGATGAGGCGTAGCGTCCAACCAAGCGAAGGAGGAAGTCTGAGGCCGGCGGTGGCAGAGGAGGAGGGGACAGTGGCGAAGGAGGAGGGACAGAGAGAGAGAACATCAGAAAGAATCGGGCCCAGACAGCCCGGTGCCGGACACGACAAGCTCAGGTGCCCGTGTCAATCCTCAACCCGCATCCCCAGCCCGGTGTCGGTGCCATGGCAACAGGAGGGTCAGTGGCTAGGGCTGGAGCCAGCTCTGCCTCCCCACGGCTGGACGAGCTCGGGCCACTGAGCTCCACCTTTCTGGGTTGTTAGGAAAGATGGCACCTGTGACCGCTGGCTTCCCATATGAGCACTGGTTCACAGCTCCCTGCTAACGCGCATGGGGAAGGAGCAGAGGATGGCCCTGCCATCCACGTGGGAGACCCGGAAGAAGCTCCTGGCTTCCACCTCGCCCAGCCCTGACTGTTGTGGCCATTTGGGGAGTGAGCCAGGGCATGGAAGATCTTTCTCTCTCTCTCTCTCCCTCTCTTCCTACCCCCACCAACTCTGCCTTTCAAATAAATAAAATTTTTTAAGGAGCCATTTGCATGTGGCCCTAATGCAGGCACTCCATCCCAAGTGTTAAATCACTTCTTATCATGCCCATTTGTGCTTGCCAAGGCGGAAATGGAACCCAGGACCCAAAGACAGAGTTTTGATTCTTAAGGAGAAAGAAAAATAAAGGATGAGTGACAACAACAAGAAGACAACAGCAAGGAGGAGAAAGATGGTGTAGAAACACACAGCCCCGAGACAGAAGCAGGGGCTCTAGGCTCGGCAGGTGGGGGGCTTCCCTGCAGGGTGAGGAAGTGGCAGAAAGTGAGGCCAGAGGGAGAGAGGAGGCAGGGTCTTTGAGCCCCCCAGCAGGAACCCAAACTGGGGTGGAGGAAGGAGGAACCTGAGGTTAGAGTGCTGGGGATGAGCTAGTAAGACCCCTCCCCCACCCACACGTCATGGCAGCCTCTCCCCGGGGCTGCGCTCAGGAAAGGGGAAATTGGACTGTCATGAGACAGACGCTGGGTGGCTGGTGCGGGAGGGGAGGGGACTGGAAGTCTGGCGCTGCCACAACTCTGGGTTCACAGGGTCCCTCTGGCTGTGGGCAGGGGGAGCAGGGGCGGGAGGAGGGCCCTAGGCTCCTGCACTGGTCCGGTTTAGGGTGAGTGTGTGGGGAAGTGTAAGAAAACAGTGAGTGGTGTGTGCTCAAGAAATGATCTTCATCATCCTTGTCATCGCTGCTGTCCTACGAGCACCCAGCCCTGAGCTCACCTGGATAAAACCCCTCCCTCCACCCCGCAGCACCAGCCACTGGGTCCCCTGCTGCCATCTCCCACCAGACCAGAGCTGTCCCCAGAAGATACTCGACCTAGCAGCCAGGACATCGGGCACACCGTCCAATCAGGACAGATGTGGCCAGGGTGGGGGAGGGTGGGGGTACTGGAGCCCCGTTTAGTAGCTGGGATATGGGGAAGGGAAAGCAATGCGAGGGAAGGGGCTGGGTGGTGGCGGACCAGAGGTGTTGCAATCCTTTTGCAATCAGTACCGCTGTGCAGACCACAGAGGCGTGCAGGCCGGATTGGTGTCTGGGCCGGGCGGTGCAGGAGAGGATGGCGTGGAGGGCATTGCTCCAGGGGGCTGGGCTGGGGGCCTCTGCCCAGGATCTGCAGTGTCTCAGTCTGCTGGCACAGGGCCATGGCTTGGGGAAGGCCTTTCCCAGACGCGGGGTTGGCTCTCTGCTGCCCTCCCTGCTCCCCTGGCTGCCATTTCTGTCGCTGCACAGCCCAAATGCCCCACAGTTGCCAGGCAAAGATCAACATGGTGCGCCGGCCGCAGCGCGCTGGCCGCGGTGGCCATTGGAGGGTGAACCAACGGCAAAAGGAAGACCTTTCTCTCTGTCTCTCTCTCTCTCACTGTCCACTCTGCCTGTCAAAAAAAATAAAAAAAAAAAATCAGACAGGGGCAGGCATTTGGCAGAGTGGTCAAGATGGTGCTTGGGAAGCCCCCGACCTCCCTGGAGGACCTCGGTGTGGTGACTCCAGTTGCTATGGAGATAGAGAGGGAGCTCCAGGCTCCTGGCTTTGGCCTGGCCCAGTCCCAGCCATTGCAGGCGTTTGAGGAGTGAGCCAACAGATGGAAGATCTCCTTTTGGCTCCTGCATTTCAAATCAAAGGAAAATTAAGAATTAAAAGAATTAGGCCGGTGCCGCGGCTCACTAGGCTAATCCTCCACCTAGCGGCGCCGGCACCCTGGGTTCTAGTCCTGGTCGGGGCACCGGATTCTGTCCCGGTTGCTCCTCTTCCAGTCCAGCTCTTTGCTGTGGCCTGGGAGTGCAGTGGAGGATGGCCCAAGTGCTTGGGCCCTGCACCTGCATGGGAGACCAGGAGGAAGCAGGAAGTGGCTCCCGGCTTCGGACTGGCGCAGCGCCAACGTAGTGGCCATTTGGGGAGTGAACCAACGGAAGGAAAACCTTTCTTTCTGTCTCTCTGTCTCTCCCTGTCTAACTCCGCCTGTCTTTTCTTTCTGTCTGTCTCTCCCTGTCTAACTCCGCCTGTCAAAAAATAAAAAAAGAATTTAAAAAAACCCCTAACTTTTTAAACAGCCCCCCAATTTTTGAGCAGACACGTCATAGAGGATGAGACACAGGTGGCCAGAACACATATGAGAAAGTACTCCATATCACTGGTCGCTAGAGAGATACAAGGGGAAGCCGAGGTGTGTCTGGGCATCGGACACACCCAGCGGAGTGACTGCTGACAGAGGTACCAGCGGGGGTGTGGGGCAGGCGGAGATCTCCTATGCTGCACAATGGCAAAGAGAAAAACCTCTTTGGGAAACAACTGGGTGCTTCATTGGAAACTTAAACAGTCATCTAGCCGCTGATCCAGGATTTCTGCTTCTACCTATTTACCCAAAAGAAATTTAAAAAGACACATTCACCCACCTCTCTGTCCTCACTTCCTGCCACTCTTCCCCTCACTGAGCGCACCACACACTCACTCACTGCCTGGGTGTCCTGGCTGCTGCTTGGGGTGGGACACTGGCTCCTGACGCCAGCTTCTTGCCAATGCACATCACAGGAGGCAATACTGATGGCCTGTGTGAGACCTGCCATTGTTCCAGGAGCTCGTCACTTGGCTCCTGCCCGAAGGCCGGCCTGATACCCCCTCTCCGTCTCCCCCCAGGCTCGTTCGCCCCCTGCCACATCAGGACCAGCACAGAGGTACTTGCACGATGACGGCATCCTGCCCCTGGATTCCCCAGGCTCCAGGATCGTGGAGCCCAGCAAACTTCCACTGTTGACGAATTGCCCGCCTGTGGCCTTCTGCCCTCTCAGCAGCAGACAAGCCAAGATGCCCCATCCGAGCTGTTTTCCCCAAAGTCTTGCTGTCCCTGGCCCCTCGGCACCCTCCATCCAGGTCTCAATGCAAAGTTCATTCTCACAGAGGCCTCCCCTGGCCACCACTGCTTAGGTCACTTGGCCACACTCTGGTTTCATTTTCTCCCCAGTGTTTGTCACATCTGAAATTCTGACTTACGTATTCCCAGTTTTGCTGTCTGCCATTTCCTACGGAATGGAAACTCCGCGAGAACAGGGACTTTTCTGTCTTGGTCATTGTCACATACCCAGCACACATAGTAGGTGCTCACCCAGATTCTTTGGAGGGACTAACTGGCCCGCGGTTAAATTACCCCCGGCTCCTGAGCTCTGAAGGGGCTGAGGAACATTCCAGAGACACGCGCTGTATCTCCCTGAATTAACCACGGGGCGGGATAGGAAAGCCAGAATCTTGTACTGTGTGATTCCGCTTATATGAGACACTCAGTCAAGTTCATGGAGACAGACACTAGAACTGTGGTTGCCAGGGGCTTCCGGGAGAGGGTTGGGTGGGGAGAATGTGATGAACAGGGACTGAGTTTCAGTTTGACAAGATGAGAAGGGTTCTGGAGATGGATGGCGGGGATGGCTGCACAATATTATGAATCCATTTCATATCACCAAACTGTACTCCTAAAAATGATTAAGATGCTACATGTTGTTGTGTGTATTTTGCCGCAATTCTAAAAATTGAAAAATAAAGAATGCTAGCGCTCCCCAATATGTTGTTGTCCCTCTGCCACATAATTTGTGGCAGGGCCTAGGGACACTGAACCAAAGATCGTATTTTCCAGCTTCATTTGCATTTAGAGTGGCTGCGCGACTTCACTCCAGCTGACAGGTGGTGTGGGAAATGGACAGTTTATCGGTCATAGCCTTTGATTTTCCCAGTAGCTGGAATTTTTAAAAAATGTTTAAAATGTATTTATTTTCATTTTACCTGAAAGGTAGAGAAACAGAGAGACAAAGAACTTCCATCCACTGGGTCACCCCCCAAATGCTCACCACAGTCAGTACTGCCATAAGCTGCAGCCAGGAGCCAGGAACCCAATCCCAGCATCCCACACGGGTGGCAGGGACTTGAGTCCTTGAGCCATCATCATCTTCTGCCTCCCAGGGCGTGCATGAGCAGAAAGCTTGGTGGAAGCAGAGGAGCCAGGACCGGAACCAGCCTCTGACTCGGGATGCAGGCGTCCAAATGCATCCTAACTGCGGGGCTCAATGCCCGCCCTTCTGCAGCTGTAATTTGAAGGTTCGAGGGGGCATCTTGGGACAAGCAAATGAAGGCAACACGTGTGAGGATGAGAAGCTCAGGCCCACTGCCTTGGAGGAGTTATCAGAGGCACGTCCTCCAAGCGGTGCACGCGGTTACCGGGGTAAAACCACTGAACTCATCTTCAGAAAAGAGAACATTTATCATTAACTGTGGGCCTGCAAGATAAAGGAGTAGGTCATTACGAAGCTCAAACCAATCTCCCCAGACCGAGAGGGCTTTGGGAATTTATGGGGGTACAGTAATGGGGCAGAACTGGGTGCAATAAAGTGACCGGAACACCATAGATGCGCAGGAAAGGGGTGGGGAGAGTCCTTTTGTTATGGGAAATACGGTTTTTGGTTCTTATTCCAAGTTCCTGCCCCCACAGGAGACAAGAATTCAAAGTGGAGATATAAATGTGGTGCAAAAATGAGAGCATACATTCACGTGTGAGTGTGGGCCACCCCATGAGGAGACGCACCTGCCGTGAGAGGCCAGAGAGCTGCCTGCCAGGAGAACGTGGGAGAAGCCAGAAGATGGCCATGAAGACCGGCACAAAGCCGAGAGGCCCGCTCCCCCAGTGCAGCCGCGCCTTGTATGGGGTCAGTGTGGTCCCCTGATTGATTATACAAACAGGGTGGAGTTTGGGTGCGGTTTAAAGTGAGGTTTTCAGGCATCTCCACGTGGAGTTTAACTCCCATGTGGCCATTGTGGCGTCCCCTCCCTCCCAACCTTTGATGAGACGCAGGTGCATCCTGGGAGAGCGGGTGTGCTGGATTGATGTGTAAGGGGGTGGAGTTACAGCACCTGGCTGCAGAGACACAAGTTGTGGGAAAACCTCCCAGCTCACCTAACTTCCCACCTGCTCCCCCTGTATCACTTTGATGGTGCGTTCACACATGTCACAGGTTCCAAGGTGTCTCCTGAGCCAGGAGGTGTAGCATCCAGCTCTGGGACAAAGCCCGCAGGGGCTCTCTGGTTAGTCTGAGCCGATCTGTGCAGGCTTCACTGTAAGGTTGGCTGCAGCCAGTTCTGTCCAGTTTTATCAGGGACCCTGGGAAGACAGCTCAGCAGACCTTTTTAGCTAAAGCAACTATTACAGTTGCAGGTGACCATGTGACAGGTAGACAAAGAATTATTATGGGCTGTAAGTGTGTTGAGTAGCTTCAGGAAGCTTGCTGTTAAGCAACGAGAGAGGAATCTTGTCCATGATTTCAGGGTACAGCAGCCTTAGACTGTTATGTGAGAGACTTCTACCTTTTTTTAGGCCACTTGGGACAGGCAGTTTCCCAAGATGGTCACCAAGAATGTTTGCTCCCCATGTCCCTCTCATCAAAAGGTGGAGAGATTACTCTACCCGCCCCGCCTCCCACTTCATCTGAGCTGGCCTTGTGAATTGCTTTGACCAAGAATGCAATCAAGTGGCCGATGCTGTGGTGCAGTGGATTGAGCCAACACATGCAATGCCAGCATCCCGTATGAGCACCGGTTCGAGTCCCAACTGCTCTGCTTCCGATCCAGCTCCCTACTAACGCGCCTGCAAAGGCAGTGAAAGGCACCTTAAGTGCTTGGGGTCCCTGCCACCCATGTGAGAGACCCGGATGCTGTTCCAGTCTCCTGGCTTCTGCCTGGCCCAGCCACAGCCATTGTGGCCATTTGTTGGGTGTGTGCATGTGTGTGAATCAGCACACGGAAGATCTCTCAGTCTCCTCTCTGTAACTCTGCCCTTCAAATAGGTCTTTAAAAATAAATATTAAAAAAGAATGTAGTGTAGATGGGGCTATGCTGGTTCCGAGCCTGGAGCCTTAAGGAGACTTACAGCTTCCTCCCAGAAGCCAGCCCCGTGTTGCCCGGAAGTGCAAGCTGCCTTCCTGGAGCGTGAGACCACGCCCCCTAAAAGGACGCGCTACCACCTGGAGGCGCTGCAGCCGGCGCCAGCATCGATGCCCCCGCCAGGTGCCCGGAGTCATCGTGGATCTTCCAAATGCAGCCACTTGAGTGACCCCGGTCCACACCGTGTAGGGCAGAAGAGCCACCAGATGGGTCTGCGGAACGGTGAGAGCTTACAGATCTTTGTTTTAAGCCACTACTTGGGTTGGGGTCCTGACAGCCAACCCCACGTCCTCCCTCACACCAGGGGTTTCAAATGCCCTATTTGAACTCAGCTAGTTTAACCTGAGGTTAACCCACGGTTAACACGCAGGTTCTAAGGGAGGGCTGAGCATGGTGCAGGCAGAGGAGAGGGGGGACGGGATTTCCCACAGATCGGAGCCTACAGACTTCTCTGTGTGCCAATTTTGATCTTCCTCACCGCACTCCCTCTGCTTCTGACAGAGTTAGTCTCTGCCACCATAGGACCCTCTTGCAGAAACTACAATTTCATTTTTTTCAGCATTTATTTATTTATTTATTTGAAAAGGCGTGTTACAGAGAAATGGAGAGACAGAGAGAGACAGATCTTCCATGTGCTGGTTCATTCTGCAAATTGCCCCGATGGCCAAGGCTGGGCCAGACCCAAGTCAGGAGTCAGGAGCTTCATCCGGGTCTTGCACGTGGGTGGCAGGGGCCCAAGCACTGGGGCCATCTTCTGCTGCTTTCCTTGGCTCATTAGCAGGGAGCTGGACTGGAAGTGGAGCGGCTAGGACACAAATCGGCATCCATACGTGATGTTGGTGTTGCTGGCTGCGGCTTAACCCGCTGCGCTGCCACGCCAGCCCCAGGAACTATGATTTTTAGAAAAAGATCATGGCCCTGGGGAAGGGCGGTCATTGGTGTGGCACAAATCACCTGCCCACCCCTGAACAGAAGCAGAGGCAGCGTCTGCAAGGCAATGCGTGGAACCATGAGGACACCCGGAGGGGAGGGGGGAGGAACGGTCCCTGGGAGAAGCCTCGGGGGGCGCGGCTGGGACCGCACCCACCTTCCCTCAGAACACACCATTTCCCAGGGCACCGCCCGGCTTCCAGCTGCACGCACAGTGGCTCTGCTCCAGGGCTCTCTGACTGCCGGGACCCAGGCTGCCCAAGGGTGGGGCATACAGGAAGGAGTGGTTGCCCCTGAGAGCAGCCCTCCACCAGGGGCTGCTGGGGGCTGGCGAATGAATACCCCAGTTCTTCTCCCCCTGCGTGAGATGACTCCAGGGTGCAGAGTCTGCCCTGAATTCCAGAAATCCCCGGGCAGACTGAGCACCATTGTCCTAGATAACACAGCCCTCATTGATCTGCTCCTCCTTCCTTTCCGCCCCTCCAGTCCTTCCTGAAGCTCCCAAGCCATGGACTTGAATTTGAATCCTCTTTTGGTGCTGGGAGAGCCCATGCAAGACAGAGGAAGTGTAATTCCCAGAAGGCAGGAGGGGCCCTGGGCCCACACGGATGGACATCCGTGGCATCTCCCTGTCCCCACCTCCTTCTCAAAGAGCCTGCAGGTGGAAAGTGAGAACTCCCTGTGCTCACGGCTAGCCCCGGCAGATAGCCCAGCGATCGGGAGTGACTCAAACGTGGCAGGCAGGATTCGGAGCTGCACACAATGCGAGCCACTGCGAGCAGTTTAAACAGAAGAGGGTACCTGTTCCAGGGTGTTGTGGAACCCACTGGCTCTCTGTAAGGGCCAGAAAGCCATCCCTGGGGCCCCACAGATCCCACTGCTGCCAGGGGGAGCAGACACCACGTCTCCACGGCAAATGTCAACCAGGGTTTTCTGCTAAGACGCCTGTCATTTGCATTGGACACTTGGGAAAACAGTTTGGCAGTTTCTCATAAAGTTAAACACACACTTACCATAAGACCAACAATCCCACTCCTGGGTATTTACCGAAGAGAAGTGAAAAGTCAAGTTCACACAAAAACCAGAACATTATATGAATAGTGGCTTTATTCAAAATTGCCCGAAACTGGAAAAAACCCAAGTGTTCTTCAAAGGATGAATGAATAAACAAACTGGGCATCCATACAATGGAATACTATGCAACAGTAGAAAAGAATGAGCTGTTGGTAGACGCAACAGCATAAGCCAATAAATCTGAAAAACACAGCATGCCAACGGAAAGACACCACACTGAAAATGCTACCTACCACATCATTCAGTTTACACAACACTCTGGGAAAGGCGGCACTACAGGGACAGAGTCGGATCAGTGCTTGCCAGGGGCAGAAAGTAGAAGAAGTTGACTACAAAGGGAAATGAGGGAGTTTTTTAGAGTGATTGAGTTCTGCATTACTTTGGTGGTGATTAATGGCTGTATGTATTTGCCAAAACTCAGAAGAGGACTGGGGCCTGCATTTTGGTGCAGCAGGTTAAAATACTGCTTGCAATGCTGGCATCCTTTAAAAAAAAAAAGATTAATTTTTGGTGCCGGCACTCTGGTGTAGTGGGTAAAGCTGCTGCTTGCAGTGCTGGTATCACATATGGGTGCCAGTTCGAGTCCCAGCTGCTCCACTTCCAATCCAGCTCTCTGTTGTGGCCTGGGAAAGCAGTGGAGAATGGCCCAAGTCCTTGGGCCCCTGCACCTGCATGGGAGACCCGGGAGAAGCTCCTGGCTCCTGGCTTCGGATCAGCCCAGCTCTAGCCATTGTGGCCATTTGGGGAGTGAACCAGAGGATGGAAGACTTCTCTCTCTCTCTCTCTCTCTCTCTCTTGCTCTATGGAGCTACAGAAAGAAAGGAATTGATTTTTGCTTTGTATTCTAATATGTTCTTTCACTTTTCATATTTTCCAGTTCCTTGATAAGGTTTTTAAACTTAAATGGGTTTTTGGGGCCAGCACTGTGGTTCACTTGGTTAATCCTCTACCTGAGGCACCAGCACCCCATATGGGCACCGGTTCTAGTCCCTGTTGCTCCTCTTCCAGTCCAGCTCTGTGCTGTGGCCCAGGAAGGCAGTGGAGGATGGCCCAAGTGCTTGGGTGCCTGCACCCGCATGGGAGACCAGGAGGAAGCACCTGGCTCCTGGCTTTGGATCAGCGCAGCGCCAGCCGTGGTGGCCATTTTGGGGGTGAAC
Organism: Oryctolagus cuniculus; assembly: GCF_051225735.1. Classification (NCBI taxonomy): domain Eukaryota; kingdom Metazoa; phylum Chordata; class Mammalia; order Lagomorpha; family Leporidae; genus Oryctolagus; species Oryctolagus cuniculus. The sequence continues at coordinate 20,772,684 of NC_142884.1, forward strand.
CAATGGAAGGAAGACCTTTCTGTCTCTTTCTCTCATTTTCTAGCTCTATCTGTCAAATAAAAAATAAAATAAAATAAAAATTTGAGTGTTTTTTTATTTGATAGACAAAGTTGGACAGTGAGAAAAAGAGACATATGGGATGTTGGCACCGCAGGCAGAGGATTAACCAAGTGAGCCACGGCACTGATCCCTTGAGTGGGTTTTAAAAAAATATTTATTTATAGAACTGAAAAATACTATCATTTAATTTTTTTTTCTTTGACAGGCAGAGTGGACAGTGAGAGAGACAGAGAGAAAGGTCTTCCTTTGCCGTTGGTTCACCCTCCAATGGCCGCTGCGGCCGGCGCACTGTGGCCAGCGCACCGCGCTGATCCGATGGCAGGAGCCAGGTGCTTCTCCTGGTCTCCCATGGGGTGCAGGGCCCAAGCACTTGGGCCATCCTCCACTGCACTCCCGGGCCACAGCAGAGAGCTGGCCTGGAAGAGGGGCAACCAGGACAGAATCCGGCGCCCCGACCGGGACTAGAACCCGGTGTGCCGGCGCTGCTAGGTGGAGGATTAGCCTATTGAGCCGCAGCACCGGCCCTATCATTGAATTTTAAAATGGATTTGGTCAACAGAGATTAGACAGAGCTTAAAAGGCCATCCAGCCACTGGGGGAGCGAACCAGTAGATGGACGATCTCTCTTTGTCTCTCTCTCCCTCTCTGTCACCCTGCCTTTCAAATAAATAAAATAAATCTTTAAAAAAAATCCACTGGGCCACAATGCCAGAAGTGGACTTTTTATTTGGTGAACATCATTTATGGTTAAATATTAACACAACCAAGGGTTAAAGAGTAAAAGCTTTCTTTCTGAGATTTGAAGTAAAACTGAGGTGTTGGTTGTCCTGGCTGTTTATTTTGTCCTAGAGACCTTATTCTCATGGGAAAATAAAGTTATTAACATCATTATTAATAGATGATATGATTGTGGTTATAGAAAATTTATAAGACTCTATAGTCTCATTTATTAGAGTTCATAGCAGAATTTAGCTAGGTTGTTGGATTCAAAAATCAATTTTATTGCTATGTATAAGCCACAAATAAGAAATGGAAGAAAATAACCATTTATACACCATAAATGTTATGCACCTAGTCACAGATCTAACGAATTACGGGCAGGCAGTGTGGTGCAGCAGGTTAAGCCGCCGTGGGAGACGCCTGCCTCCTGTACCCGGAGTTCCTGCTTTGAGTCCCGGCATCTCCACTTCTGATCCAGCTTCCTGCTAACGTGATCCTCAGAGGCAGCAGGAGGTATCTGAGGTACCCGAGTTCCTCCACGTGGGAGACCTGCATGGGGTTCCTGACTCCTGGCTCCTGGCTTCAGCCTGGCCGGTCCGCAGCTGTTCCGGGTACCTGGGGGAGTGAACCAGTGGATGGAAGATCTCTCTCTCTCGCTTTCTCTGTCTCTCTCCCTCTTTCTCTATGTCTCACCTCTTTCTGTAACTTCAGATAAATAAATAAATAAATCTGAAAGAAAGAGGAAGGAAGAAAAGAAAGAAGGGAGGGAGAAAACTTCCCATGTCTGGAAACATCATCTTTCCCTGTGACTTCCCTTCTACTCCTCACAGAGAACACCTGTCGCCCATCGCAGGAGCCCGGATCTCCTCACAGAGAACACCTGACGCCCATCGCAGGAGCCCGGATCTCCGGGCCACGCCGAGGTTTTAGCTCATAAAGATAATGCTGGGTGAAAGAAGAAAGAAGCTGTATACAAAGTCTGATTTACAGGAGGTTTTTAAGTAGCCCAGATCAGACTGTGAGTTAGGAAGCATATGTGTGGGGCAAAACTATTGAGAAGAGCCAGGAGGGCGGCCACCAGGGGAGGGCAGGCACTGCGAATAAAGAGGGGCAAGGCAGGAACATTCCAGAACACACCCATGTGGACGTGGATGCCTGAGCGGGGCAGTCCCTTCTCAGCCAGGTTTTGTTGAATTTGTGCAATAAGAGAGCGGCTCAAAGCAGAGGCAGAGGGGAGGGGCAAGGGTGGGAGCCGGAGCCATCGGAAGAGATCAGAGAAAGGGCGCATGCGCCGTGGAGGGCACCCAGCTTAGTCACCCCTCATTGGGTAGGGGTGGTGCCCTAATTGATTATGCAAATAAGGTAGAGCTCGGCAGGATTTAGCGCCGGAAAGGATCTCTGGGACAGGTTTATGGCGCCGCCCCTGGAGCTCAGCGCAACCAAGCATCTTCTTGAGGAGGACGAGGCCCAGGTGCTCATGGGAAAGTGGGCGTGGAAGCCGGGGGAGCGAGGGTGCAGGGCCAAGGCCCCAAGTCTGCTGGAGACCTCTCGGCTCCCAGGTTTGCTCCGTGCGGCTTCAGCTACCTGCCGGAGAATGGTCCTCAGATGTTAGTGGTGAATTCCAGAAGTATACAACTCGTCGTTATAAACTGCACCATTCTGAGCAGTGTCATGGAATTACTAGACAGGAAGGCAGACGGGGGCCCGTGTGTATTTCAGAGAAAAAAAAAGAAAGAAAGAAAGAAAGAAACCCGAAGTTTGTGAGGTTAAATGAGGGAAGGAACCCAGAAGTCTTAGAAGCAGGCCTTGAGAGCAGCCCAAGGTTTGTACACCAGCAGTCCTGCCCTACAACAGTGTAGGGTCCCACACCCTGTAACTCTGTGGGGGGCAGAGAACCTTCCAGTTCAGTACTGCTCCAGGGGAGGGGGCCCCTGCTCTCCCCGCTCCACCCCAGTGGACGTCCCAGGGAAATCATCCTGTCCCAGTCTCAGGCCTGGGAAGGTTTCTACGTGGCAACATCCCGGCAGGGAGGGGGGAGATGGCTGGGAGAAGTGCCCCATACTCATAAAAACCCCACTCTATACGCAGACTGGGCGCTAGGTTTTCTGCCCAGTCGCCTGAGTGATTGGCTGGGTGTGTTGCTTCATCAAACTTGGCTAGCTTGCTGATCACCATCATCCTTCTCTCATCTGAAATTCCTTCCTTAGGGGAGACAAGGACCTCCTTTCTCGCCAGGCTGGTAACAGAATCTCACCCTGTCGCACCCACTCCATCCCTTTGTCCAGTGTCTCCACACTGTATATGCTACCCTCCTGTTAGTCACTTGGTAACCAGCTTGGTTATCAAATCACAGTGACAGCACTGCAGTGTTTGTGTTCAAGTTTACTTTCATAGTGTCCTGGAAGTGCAAGGATAATGACGCAAGGAGGCAGCAGGGCACAAAGCACCAAAGGACAGATTAGCTCGGGCACTAGGTGGCAACACCGCGGGGCGAACAGGAGAAAACAGAATCCATGTAGATTCTGAGCTATCTGCAGTTTCAGGCGTCTATGGGGGTCTTGGAAACCCATTACCCCTGGATCAGAGGGGACTACTGTGTTTACTCAATGACTCGTTGTTCTATGCATTTTCGACCGGTGTTTTATTAGTCACAATAGAGTTTCAAAGATGGAATAACTATTACTCATTATCTCAACTTGAAAAGTACCAAAAAGAAAGAGAAAATTAACCTGCTGTGCAGAGGCGCCTGTTTACACATCATTCGCTTTTCCCTCTCCTTTCTCCTGGACATACATTTATAGATTCTGACCAAGCCACCGCTGCAGATTTATGAACAACTTGTATTAACTTACAATGAGCTGCCGTGGTCCCGTCGATGGCTCACCTGTGACCCGACCTCCGTGTTATGCATTGGCTCTTTGCCCGCTCTTTAAGACAGAATAAATTAAACCCTAAAGTTAAATTTTTATTTCTCAGTTCAGCTGTGTGCCAGGCATACGGGAGTCGGGGCACTCCTTCAAGGTGTGCAGGCAAAGGTAGAAGCAGCCTGGATTTATTTTTTTTAAAGATTTTTTTTAAAGTTTATTTGAAAGGCAGAGAGAGAGAGAGAGAGAGAGAGAGAGAGAGAGAGAATAAACTTCCAACCACTGGTGCACTCCCCAGTGGCTGCAAAAGCCTACCAGGAGCCAGGAACTCTATCCAGGTCTCCCATGTGGGCGACAGGGGTGTACCACTCGGGCCTTCATCTGCTGTTTTCCCATTAGCAGGGAGCTGGATGGGGAGTGGAGCAGCCAGGACTCAAACCATCTCTATTTTCAAGAAATTACATATCTTAGGGCAGTGCTTGGTATGGCAGCTAAAGTCCAGCCTCTGCCTGTGACACTGGCATCCCGTGTGGGTGATGGTTCAAATCCTGGCTGCTCCACTTCTGATCCAGCTCCCTGCTAATGCCCATGGGAAAGCAGCAGAGGATGGCCCCAGTGCTGGGCTGCCGTCATCCGCATGGGAGACCCAGAAGAAGCTCCTGGCTCCTGGCTTCAGACCCACTGTTCCGGCCATTAGGAGAGTGAGCCCAGTGGATGTGGATGGAAGACTTCTCTCTATATATAAACCTGCCCTCCAAATAAATATATAAATCTTTTTTTAATTGCATGTCTCAGAATGCATGGCAGAGACTAGCTAATCACTCACCAACACTCCTTCCTTCTGCTCCCGCGCACAGCGGAGAAGTACTTTCCCATCCTCCCTTGCAGTCAGATACGGACACCATCTGGCTTCTGGCCAATGGCATGGGAGCAGATGTGTGGGCAAGTGGTAAAAGCCTCCCTTATGGGCCCTCCCGCACTAAGGAGTGATGACTGAAGGCAGCGGGGGGGTGGGGGGGAGCCAGAGCTGCAGATGGAAGGAGCCCAGGTTAGCATTCAGCTGTGTGGGGGCGGAGCTACCCCATGCACTGCCTGACTCTGTGTGTGACAACTGGACTGCAGTCAACCGTTGAGGTGTGGAGGCCCCATGGTTAAAACCAGCTGCTGTTATTTGCTGGCCAGGGCTCCGTGAAGAAAGGAATGTGGTAGACCAGTTGCAAACATGGTCACACTTTCCGTCCCCCCCTTCCTGGTCTCTTTGCCTTTTTGCCATGGGACGTCACAGCGAGTCCCACTGAAGGGTGGAATCTATTTCCCCACCTTGTGAATCAGAGCCAATCTCACAACCGGATTCAGCCAACAGAAAGAGGCAGAAGGGACGGTGTGAGAGCTGCCAGGGAGACCTGGTCGGGGCTCCCAACCAGAGAAACTCAGAGCGGAGCACCCAGGAGGTGCCCTCCGTACCGCTCTCATGAACTCCAGCAGCCTCTTAAACTCCTGGCCAAAGCCCCCCGAGGTCATTACGGCCAGCTTTCCCCGCGTTCAGTTTACCCAGGAGCCCTGTACTCTCAAGCACCTGTTAGCATCCTGCCAGGCTTTCTCAGATGCTGGTAGGATGCCTGGTTATTGCCCATTTGGTTTTGGTCTCTATTTTTGCTTTTTGTGTGGGTTTTTTTTTCTATCCTTCAAAAATAGCATTCTGAAAATCCTTGTAGTGAAATCTTTCCCCATTTGCTGGATTATTTCCAAGAGCTACATTGCTAGTCGTATAAATGGTGGATCAGCAGAGGTGCACATTTCAGCCTCTGCCCTCAGACCACCCAGCCTTTCTCCAGCGAGGTCATTCCCCTCATATCCCAACCACAGCAGGTGGCAGGCCCCCACCTCTGAGCCCCCTCAGCTCTAGGGGACCACAGTTCAAACATCTGTGCTGATTTGACCGGCGAGGTGTTGCAGTATTTCATGTAGCAAATCACTTAAATAAATAGGACCAGGAGTAAAATTGGCTTTGATCTTTTGGGGGGCTATTTTTATTTCTTTTGTGAATTATCTTTTTTTTTTAGAGAGAGAGAGAAGGTAGGGAGAGAGAAAGAGAGAGAGAGAGAGAGAGAGAGAGAGAGCGCGCTTCCATCCACTGGTTCACTCCCCAAATGGCTGCTGCAACAGCCGGGTCGGGCCAGGCTGAAGCCAGGAGCCAGGAGCTTCTTCCAGGTCTCCCACATGGGTGCAGGGGCCCAAGGACTTGGGCCATCCTCTGCTTCATTTCCCCAGGGCTATTAGCAGAGAGCTGGATCAGAAGTGGAGCAGCCAAGACACGAACCTGCGCCCATGATGGTACTGCAGGCAGAGGCTTAGCCTTCTATGCCTCTGTGCCGACCCATGAATTATCTTTTCTTAATATTTACCCATCTTTCTTTTGGGTTACTGGCTTTTCATGTTAATTTTACATCAATTTATTAATATCTTCACTTTACCTACAAGATGTTAACCATTTTTCCATCACACTTGTTGCAAATATTTTTCTCCACTATTTGCTCTTTTTAAAAGATTTATTGGGGCTGGTGCCGTGGTGCAGCAGGTTAAGCCGCCATCTGCTGTGCCAGCATGCCACATGGGCACTGGTTCGAGTCCAAGCTGCTCCACTTCTGATTCGGCTCCCTGCTAATGCACCTGGAAAAGCAGTAGCAGGTGACCCAAGTGCTTGGGCCCCTGCACCTGTGTGGAAGACCTGGAAGAAGTTCTTGGCTCCTGGCTTTGGATCAGTCCAGCTCTGGCTGTTGTAGCCATTTGGGGAGTGAACCAGTGGGTGGAAGTTCTCTCTCTCTATCTCTCTGAAGTCAAGGAGTCTGGAATTCCATCCAGGTCTCCCACATGGGTGGCAGGGTCTTGAGTACTTGGGCCATCTTTCAATACTTTTCCAGGGAGCTGGATCGGAAGTGGTATAGCAGGGGCTCAATGCTCATGTGGGATACTGGTGTCGTGGGCAGTGGCTTAACCTGCTGCACCACAACGCTGGCCCCTGTACCACTGCTTTAATTTTGATAATACCCCTTGTGGACACACGGCATATCCAACTCTTTATATAGTCCAAGCCATTGATCCTTTCTTTAGTGCTGTGTTCCCTCACTTTGAACTTCAGAAAGTCTCTCCCAAGACAGTGGTTATTAAATATTTATTTCATCTTCAGGACTTTTATTGCATAATATTCTTCCCACATTTTATTCTAGTCCATCTGGAATTTAGCTTAATTTCCCATGTAAGATGAAGCACCAAATTGATATTTTCTCCCCAAATGGTTGAGATATAAATCCAACTGGCGTGACATTTTGCTTCTGTTAGAAGATACTCTTGTTTGCTCTGCTCTGTCTTTGGCCAGCCCCTCTGGGACATTACCCAGGGCGATTGTTCTTACCCTGCACCCACACTTTAAATTAGAACGCCGTGATTCCTGTCTTGTCACTCATGTAAGCACAGCACCTGGGGCCTGGGACATGGTAGGATCTCAATAAATACCTGGCGAAAAAAGTGAAGAAGTGAATGAATGAATGAGCAAATAAATGAAGAAGTACAACACGCCAGCCCTGATCTGGACCTCGTGAACATATTTCTGTTGGGAACAACTTTCTTCCCCTGCCTTTGTGAGGCCCACGGATAACAAACATTTCACTCATCCTATGCTGGGTACCTCCTGCCATGTAATAAAATACCCACAACTGGCTTAAAACTGTAATCCTGTCAATTTCCACTCACTGACCTGTGTCTCAATGATTTCGGTAGAATTCAGTGGAGAAGACTTACCTCTGCCCCTCGCCATGTTAGCTGAGACTAGAACATTCAAGAAGGCTTCTTCCCTGCATGTCTGGCACATCAGATAGGACCCCTCACATGGCCATGGGCACCTAAGCCACGGGTCTGAGGCTGTGTACCCCGGGCACCCATTCCCACTCTCACCTGGCTTCCGCGACCCTGCTCCACATGGTTCCTCCACAGGCTCTCTCCACATGGCTTCTCAGGGAGTCGTCTCTTTCTTTCTCTCTTTCAAGATTTATTTATTTGAAAGTCAGAATTACAGAGAGAGGGAGGGAGATCTTCCATCCACTGATTTAATCCCCAAATAGCATCAACAGCCAGGGTCGGTCAAGACCAAAGCCAGGAGCCTGGAACTCTATCCAGGTCTCCCATGTGGGTGGCAAGGACCCAAGCACTTGGGCCGTCTTCTGCTGCTTTCCCAGGTGCATCAGCAGAGAGCTGGAGCAGAAGTGGAGCAGGCAGCATCGATCCGTTGCTCATATGGGATGCCGGCCTTGTAGATGATACCTTACCCTGCTGCGCCACAATTCAGATAGCTTTCCCCTAACAGGGAGCTCAGGCATAAAGCTTGGGCCAGAGCTGGCCGGGGGTGACTTCTGTCCCATTCTGTTGGGTAATACAAGGCAAGTCGAAGGAGAGAGGGTTATATAATGATGGGCATAGAAAGATATAGTTCTGGGCTTGGTGTTGTGGTGCAGGGAGCTAAGCCACCACCTGCAACACCAGCATCCCGTATGGGAGCACCTGTTCGAGTCCTGGCTGCTCTGCTTCCAGTTCAGCTCCCATTAATGTGCCTGGAAAGGCAGTAGATAATACCCCAAATATCTGGGCTCCTGCCACCCATACAGGAGACCCAAATGGAATCTGGGTTCCTGGCTTCTGGCTGGACCATCCCCAGACATTGTGGCAATTTAGGGAGCAAACCAGTGAACTAGCAGATGGAAGATCATTCTCTCTCTCTCTCTTTCAAATAAATAAATAAATATTTTTATTTAAAAAACCTAGAAAGGCATAGTTCCTTGGGAGCCGCTGTATAGCTGACTTCCATAGTGCATTACATAGCTCTTTGTTGCCCACTCAACAGGGCCAGGCAGGAAGCAGGTGCGATGAGAGGCCACACAGACACCGTCTGCTGCAAAGCAGGGGACATGTGGACCCAGACCATTACCGGGCCTGAGGCAGGTGCCCCTGCCAACCTGCGACAGTGAGTGCCTAGGAAGGCTTCCACAGAGGAAGGAACCCAGACCTGGGCTTGTTAAATGAGTGGAACAATAGTCGGTTGAACGAAGAGCACACTCAAAGGTAGACTGGTGAGAAAACTTAGACATTCAGTCTTTTTTTTAAAAAAGGTTTTATTTATTTATTTGAGAGGCAGAGTTACAGACAGTGAGAGGGAGACACAGAGAGAAAGGTCTTCTGTCTGCTGCTTCACTCCCCAAGTGTTTGCAATGGCCTGAGCTGGGCCAATCTGAAGCCAGGAGCCAGGAGCTTCTTCCTGGTCTCCCATGCGGGTGCAGGAGCCCAAGCTCTTGGACCATCCTTCACTGCTTTCCCAGGCCATAGCAGAGAGCTGGATCAGAAGAGGAGCAGCCAGGACACAAACCAGCACCCATATGGGATACTGGCACCGCAGGTGTTGGCTTAGCCTACTCTGCCACAGCGCCGGCCCCGAGGCCCAGTCTTGGTGAATCACTGAAGTTCAAGTCAGAGAGATGAGGTGGGAGGCAAACAAAGCAGGCTCCCAACAACAGGAGGCGGTGGAAGCTGAGAGTCTGGCTGTCTGGGTGGGCACTTGGTGCAGTGGCTAAGATGCTCACATCCCATACTGGAGTGACTGGGTTCAAGTCCCTGCTCTGCTTCCCGTACAGCTTCCTGCCTATGTGCACCTGGGAGGAGGCAGGCAGCAGGCGTCCCTGTTCCCCACATGGGAGGCCCAGGCTGAGTTTGGGCTCCTGGCTGCTGCCTGAACCAGCCCCATCCTGGCTGTTGCAGGCAACTGGGGAGTGAGTCAGTGGATGGAAGATCTTTGTCTGCCCATGTCTTTCTCTCTCTGCCTTTCAAATTAAGGGGGAAAAAAGTCTGAATTTCATCATGATGATTGCTAACCAACTCTGGGTATCAGAACTATCACAGCAGGTGCAAATATTCTGATGTTGAGTTATTCAAGCACCAGTGAGAGCTGTAGGGGGATCCATCCGTATCAAGAGAGGGAATGGGCTGGAAATAGGGTTGGGAACAGTAGCCATGTGAGGAAGGACATCTGAACAGAATGGCTACACCCGGGACATGCCAGAGTCTTACCATCTTTTCGCAGCAAGATGGAGCCACCCATTGTTTACATCAAGGTATGGGACTGGGAGAGGTATTTGGCACAGAGCTTAAGCTATCGGTTGGGCCACCTGCATCCTATGTCAGGGTGCCTGGGTTCAAGTCGTGGCTCTGTTCTCAATTCCAACTTCCTGCTGGTGCTCACCCTGGGTGGCAGCAGGTGACGGTTCAAGTACTTGGATCCCTGCCACCCACATGGGAGACCAGGATTGACTCCCTGGCTCCTGGCTTTGGCCTGGAGCAGCGTTGGCTGTTGGCGGCAAATGGAGAGTGAACTAGCAGTTGCAAGCTCTCTCTCTCAGTGTCTCTCTCTCTCAGTTTCTCTCTCTCCCTCTCAGTTTCTCTCTCTCTCTCTCCCTCCCTCCCTCTCAGTTTCTCTCTCTCTGTCTCATACATGTGGCCTCATCTAGAACTGGGGTGGGCTTGTGACTGCTTCAACCAACAGGCAGCAGCCACAGTGATGGCCAGTGACTTCTGAGCCCATGGAGCTTTGAGGATACTTTCTTCGGGAGAAGCCAGCGTGCTGGAGTGGCCACGTGTACTTGCTCCAGTCCAGAGTCCAGCTGAGCTCTCAACCCACCACCAAGCACATTACCAGCCACGAGAATGAACTGCTTGGACATCAGCCCAGCGGAGTCTTCCAACGACTCCAGCCCCAGCAGCGGCCTGACTTCAGCCGCAGCAGAGACAGCAAGTGAGAACAGCCCTCCTGAACCCTTCCTGGATTCCTGACTCATGAAATCAGAGGAAAAAGAAGACGGTTGCTTGAAGCGGCTTAACTTGGTAATAATTAAGCAGTCATACTTAACTGAAACTCTGAGGTCACAACTCAAACCCTAAACCCAACACTGAAGCAGTCAGACATGAAATGCAAATCAGCAAGCTGGGCCTGGCGCAGGACGGCAGGTGCACCGGTGACCCTGGCTGGGCTGCCCTGGGCTGTGTCCTCACCCGCCCCTTTCTGCCAGCATCCCAGGCTCCCCCCACAGCGGGGTTCATGCGGCTTCCTTAGGAGGCTGGGGGCGGGAGCCGGGGGCCAGGGTAACCCTCCCCTCTCCCCTCTTCCCCCCTCTCCTCTTGGTGTGCCTCCTCCTCGGCTCAGGCTCCTGCCAGCTAGTGAATCCCATTCTATTTCTAGCTTCTGCAAGGTGACTTGTCTCCAGCTCTGATGACACCACTTCCTCCCTTTGTTCCTTCAGCCTACAGTGCCAGCAACTTCCTGCTATTGTTAATTTCCGATTACTTCACCCGCTCCTGTTTGTACCCTCGGCTCCTCCATCCCCTGTGTAACCACCTCCAAATGTCAATGTTCCTCTGTTGTTGTTGTTTTCCCCCAAGATTTATTTGTTTGAAAGGCAGAGCTCGAGAGAGAGAGAGAGAGAGAGAGAGAGAGAGAGTTATATTCTATCTTGAGTCCCCAAATGCCCACAGTAGCCAAGTCTGGGCCAGGCCAATTACATCCTGGTCTCCCACATGAATGGCAGGGGCCCAAGTTCTTGGGTCATCATCCGTTGTTTTCCCAGGAGCAGCCAGGGCTCCCCCCCAGCATTCCGATACGGGATGCTGACATTGCAAAGCAAGGCTTGCCCCGCTGCGCCACAGTACCAGTTCGATGTTCTGTGTTTTTTTTTTTTGTTTTGTTTTTTTTGACAGGCAGAGTGGACAGTGAGAGAGAGAGAGAGAGAGAGAGAAAGGTCTTCCTTTTTGCCGTTGGTTCACCCTCCAATGGCCGCCACGGCTGGCGCGCTGCAGCTGGCTCATCACGCTGATCCGAAGCCAGGAGCCAGGTGCTTCTCCTGGTCTCCCATGGGGTGCAGGGCCCAAGCACTTGGGCCATCCTCCACTGCCCTCCCTGGCCACAGCAGAGAGCTAGCCTGGAAGAGGGGCAACCGGGACAGAATCCGGTGCCCCAACCAGGACTAGAACCCGGTGTGCCGGCGCCGCAAGGCGGAGGATTAGCCTAGTGAGCCGCGGCGCCGGCCGATGATCTGTGTTTTATGTGAGAGCACTTCAGTGTCCTCATCAGGTGCGCACAGTCACAGAACCCCCAGCCCACTGTGCACGAGGAGGAGTGTGGGCCCACGTGCTCGGATGTCCCAGAGCCGCAGAAGCAGAGATTGTACCTGTCATGGTTCAAATGCCGTGGATGCCAGTGGCCCTCCAACTTCCACGCAGAAGGAGACAGCCAAAGAGATAGAGAAGGAGCTGCTGGAACCATTCCCACCCAGAGTCAGGAGCACCAAGCACCAAGCACCGAGCACCAAGCACCAAGCACCGATGTGCAGACTCCATGGGAGGGACTGAGGACTCAGAGGGGAGCAGACAGTGAGTCCTCCCGTGCGCTTACACTGCCGTGGGGGTGACACACATGGACAGGAGGCGTGGATGGCAGAGGCCATGCAGAGGTTAAAAGGCGGGTGACGCATGAACACCACCGCATGTGCGGGGCAGGCAGGCCTCATGCGGGCAGCGCGATGGCAGCTCTGAGACAGAGGCCCCTGAGCACAGATGTGGGGACACCGTGTCCCCAGAAGGGGAAATGGCCATCGCAGGGGCCCTGAAGCAGGAAACAGCAGGAAGGGCGTGAGGAACCCCGAGAAGGGTGGCCTGGCGTGGACCGAGAGAGCAGGAAGGAAGTGGTGAGGGGGAGGGGAGAGGCTGCGGGGGGCCACAGGAGCCAGGAGGCGCTGTTTGGATTTCAGTCTACGAAAAATGAGAAGCCATTGGAAGGTTTTATGCTAGGAAGTGATTGATGGTTTTTTTTAAAATGTATTGATTTGAAAAGCAGACTGACAAGTGAGAGAGAGAGAGAGAGAAATTTTCCATCCGCTGATTCACTCCCCAAATGCCTGCAAAAACCAAGCTGGCGGGTCAAAACTGGGAGCCAAGAACTCTGTCCAGATCACCCACGTGAGTGGCAGGAACTCAAACCCTCGGACCACAATCCACTGCCTCCCGAGCACCTTAGCAGGAAGCTGCATTGGAAACAGAGCCAGGGCTCCAACGGCACTCGGCCAGAAGACGCAGGCGTCCTGAGCAGCGGCTTCACCCACTGGCCCCTGGTTTACGCTTCCGAAAGACCTCTCTCGCTGGAGCGTCAGGACGACGAGGAAGGAGCAAGCGTGGAAGCCGGACAACGAGCTGGCGAGCTCGGCCAGTGGCCCAGGCGGGAGCCAGTGGCAGGGTGAGAAGTTTGGCTTTGCGAGACCTCTGTGTCACAGCAACCAAGCCGGGTGTGGGGGCCCTGTGGAGTGCAGGCCGCGGGGTTCCCTCCCCAGAGAGGCTGCATGAGCAGGCCCAGGCCCAGCGACAGCATTTGCATTGCTGACAGTCATCATATGATGGTGATGCGGCCTGTCCAGGAACCACACTCTGAAAACCACCGCTCCAGAACAATGCTTTCTGACGACGGTATCATAAGGGCCCCATCTATGCTGTTAAATCTTCTAACAGTTACACTGAAAAAATAAAAAGAAAGGTGAACATAATTTTAATAAAATACTTCACTTGTAGTTATTTTATTAATACTTAATAAGCCATTAATATTTTATTAACGTATCCAGGACTATCATTTCAACATGTTATCAATATTGCTAAATAATTAATGTGATATTTTACATTCTATTTTTCATATTAAGAGTTTGAAATCCCAGAGAGAGAGAAAGACAGGCTGAAGTAAAGATCTCCCATCTGCTGTTTCACTCCCCCCAATAATGGCCACAAAGCCAGGAGCCAGAAACTCAATCCAGGTCTCCCGTGTACGGGGCAGGGACCTAACCACTTCTGGGCTGCACAGTAGCAGGAAGCTGGGATTGGGAGCAGAGCTGGGACTGGAACCCAAGCACTCCAAAACCGGATGTGGGCCTCCCAAGCTGCATCATAACGATAGTGCCACACGTATGCCCCGCCCCCACCTTGTGTGCTTTATGCCTACGGCCCGTTTCAGTTAGCACTGCTCACGCCCTCCATAGCCACACTGGTGGCCGGTGATCACCGCGCCAAGGCCGGGAGCCTACACAGCGCCAGCCCGGAATGTCAGCTCGTCTTGGAGACCAGTGAGCTCAGGAGGGAAAGTTCCCTCTTGCATTCAGCAACACAGAGGAGCTCTAGCAACAAACAGTTTCATTTTTGTGAAGTGGAGGGAGGGGGTATGCAGACGCTTCCTTCCTGAAGTTGGGCTAAGGTCTGAGAGTGGATGGATCAGGCTGACAAAACTCAACAGCGACGCTGGACCCAGGAACAGCGCCATCCTATCCCTGCTGATGGAGAACTGAATGTCAACCCTGTAGTGCACTTACCCCAAAATCGAGCCCAGCCTCTAGACCCACGGGTTTGCAAAACAACCAGGGGACCACAGAACATGTTAAAGGACACCCAGAGGCGCAAACAGCCGAGTCAGACCGTGAGATGAACGAGAAGGAGAACTGTTACAGAGGAAAAGACGTAGAGGTACAAAACAAGTGTAACGCATGGATGCAGTGCGAATTCTAATCTGAAAAACCCAGGAGTTACAATCAATCCCGGGGGCCAGCGCTGTGGCATAGCGGGTAAAGCTGCCGTCTGCAGTGCCGGCATCCCATATGGGCACTGGTTCGAGTCTGGGCTGCTCCACTTCCGATCCAGCTCTCTGCTATGGCCTGGGAAAGCAGTAGAGGATGGCCCAGTAGAAGAAGTAGTCCAGCAGTAGAAGCAGTCCTTGGGCCCCTGCACCCACACGGGAGACACAGAAGAAGCTCCTCGCTCCTGAATTCAGGACAGCCCAGCACTGGCCGTTGCGGCCATTTGGGGAGTGAACCAGCAAATGGAAGATTTCTCTCCCTCTCACTCTCACTCTGCCTCTCTGTAACTCTGCCTTTCAAATAAATACATCTTTAAAAAAATAAAATAAATCGAGGAAATTTGGAGACAGGTTTGATATTCGATACTATTAAGGAATTGTTAATTTTTTTAGATGTAGTGTTACAGTTATGCTTTCTGAAGGAATCTAGTATTTTGGAAATACATATTTATGGACAGAATCACAATGCCTGGGATTTGCTTTAAACTGATTCGAGGGGAGGCGGAATAAATAAAACAAGACAGGCCATATGGTAATACTTGAAGCTGCGTGATGGGTTCTTGGAGGATCATTATTCTCTTCGTGGGTGGCTGAGCAGTACCATAAGGTTAAAAGGGAGGGCTGGACGACTGTGAAGACGGGAGCGAGGATTTTACTTTTCTTTCTAGACAGGAGCGGTAGCCTCAGGAGCTGAAAAGAGACGCAGTGACGAGAGACAGCAAGACAGGGACCACGCCAGGCTCCAGGGCATATGCGCTCGGGCAGGGTCTTGTGCTCCCCGATAAGGAGCTGAGTCGCTGGCTGCTTTACCGCCAGTCCTCGAGACTGCTGCTCCTGGACTAACACGTTGGTCCCCGCCCAGGAGCCACAGGTCCCCCTGCACCTGCTCAGCAACCAACTCCTCTGCGCGCCCGCGCCCAGCCCGGGCCCTACACCCCATCATCCCCCGCGCCGTTCTGGGGGGCGCATTCTTGCTTCAGACTGGAGCAAGGTGAAGCAGAGGGTGTCGCGTGGCCTTCTGGGAAATGCAGTTCTCGTTTCCGGAAGGAGCCGCCGCCTAACCTACGCGCGAGACTACACACCCCACAAGGCATCGCGCACACGGCGGCTGAGCGGTGTGTTGCTGCCCCCGCGTGGCGGCTGAGGGCTGATGCCCGGGTCTGGGAACCACGGCTAGAGGTGCCGCCCGAGCCGTAGGAGCTACGCGGAGGATCTTTCCGGGAAGCCCTAGAAAGTTCTCCGGAGGAAAAGACTCCCAGCCTGGGCCGGAAAGGATGATCTTAATGAAGGAACGGGAAGAGGGAACCGCACGAGGATTAACGGAGCTCAGGGCAGTACCAGTCGGCAGCACGCTGTGGTTATTAGTGCTTATGGGGTGAGCGCCTCTCACGTGCTGAGCACCGCCCCCCGCGTTTTGCATGTGTTGACTTGGCCCATCTCCCCCAAAAGCGACTCGAGGTATCAGGCCTTTTTACAGGAATGAAACTGAGGCTCGGAGAAAGCAAGCTGGCCAGATTCACTCAACAGATCAGTGGCAGGGCTGGGATTTGGACCCCGACTGTCCAACCTTGAAAGTCCATGCCTTCTCCACTATGGACATCCGATTGATCGCCCAATCAGATTATCCCGAGACTGTAGTTAGCACGGGGATCGATTCTAGCTGGCCATTAGCGTGTGACTCCGTTGGTGATTGTCAGTGCTTGCTCCTACCCAATTTTGTGATTTATCTCTCGAGGACCAAGTTAACAAAGAACTAACTTTATAATTAGCACATGAATCAGCTCCGGCTTCCGTTTGTTCGCGATCGGCTCTCTGATCAGCACTTGAATCAGCAGCCAGGCTTGAGTAAGGAGCTGGTTTCTGAATCAGAGACCCGCACCAGGGATCCTGCTGTTGCCCAGAAAAGCCCGGGTCGTTTTGGCCTAGGTGACCTCCTCCTCCAGGGCGCCCCCATCCACTCCCCGAAACCCACCGCCGCCTGCCAGGCTCCCTCGCGTCAGGCTGGGTGATTTCCTCGGCCCTCCCCGATCTTGTTTCTGATGGAATGGCGCAGCGACGACCACAGGTGCAGAAATTACCTGTTCTCTGCCGGAGCAGGGGCCACATTCACTTCACGGGCGTGTTCCCAGCATCTGGCCGGACACACAGCGTGGGCTCTGTGAATGCTGGGGCCGAGGGGGCTGGCTGCTCACTGCCATCCCCCGCCCTGCGCTTAGCAAATCAGCCCAGAGTCACTTTGCTCTCAGTTGGGTCGGGTTTGTCATCAGCCATTCCAAAGACAGGGGAACAGGGGAGGAGGGTGGGTGGTCAGGCTGGGGCTGTGAACTCCCTGGAGAATCTGGTGTAGTGGGGGCATGGGGACCCCATAACCTCTGGCTGCCGGCTCCCCCACGGAGGTTATGGAGCTGGTGATGGTGAATACTGGGGCCTCCAGGGGCCATACACTGAACAGAGGTTGGGGGGCAGCTGCCCAGCCTGGGGTGATCACGTGACCAGTGCTCCTCAATAAAACAGAAGCAGAAGGGATGTTTGTAGGTCAGTTCTGGGCTTTTTCAGGTTTTTCAGGAAGACGGTGAACCTTCTTCATTCTGCCTCCTCCCACTTGCCAGATGGAAGCAGGCAATTCTGAGCCCCAGGAGACAATGGACTCACGGAGGAGCAAGTCTGGTGTGTGACTCGCCCCGTGCAGGCCGGGACACCTGGATGGAGATATTGTGTGAGGTCCCTGGAATCCAGCGGGTCACTCGTTACAGCAGCTGGCATCACGCTGCCTGACACGCTGGCCCTTCCTCCTGGGCCCCCCACCCCACCCCCACCCCCGACGCTGGTAAGGTGTGGGTGTCCTTTCGTATAAGGAGCCCCTGGGCCCGGGCTGGGGTGATCTGGCTTCCCCACAGCAGGCTGCAGGTGCCCTAGCTGCTCCCTGTTTGTTATTAAAATCGACCAGTGGTGCAGCAGGTGAAGCTGGGGTGGTGTATCCCACATCAGAGGGCCTGGGGTGGAGTCCCGCCTTCACTCACCAGAGTTACAGAGAGAGGGAGAGAGGTCTTCCATCTGCTGGTTCACTCCCCCAAAATGGCCACAGTGGTCGGAGCTGGGCCGATCCGAAGCCAGGAGCCGGGAGCTTCCCTGGGATCTCCCAGGGGCCCAAGGACTTGGGCCATCTTCTATTGCTTTCCCAGGCCACAGCAAAGAGCTGCTTCAGAAGAAGAGCAGCCAGGACATGAACTGGTGCTTATATGGGCTGCCGGCACCATAGGTGGAGGCTTAGCCCAGTGTGCCACAGCACCAGCCCCTCATCTTTCCTTTTTTAAAGATTTATTTATTGGGGCCGACATCATGGCATAGCGGGTAAAGCTACCATCTACAATGCTGGCATCCCATATGGGTGTCATTTTGTGTCTTGGCTGCTCCACTTTCCAGTCCAACTCCCTGATAATGGCCTAGGAAAATGCAGCAGAGGACGACTCAAGTATTTAGGCCCCTGTCACCCACGTGGGAAACTCAGAAGTTCTTGCCTCCTGGCTTCAGCCTGGTCCAGCCCTAGCCATTGCTGCTATCTGGGGAGTGAATCAGCAGATGGAAGATCTTTCTCTCTCTCCCCCCTTCTCTCTTTGTAACTGACTTTCAAATAAAGAAATAAATCTTTTTTAAAAAAAATTTATAAGGGACAGTGACAAAGAGGAAGAGGGAGAGAGACATCTTCCATCTACTGGCTCCTTCCCCAAAAGTCCACAACAGCTAGAGTTGGGCCAGGGCCAGACCAGGCCAAAGTGAGGAGCCAGGAGCTTCTCCCGGGTCTCCCACATGGGTGTCAGGAACACAACCACTTACATCATCGTCCAATACCTTTTCCAGGCGCATTAGCAGGAAGCTGGATCAGAAGCGGAGCCCTGGGGTGCCGATACAGGGTGTGGGTGTTCCAAGCAGCAGCCTAACCCACTGGGGCAAAATACCTACTCCCCAACTGTCTTCTCTCTCTCTCCTCTCTCTCTTGCTCTCTCGCTGCCTTTCAAACGAATCTATTTTAAAAAGCTGTCATGGGATTTCCCTCTGTTCTGTGCGCATACGTAAACTTTTCCCCCACGGCCTTCCGGGCTCTTCTCCCAAGCTGGGAGCTGCACTTCCTGAAAGATTCTGAGAGTTGTGTTCACCTCTCTGCCTGGGGTGGGGGTGGGGCTGGGGGTGGGGGTACCTCGTGCACAGGGTCTTGGTGGTGGCCTGGAGAAGGCGGTGCCCTCCTGGGGCCCGCTGCTCTGACCTGGTGCGTGCGGCGCATGTGTGTGCAGGGGGCGTGCTCTCCTTGGCGCCTGCTCTGTTGACCCTACTGTGTTCAGGTGCACCGTCAGCCTGATCTTTGAAGGGAGTTCCCAGAGTCCTCCGCACCCTTTTGTGTGAGCCCCACCGGCCGGACCTGGGTTGACAGGGGCTGGCTGAGGCATCAGAGGACGTCACTGTGACCCCCCCACACACACTTTGCTTGAACAAAATTGGGACATGGAAGGGGCCAAAGTCCCTTTATAAAGTGACCTTTTAAAAATACATATATTTGAAGTATTTATTTGAAAGGCAGAGGCAGACACAGAGCATCATCCATCTGCTGGTTCACTGCCCAAGTGCCAGCAACAGCCAGGGCTGGGCCAGGCTGCAGGGGGAGCCAGAAACTCCATCTGGTCTCCCACATGAGTGGCAGGGGCCAAACGTCTGTGAGCCATCAGCTGCTGCCTTGCGGGCTGCACATTCACAAGAAGCCAGCATCAGAAGTGTGGAGCCAGGGTGCCGATGTTGTGGTGTAGCAGGTAAAGCTGCCACCTGCAGTGCAGGGATCCCATATGGGCGCCGGTTCGAGGCCTGGCTGCTCCACCTCTGATCCAGCTCTCTGCTATGGCCTGGGAGAGCAGTAGAAAATGGCCCAAGTCCTTGGACCCCTGCACTCACCTGGGAGACTCTTGGCTCCTGGTTTCACATTGGCACAGCTCCCGCCATTGCAGCCATCTGGGGGGTTAACCAGTAGATGGAAGACCCCCCCCCACACACACCTCTGCCTCTCTGTAACTCTGCGTTTCAAATAAATAAATAAATCTTAAAAAGGGGGGGGGGGAGCCAGGATTCAAACCCAGGAACTCTGCCATGGAATGCAGGTATCCTAAGTGGTGCCTTAAACACTGCTCCAAACACCCGCCCAGAAAGTGACCTTGTGGGGGCCAGGTGGACTGACCGCATGGATCTGAGTGTGCAGGCAGGTGCACTCAGGTGTGTCTGTGTGTGTGTGCATGCGTGTATTCCCACCTCTTATGTTTGATGTGAATCCCTGAAGGTGTTTCTTGTGTGGATGTGTGGTTTGGACACACCTGGGGTGAGGCTGCGTGTGTGTGCAGTGCACGGCTGTGTGTCTGAAGGGTGAGTCCGAGGGTCTATGTATTCCAGATGCCTGCGTGCGTGTGCTCCGGTGAGCCTCAGAACTCCCGGTGTGCCAGCGTGCGTGTGGGTGTGAACCGAGTGTGTCTGTGGATATTCGGGCGTGTTCTGTGTGCATGGGACTGCGTGTGGGTCTGAGCCATCGCCCCCGCAGGGCCCCCTCGGCTCTCAGGCAATTTAATTTCATTCTTTCTGCTGTGGCTGTTTCTGCTGCTTCCGGCCCCTTCTCCAGATGTAGCAATTAAGCAAATACAGTAATTAAGCGGAGTCCCCCAAACAGCCATCCCACCAGGATCGCCTTCCAGAAGCTAATGACGCAGACACACACGGCACAATGTGGGCACCTCAGGCACCCCCAGGCTGCGCTGCTGTGGCGTGAAGGCACAGGCAAGCCGCTCACCAACAGCACAGTCCCTTCCTATACCTTGTCATTCAGGCCTCAGCATAACAGCCACCTATTCCAGGAAGCCTCCCAGGCTAGGCATGAGGAACAGGGGTTGGACTCCACCTACCGGGGCCCCACACCTGCTCGGGGCCACTCTGGCTATTCTGTCTCTCAGCAATTGCCCTGGTGGCCAGGACTTGGGCCTTCCACATCACAGTCTCTCCAGCCTGTGCGTCTGCTAGCCCAGCCTTGCCCACTCAGGGCTGTCTGGAGCCAGGAGTGCCTCCCTTCGGGGCCGTGCGCCTTCCGTGGAGGCAGAACCTGGGTTGCTTTAGTCCTCGCCATGTCCAGTGCACGTTGAACCAAGGTGGCCTCTGCCTTGGCCCCTCTCTGGTATATGACTCCATCTCTTGTCTCTGTGTTGGTGTCTTGGGCACACACCTGGAGAACGGGCCCCTCCCCCTGGCATGGCCGTGGAGGGCGGCTCCCTGTGCATTTCAGGTGTGCTTGGTTCGGCCTCTTGAGTCTCCAAGCCAGGACCTCAGCAGTAGCTGCAGCAGCACCTAGGAAATTGTGTTTTCTTTCTTTCAATTTTTATTCATTTGTTTTCATTTTAGTTGAGAGACACAGCGAGATCTTCCATCCACTGAGTCACTGCCCCAAATGCTCAGAGCAGCCAGAGCCGGGCCAGGCAGAAGCCAGGAGCCTGGAGTTCAGTCTGGGTCTCTTGTGTGGGTAGGCAGCAGAGATCTAAGTACCAGTGCTATCACCTGATGCCTCCCAGGGTGCACATTAGCTGGAGGCTGGGTCAGAAGCAGAGGAGCCAGGACCCCAACCAGGCGCTCGGATATGGGGCGTGGGTGTCCCCGACGGCAGCATCTTTACTGCTCTCCAAAGGCCTGAGCTGGGAACTTGTTAAAAATGCAAATGGTTGGGGCTGGCATTGTGGCACAGTGGGTTAAGTTGCTGCCTGCAAAACCAGCAGCCCGTATGGGTGCCGGTTCGAGTCCCAGCTGCTCCAGTTCTGATCCAACTGTCTGCTAATGTGCCTGAGAAAGCAGGGGAAGTGAACCAGAGGATGGAAGATTCTCTCTCTCTCTCTCTTTCCAAATAAATAAATAAATCTTTTTACAAATGCCCATCTGAGCCCCCCTTAGACCTACTGGATCAGAATCTCTGGGTCAGGCCTGAGATCCAGCTGATCTGGAAGGGCTACACTGTGGACCCGTTGTTCAGTCCAGAAGAGCTCCGCACCTGCTTTTCCACCTCAGCTGTGAGCCAGCTCTCGGTTCCACTCCCACTCCTCACGGGGAAAACCACCCTGCAAGGGGGAGGGGGAGACAGGGGCATAAGTGCTCCCACTTCTCTGAACTTGGCTGTGGAAATGAGGAAGCAACTCCTATGTGTTCTACAAAGTTCTGAAAATTCTCCTGCAGATCTGAGCCCCTGCTGCCCAGAGAAGCTCCCTCTATCAGGTTTCTCGCTCCCCTGTCTCCCTCCCTGGGATCCCCCTCCAAATCATCAGATTTTTTAAAATTTATTTGAGAGGTAGAGTTACAGACAGTGAGAGGGAGAGACAGAGAGAAAGGTCTTCCTTCTGTTGGCTCACTCCCCAAATGGCTGCAATGGCCACCATTGTGCCAATCTGAAGCCAGGAGCTAGGTGCCTCTTCCTGGTCTCCCATGTGGGTGCAGGGGCCCAGGCACCTGGGTCATCCTCCACTGCCCTCCTGGGCCACAGCAGAGAGCTGGACTAGAAGAGGAGTAGCCGGGGCTAGAACCGGCACCCATATGGGATGCTGGCGCCGCAGATGGAGGATTAACCTACTGCACGATGGTGCTGGCCCGGGTTCCACTGAATTCTAAGCCCCACCCTTATCTTGGGATGGTCTCCCTGCCTGTCCCTGTCTCACCCAGCTCTACCACGGCTGTTGCCTCTCTGAAACTTCTTCAGCCTTGTTCAGCTTGGCGGGCATCCCCCGTGCTGGGCCAGGAACACAGATGAACCTCGCTAATGATGTGGAAAGACGGGCCCTAGGGCTCAGTTAATTTTAGATACAATTTTTCAGTGCTCGTAAGTGGGAGGAGCCAAAGTGGGCTGTGGGGACTCCAGCACACACACCTCCCTCTCCCAAGGTCGCCATACTCCTGCACTTAGGTAGGGGGTCCCGCAGGTCCGTGAGGCTGCCTCGGCCAAGGCTGTGCCTCCTCCCAGGAGATCGGGTGCCCCACATTGCTCTAGGCAGGTTCCCATGCCCCTCTTCCTGCGGAACGCCCCCCGCACCCTCTCCCAGGCATTGGGACGGGCAGACACAGCTCCTGGTGAGTCATGGGTGGGTGCCACTCCAAGCAGGGTCTTCTATGACGCAGTGGGACTGAGTGGAAGGAAAGGAAAACCGCAGACAACATTTCTCTGGGTCAACACCGCCTGCCCCCTGCCTCTGTCCTGTTTCCGGTCTTCTCCCTCCTCTCCAGGACATGCAGTCCATGTGTCTCTAGGGCTATCCCTAATCCCAGAGGGCCCAGGCTCATGGAGCCAAGTTTTCCCCTCGGCCTTGCAAGATCAGGCCTGGAACTGGGCGTGGCCCAGGTAAGGAAACTCCACCTGTGGAAGGACCTCCCAGGGAGGTGGTGCTACACAGGTGGGCAGAGGGAGACAGGTCTGGGGGCTGTAGAATGGGGGTTACCCTCACAGTTGAGTGAGTGCTGGACACACACGCGCCCGCACTTCCCCGCCCCGCCCCTGCGTTAGAGCCACGCCCGCCTCTGTGCACCTGTCTGTCTCTGCCTCTGCCCGCCTTTCCCAGACTTGTCTCTGTCTCTGGCGTCTGTCTCTGAGTCTCTCCTTGCCCCCGTATTCCCATGAACATGTGTGTTTCTCTCTTTCTCTCAGCCTCTCTACTCCTCCCAGTCCCTCCATCTAAGTCGGCTGTCTTTTTGTCTCTGTCTCTCTCCCTCACTCTCTGCGTCTGTCTGTCTCAGTCTCTCTGAACCCCAGGATTCTCGCTCCCAGCACTCAGGGCGACTCTTCGAGAGGTGGGGCTAGGGGTGCGTCTTTGAAAAGGGGGAGGGGGTGGCTGCTGCCTACGCCTTTAAGCGCGGGCGCGCGCGGGGCCTGCGCCTTTAAGCGCGGGCGCGCGCGCGGCCCTGGGTTCCCGGCGAGGAGGCCGCGGGAGCTCCTGGACCCGGCCCGCCTGCCCGGCCCCCGCCCGGCCCCCGCCCCGGTCCCGGCGGGGGAGGGGTCTCTGAGCGCGGCCCCTCCCCCCTTCGCCCCCACCTGCGCTGCGGTGCCCCCATCCCGCGTGTCCCTGTCTGTCTGTCCGTCCGCGACCGGGCCTCGCCCCACCCCGGCCCTGGGGCTGCCCAGTCGCCCCCCTACCCACTGCAGCCGACCCCCTCCTTCGGGGCCAGCCGCAGCCTGGAAAGCAAGCCGGCACGCGCCCCAGACCAGGCCCTGCACCCCGGCACCGGGGGCCTGCACCCCCTGACTGGATCAAGACACCTGGAAATCCGAGCCTGGTACCCAGATCTGGGGATAGATCCCTGAGACCCGGCGCCTGGACCCTAGTATCTGGAGCTGGAATCCCAACATCGGTCCCTGGGACCCCAAGATTTGGAACCTGAACCCCATGAATTGAAACCAAGACCTCAAGATTTGGCATCTCAGACCTCAGATCTGGAGCTGAACTCTGAATTCTGTGCCTGGGACCTTGAAATCCCAGATTGGATTTTTCAGTCTCTACCCTGGAACCCACTCTTTGGGACCCGAACCCTGGGATGTAGGCCTTGGATTTCCAGCTCTGAACCATGGAATTCCAAGAGGCCTGAACCTGGACATGGGCCTGAAGTGCTTGCTGCAGATCTGATGTTGAAATGTGGGACTAGAGACCTCTGTACCTTAACTCAGCACCCCAATATCTGGACGCAGAACCCCAGCTTTGGATTCCCAGGGTTGGGCTTCGGACTCACACACTAAGCGCCCAGGTTTGGCTGTTTCGCATCCCAAGACTGGAGCTGGGAGACCCTGACCCTAAACAACACAACCTGGGGCCTGGGTCTCTTAAAACCGGACCCTAGAGAGACCTAGTAATATCTGGGGGGTCTGGGACCCCAACCTTTCAGGTCTGGAGATTTCGTGGCCACAGATCTGAGCTGAGATACAACACACGGTCCCACCCCGGAAGCCTTTGAGACGCGAAGGCATGACCAGACACCCCCTCCAGTGCCCTGACCTCTGACCCCCTTGGAGCCGGAGGACTCTGCTCCCTGGGGCAGCTTCCAGCTCAGGTAAGATGCTGGGGGGTCTTCCGTGGTAGGGAGGGCCCCGGGAGGAGCTTTGTGGCTGGGGGTGGAGGAAGATGAGGGCCAGGTTCCCTTAGGCACTGTGGGCTTCCGGGGTGGGGGAGACAGGCCCCCAGGGTCCGCCTCCAACACTCTCTGGACACGTGGCCAGCCCTGCCCCTCTCTGACCTTCTCATCCCCCACCGATGGCCGCTCCGGGCCTCTGACCCCCCTCACCCCCGCGCCCAGCTTGTCACCATCTGTCCTGTGTGGCCGCCGCCAGCCGCCTGTCTCAGCGGCCACCTCCGTTCGCTTCTCTCTGGTCATCTTTGACCGCCCCGTCCAGCTCTCTCTGTGTGCTGCTTTTCCCAAGGACCGTTTTCCATGGCTCTTCCCAGTCGTGCCCTCCCGCCCCCAGCCCTCTCGCCCTCTGCTCGCCCCTGACTGTCGGCTGTGGTCTGCGGCCGTCTCCAGCTCCCCTGACATCTCTGTCCGGCTCTCCCCAGCCAGCCCCCTCTACAGCTTCCTCTCTGGCTTCTGCAGCCAGCTTCCACCAACTCTCCCAGTCTACAACCACCTGGCCACCCTGGCCTTTACTGCTGTCGCTCGCTCGCTCTCTCCCTCTCTCTCCACCCCCTACCCCACCCGTTCCTGAATTCTCTCTGATCATTTCTAATGCCTTGGGCTGCCCTAGCTCCCTCAGATGCCTTGTCCCCTCAGGGGCCTTATGCTGCCCCACCGTCCTGGTCGCCGACACGCTTCCTCCCTTCTCCCTCTGAGCACCTTGCCAGCTCCGACCCTCGCTCATCTCCTGGCCACCCAACTACCTCCCCCCTGGTCCTGTCTCACCTCTTCCGATCATCCCACCACCCTGGCCACCTCTTGCCCCTACGGCCAACACTACCCATCCCCGTGACCACGTCCAAAGCCCTGCACCCACCGTACCCAGCACTCCCGGTCTCTGACCATCCTCCGTCTGTTCCCTGGGTCCCTCCAGACCCAGCCCGGAGTCCGACCGTCTCCGCTGGCTTCCGCCGGCACTGACCACTCCTCTCTCCGCCCAGCTCTTCTGCCTTAGCCTCGTTTGTCGTCTTCTCTCCTGTCTCAGCCCACCCTCCCAGGTCCCCCAGAGACCCCCCACTGGCCTCAACCTGCCCTGACGCCCCTCTCCCGGCCCCCACCTTCCCCACAGGCCGCCCCTGCCCGCGATGGCCGTCCTCCCGCTGCTCCTCTGCCTGCTGCCGCTGGCCCCCGCCTCGTCTCCACCCCAGCCGGCCACGCCCAGCCCGTGTCCCCGTCGCTGCCGCTGCCAGACCCAGTCACTGCCCCTGAGCGTGCTGTGCCCGGGGGCCGGCCTCTTGTTCGTGCCACCCTCGCTGGACCGCCGGGCAGCTGAGCTGCGCCTGGCTGACAACTTCATCGCGGCCGTGCGCCGCCGCGACCTGGCCAACATGACGGGCCTGCTGCACCTGAGCTTGTCCCGAAACACCATCCGCCACGTGGCGGCCGGCGCCTTCGCCGACCTGCGCGCCCTGCGCGCCCTGCACCTGGACGGCAACCGGCTGACCTCGCTGGGCGAGGGCCAGCTGCGCGGCCTGGTGAACTTGCGCCACCTCATCCTAAGCAATAACCAGCTGGCGGCGCTGGCGGCCGGGGCCCTGGACGACTGCGCCGAGACGCTGGAGGACCTCGACCTGTCCTACAACAACCTGGAGCAGCTGCCCTGGGAGGCCCTGGGCCGCCTGGGCAACGTCAACACGCTGGGCCTCGACCACAACCTGCTGGCGTCCGTGCCCGCCGGTGCCTTCTCCCGCCTGCACAAGCTGGCGCGGCTGGACATGACTTCCAACCGCCTCACCACCATCCCGCCCGACCCCCTCTTCTCCCGCCTGCCGCTGCTCGCCAGGCCCCGGGGCTCCCCGGCCTCCGCCCTGGTGCTGGCCTTCGGCGGGAACCCGCTGCATTGCAACTGTGAGCTGGTGTGGCTGCGGCGCCTGGCGCGGGAGGACGACCTGGAGGCCTGCGCCTCGCCTCCTGCCCTGGGCGGCCGCTACTTCTGGGCCGTGGGTGAGGAGGAGTTTGTGTGCGAGCCGCCCGTGGTGACCCACCGCTCGCCACCCCTGGCGGTGCCCGCGGGCCGGCCGGCCGCCCTGCGCTGCCGGGCCGTGGGGGACCCAGAGCCCCGCGTGCGCTGGGTGTCGCCCCAGGGCCGGTTGCTGGGCAACTCGAGCCGAGCCCGCGCCTTCCCTAACGGGACCCTGGAGCTGCTGGTGACCGAGCCGGGCGACGGCGGCATCTTCACCTGCATTGCCGCCAACGCGGCCGGCGAGGCCACGGCTGCCGTGGAACTGACCGTGGGTCCTCCCCCGCCCCCCCAGCTAGCCAACAGCACTAGCTGTGACCCCCCGCGGGACGGGGAGCCGGATGCCCTCACCCCGCCCTCCGCCGCCTCTGCCTCCGCAAAGGTGGCTGACACCGTGTCCCCCACCGACCGGGGCGTCCAGGTGACTGAGCACGGGGCCACCGCTGCCCTCGTCCAGTGGCCGGAGCAGCAGCCTCTCCCCGGCATCCGCATGTACCAGATCCAGTACAACAGCTCGGCCGATGACATCCTCGTGTACAGGTGCAGGGCCTGGCAGTGGGGCAACTTGGGAAGGGAGCCGGGGTGGGGGCAGGGGTGCACCTGCTCACCGCCCAGACTGACGCACACAGCTGACAAACGCCACTGCGAGGTTACAGAGGCAATCAGACGGCATGGGGACAGAAATCAGGCGGCAGGGACGACAGGAATCAGGCAGCAAGGGTCAGAGAAATCTGGCCACCGGGGTAGCGGGAAAACAGGATAAAATAAATGGGCAAAAATTAAAAATAAACCAGGCTAAGAAAGATCAAGCAATAATAACACAAGAAATCAGGCAGCGAGAGTAAGTGGAAGAAAGCAGGCAGCGAGAGTAAGTGGTAACAAACATTAAGAGGGAAGCGTGTTGCTGGAGGGGTGAATAAAAGCGAACGTGAGGGGGAGAGAGGGGACCGCCAGGTTGTCCAGGTGACAGGGCAGCAGGAAGAACGGGAGACGAGGCAGGGATCTCCGGTGGCCCTGGGGGCGGGGCGTCAGCAGGGACGCTGGGTCGAGGGTGGTAATCGGAGACCGGGCTCGAGTTTGGGCAGTGAGAGCCGACCCTGCCTTTGGGGTTCTCATA
This sequence comes from Oryctolagus cuniculus, assembly GCF_051225735.1. NCBI lineage: Eukaryota > Metazoa > Chordata > Mammalia > Lagomorpha > Leporidae > Oryctolagus > Oryctolagus cuniculus. The sequence continues at coordinate 20,800,307 of NC_142884.1, forward strand.
CGGTGACATCTGAACTTTTGATTTTCTAAATCAAATTGAATCTAGTTCCAAGTGTTGGCTAGTTAGGCAGGGATATTGAGTTTGCCATTCTCAGGGTAGAGGGCGGGGCTCCCGTCTCCCCTTCCGTCCCTGCAGACACAAAGCCTACGGTTCACACACTCCAGGGAGCCGGTCAGCACCTCCTCCGCCCCCCACAGCCCGAGGGCAGCTGGTCCGCTCTGTGGCTACCGCTCAGCAAGCTCCAGCTTGGCACGGACAACTGTGGGCGACCCCCTGCCCTCAGCACCAGGCTGCGCCCGCGGAGCAGCCTCTGAGGCCCGGCTGCCCCAGAGGGAGGGCACCTTAGATAAGCCAGGCCTTGGAGCCCCTCTGCTCCCCTGAGACCACACATCAAGACATCACTTGATTTCCCCCTCGGTCCTAAAAACCCAGTGGGCTTGGCCCAGTCCCTTGCTCAGACAACTCAGCCCACAGAGGGCTCCCCGCTGAAAATCACACAGGTCCCGGCCACCTCGCCGGGCGGAGGATGGGACGGTCACGCTCCAACAGGCAGCCCCGGAGTGGCCTGTTCCTCTGCCATTTGAACAGTTCAGGAACAGACCAAATTGCCAAGCAAGATAGGTCTCCAACAGCATGCCCTGCCCCACCAGGAAATACAGTGGGATTGGGTGGCGAGGATAAAAGGAGATAAATGGGAGCCAGGCAGGAGAGATGAAAAGGAACTGGAATGAAATCAGGCAGCAGAGAGAAAAAGAAATCAGCAGGGGTGACGGAGCCATGGTAGTTTGATGAGAAGGGAAGCAGACGACAGGACGCCCTGGGAAGCAGACGAGATACGGGGACAGGGACAGGCAGTGGGGCTAGGGGAATCTGTAGGCAGTCAGGGGAAGTCTGGCGACAGGAGTGCAGGGACATCAGCGAGCAGTCCTCTGAACACTGCGAGGGCGAGTTGGGCACAGGCTGGAGGGAGGCCGAGTGAGGGGCTGGAGGGAGGTCGGGAGGTGAGGTCAGAGGGGAATTGAGGATGGGGGTGCGAGACGAGGAGGAAACAGGGAAGTCAGACAGGGTTCAACCAAAACGGGGCAGTGAACCCCAGAGGTGTCTGGGGGCGGGGCTGGGGAGAACTGCGGGGCAGAGCAGCAGGGGCTTTAGACAGTTGGATGGATGAGTAAAATGAAACAGGAGAACGCAGGTGGCGTGCTGCAGAGAAACTGGGCAGTGGGACCAGGTGAAGCTGGCTGGGGCTGGGCAGGGGAACTGGTGAAGCCGGCTGGGGCTGGGCAGGGGAACTGGGGGAACTGGGGTAGTGGGCAGGGTGCGGGGAGTTGGGGATCAGGCAAAAGACTAAAAGGAAATTGGGCATGGAGCTTAGAGGGAAACAGAGGCACATGGTGGGGGGCAGGCTGTGGCGCAGGGTAATTGGCTGCAGGTGTCAGACCCAAAGGTGGAAGGAAACTGGCTGCGGTGTAGGTTCGAGGGGGGCTCGGCGGGCTAGAGTGCACTGAGGGGGGAGCCTGCAGCAGGGGCTGAGGGGTGCACGGGCGGCTGCCGGGCAGTGCGAGACCTGACCCCCCCCTTGCCCGCCCCCACAGGATGATCCCCGCGGACAGCCACTCCTTTCTGCTCAGCGACCTGGCATCAGGCCGCACCTACGATCTGTGCGTGCTGGCCGTGTATGAGGATGGCGCCACCGGGCTGACGGCCACGCGGCCCGTGGGCTGCGCCCGCTTCTCCACGGAACCCGCGCTGCGGCCGTGCGGCGCCCCGCACGCACCCTTCCTGGGCGGCACGATGATCATCGCGCTGGGTGGTGTCATCGTGGCATCCGTCCTGGTCTTCATCTTCGTGCTGCTCATGCGCTACAAGGTGCACGGCGGCCAGCCCCCAGGCAAGGCCAAGGCGACCGCGCCCGTCAGCAGCGTCTGCTCCCAGACCAACGGCGCCCTGGCCCCGGCGCCCGCCGCACCTGCCCCTGAGCCTGCCGCGCCCAGGGCCCACACCGTGGTCCAGCTGGACTGCGAGCCCTGGGGGCCCAGCCACGAACCTGCGGGGCCCTAGCCGGGCGCCCACCTCTACAACTCCTCTGGCCCCGGGCACAGCAGGACCCGGAGACCCCACGGACCTTGCCTCAGACTCACCAAATCGCTCACGGTTTTTAAAACTCTGATGGGGAGGGTATGGGGGCACCGGGGCACAACAAGAAAGTCCTATTTTTCTAAGCTTGGGCCTGGGCTCTTGCCCCTTGTCTCTGTCTGTGGCGGGGCAGGGGGTCGTGCAAGGGGGCTGGGGCTGGGGATTGCCTCCGCTGGGGAAAGGCACCCACCCCCAGTGCAGTCGGAGGTCCCTGGAGGAGGTGGCCAGCCATTCAGCCAAGACATTCCTCGAGTGGCCACTCTGGGCAAGCCCTGGGCTGGGTGAGTCCCCAAGTCCAATGACAGACACAGCCCAGAGTGACCAGGAAGGTGGGCATGGGGGAAGTCTAGGGTTTTGGGATAGCCCAGAAGAGGGAGTGGTCAAGGAGGGCTTCCAGGAGGAGGAGAGTTATGTTCTGAGAATGACATCTGCAAGAGATGACCGAGCTTAGTGTGTCCCAGGCACTGGGGTGCTGCGGTAGAGGTGGGGCAGGGGCCAGGACCTCTAGGGTGAGGAGCTCTCTGGCCTGAGAGTACTGGGGAGCCATGGAGGAGTCTATGCAAGGGAGGGAGCTGCAGCTTTAGTGAGGAGGGTCCACTGGGTAGGCGAAGAAGACTTAAGCCCGGGAGCTTGGGGAAGCCAGGGCAGGGAGCTGGGTGGGTGAGGACAGGGCTGGGGGGAGGAGAATGCGGAGCGTGATGGAGAGGTGCAGTGGGTGGGCCATGGGGGAGGGAAGGGGCAGAGCAAGGCTCTGGCTGTAGCCCTGGGGGGGGGGGGGGCGGGCGGGCTGCCCTGATCCAGGACCAGGGAGGAGGGCAGGTTTGGGGAAGGCGCCACAGCCAGTGTGGTACTCGGTGGATGCGGGCACCCAGAGGATGTCAGGGGGCGGCGTCCTGGGGGCCTGGCTGGTCTGAGGCACAGAATCAGGGGTTTTGTCAGCAGAGGTGGGAACCGAGCCCACGGGGAGTCCTTCGCCTCTGGGAGGGCTCCCAGTTAAAGGAGAAGCAAAGAAAAGCCTAAGAAAGACTGCGGCGAGGAGCAGGCAGAGGCGCGGGGAGCCAGGCGAGCAAGGCCGTGAGGACCCCAGCCAGGGCCAGGTCAGGGGCCGACCGCGGCAGGTGCCGCATTCAGCTGGTGTGCCAGTCGGAGCTGGGAAAGTCTAGACAGGGAGCCCCTGCGATTCCGTGGGCCTGGAGCCGGTTCCAGGCTGATCTGGAACTTCCCAGGCAGCGCTGGGCCTCACGCTGCGTTTGCCCGAGGTCCCCCTGGCACATCAGGTCTGAGGTTTGTAAGAGCAAATCGTGGGCCAGGGAAGTGCCAGCCTCCTCGGAGCTCCAGGAGTGGGGTTGGCAGCGCGGGAAACAGCGCCTCCTGACCTCGGGGCTTCTCTGTGGGTCCTGTCGGCCTTCGGGAGTGAGGCAGGTGTGGAGGGCACGTGGAGTGGCCATTCTCATGACCTGGTGCACGTAACCTTGACCTTGTGAAATGGCCAGTCCTCCTACCTCCAGCCACAGCTTCTGTGGGCAGCCTAGGCCTTGGAAATGATAGTCCACCAACCCGGGCAGGGCGTGGCGTCCCAGGGACCTGCTGATTCCCCCCGCGGCATCACAAGGTCCTTCCTCCTGTCTGTTACCCGTGGTTGGTCAAGGTCAAATGAGGTCATCAGGGAGAGTGAGGTCATGAGTCCAGAGAAAAAGGGCCTAGAAGTGGGAGGATCGGGTGCCTGGTGGGGCTACGCATTACCAGTTACTGCCAGGAGGGGGAGCCAGACTCATTGTTCCTAGGCCCTCATTTTTAAAATCCAACCATCTTTACTGCACACCTACTGTGTGCCAGGCGCTGGGGATGCAGTGCTGATCAAATACAAGTGCCGGTCCTGCCCTCACACATCTCACTCACCATTTGGTGGGCAGTAAACTGTTAAACAGTTACAAGCGTCTGTGGTGACAAGGGGACCACAGGAGAGACGTGTGGGAGGGTTAGACCCTAGAACCAGGAGACCCGACCCAGGAAAAGAGGGTGAGGAAGGCTTCCTGGAGGAGGCGAGTCCTCAGCTGAGGCCCCAAGCATGCCCAGGTTAGAGTTAAGTAGGCGAGGGGTGGAGAGGGCCTTCCCTCCATTGCTAGGGGGTGTCAGGGGAGTACGAACCTGAAGGAGGCCTTGGGAGGGAGGTGGTCTGGGGGGAGGGCAGTGACCATGTGGAGGTCGGAACATGGGCAGGGGGCGGGGGGGCAGGACCCACGGCAGAGTGGGAGTCTGGCTATGTGGGAGATGGTGGGCCAGGGGCGTGGCCAAGAGCAAGGCTGAGAAGCCTATGGAGGGGGCTGGGAGTGCCCAGGGCCCCCGCAGAGGGCACTGGGGGTGGGGGGGGGGACAGTGGTATGGGCAGGCTTACGAAGAACCCTGGATGTGTGCGGGCCAGACACCCCGGTGCAGCCTTCCCCTGCATGCCAGGGGCATGGGGCCCGATGTCGTGGGGAGGTACCCCACAACTCGCTTTTCCTAGACAGCTCGCGGGGACAGGCTGGTGGAGGTGAAGACATGCTTGGCACTTCCTGCTGGGTGTATTCCAACTCAGCTCTGCGCAGCCCCTGGGGCGCGCTCCCATCCCCCTGGCCTCGAGTAACACAGCAGCTGTTCGGGACTCCCCTCTTCAATGTCCCCCTAACTGCTGCAGCCCCCACCCCCACCCCAGGCTCCTCCACTCACCCTCTGCCGGGGCCTGCACCCCTCCTGGACCCCAGACCTGGCTCGTCTCGGTTTCCTGGACCCCTCTTCCTGGATACCCCCCAGACTCATCACAGCCACCGGGTCCCACCCTGGCCACACCCTGCCCTTCCTTCCAGATCCTGTCTCGGGGCGACCCCCATTCAGCCTGCACCGCCCTCAGCCCCCGGATGCCGGCGCTGGGCCCCTGGCCTAGGTCTGCCCCTCCCCCAGGTCTAGGATCTCCTGCAGAGACACCTCCACGCTCCCCAGTATTTCTGGAGCTCCAGGCCTCCTCCCACCATCTTACCCCTCCCTGCCCCCAGCAGCCCCCCCAGCACCTGTGTCCACCCCTGGCTGCCAGGCCGGAGGGAAAAGGCAGCCCCTGCCCGAGAGGCCCACACTGCCCACCTCCGCACCTTCCCCACGTCCTGTGCCCTCACTAACCCCAGGGAAGGACCTGAAGCAAGTGACACAGGAAGCTACTTGCTTCTAGAATCTTCCCCCTCCCCTCCCGGGGGCGGGGGTCCTGTGGGAGACAGGGCTGGGATGCAGCCTGCTAGAGGGGTGGCACCGGTACCCAGGGTCCCTTCCTCTCCCTGTCTGGAAACTCAGCCTCGTCCTCCGTGGGGGTGGGGCTCCACTGTTCTGCAGCCAGGACTTTAGGGGAACACGGGGGTGTGGGTGGCATGAGGCCACTGGCCAATTGTGTCCCCACATCCCGGCCCATGCTGTCCTCTCCTGCCTGTCACCAGTCACTTGCATGACCCCCCTTCCCCAAACTTGGAAGGGGAAGTCTCTGGCCAGCTCCTGCTGCTGACCCAGAAGAGCCCAGACCCATTCCCCTTCTCAGAAGCCGGGCTCCCAGCCCCCAGCCCCCACCCCGGCCTTCCAAGGCTCCAGTGTGGAGCTCGGGGGTCCTGCCCGCTCGTCTCAGGGCGCCCTGCAGGCCTCGGCTTCTCCCACACCTGTCCCTCCAACTCACTGGCCCTGGCCTGCTGCCTCTTCTTCCCACCCCCATAATCAGTCCTCATAGTGATCCATGGCCCCAGGCCAGGCTGGAGCCAGGAGGGGCACGGGGAAGCCTGGCAGAGGGACGGCCCTATCCCCCGGCTGTGCCCGGGGAAGCCAGTGACCCAGGGGAGCCACAGAGGACTGGGGAGCTGATCTGGGCTGCAGCAGGGGACTGCTGGTGCTGGCTAGGATTGGGGCATGGTTCGGTGATGGGGGCAATTGGCCACAGTGGAGATTCTTGGGCCAGGGCCCTGGATAGCTGGGACAGGGGGACTATCTGGGCAGACCCTGTACCAGGAAACTGGCCAAGCTTTGCAGGACAGACGGTCCAAAGGAAGCCCTGTTAAGGGTCTATTTCTGCGACGGGCACTGTGGTTCCACCTCTCTCGTCGTCCATCGCCCCAGAGCTCTGGGAAGTGAGCACTAACTCTGCCTTTTACAGACCCCATAACTGGCCTCCCAGAGGTTGGGTGCCTTGCCTAAGAGAGTGACAGAGTCTAGATAAGAACTGGACCCATTTGGCCTCAGAATCCACCGATTATCCTGCCTCCCGCCTCTCTGCTCCCGGGCACGGCAGAGTTTGTGGGTTTCTAGGCCAGCCGCTTCATCACAGCTTTCTTGGAAAACGTGGGCGCTGAGAAGCCCAACTTCCGGTTGTGTGTGTCGCCACCGCCCGCTCCCCCCCCCCACGGCGGCGCTAGTGACCCCTCCCTGAGTGGGAGGGGCGGTGATGAACGCGGGTGGGCGCCTCCCCCGCACCGCACACCGCGTGGCGGCTGCCGCGGCGCCAGCGGGGCACTGGCTACGTGGTGCTGCCGCGGTCGCTGAGGCCTGGGGACCCGCACGAGACGTTTGCCATGGTGGCGGGAAGTGGGCCCACCCGCCTGCGCCTCACACAGGCTGTGCCCGTCCTGGGGGACAGTGCGGAGCACCCTGCCCGGTGCTTCAGTTGCGAAGCGTGGGCGACCCATGCAGGCGATGTGGTCACTACCAGCCGGCCAGGCACTGTTTGCAGGAAAGCCACAAGATCTTTGGCCACGCTCCGATCCACTGCCGCCCCAGGGTCTCCGGGGCTGTCGGGGGCTGCCTCTGCGCCCTGCGTGGGTGGGCCATGCTTCCCCATCCACCCCGTGTGCCCCACGGTGCCGCTCTTCTGCCCGGGCGCAGGTGCTTTTCTCTGGCTGCCGCCGAAGTGTCATTTACGATCCCTTCTTGGCGCTCAAGTCCCGAGTGGGCGCCTTCAGCCCCAGCATCACGCTGACTTCGCAACTCGACTTTCCAGTGGCAGCGCTGGTGGCGCGTGCTCCCGCCCCAATGCTCTCGGGCCACTCCGCCCTGGCACCTCAGCCTTGCTGCCTCCAACTTCGTCACTGACAGCATTTTGGCCGAAGTCTGGCCTGGGCTCAGGGCTTTGCTAGGGGCACGCGGAGCACCACACACCACGTGGAGATGCGCAGGGCGCCCATGGGTGTGTTCAGCCTCTCTACCAACCAAGGTGCAGGCTTCAGGACCCAGGGCAGCTGGTGGGGCCATGAGAAATGAGGAGATAGGATTCCTGGGGTCACTCAGGGAAAACCATAACATGACATTCAGTGACTCATAGAGCAACCAGACAGTTCTAAAACACAAGTCGCTGCCTGCCTCCAGTCAAAACCACGCCACCTCCCAGTGAAAGCAAGTCCTTTCCAATGGTTTTCAAGGTCCTACAAGGCCTGCTCCCGTTACCTCCCTCATCCAGTCTCCTCCCACTGTGTCCCTCGCTCCCTCTGTGACAGCCACATGGGCCACTTTATTTTCTTCTTCCTGCCCCTGGGCCTTTGCATTGCTATCCCCACAATATCCCTATGAATCAAATGTCTCCTTTAAAAAAAAAAAGAAAGTTAATTAAAATCTGTAAAAAACAGTTACTTATTTGAAATGCAGAGAGCAAGAGACAGAAAGACACTCAGAGAAATTTTTCATCTACTAGTTCACCCCCCTAAATGGCCTCAATGAAGCCAGGAGCTTGGAACTCCATCCGGGTCTCCTGTGTGGGTGGTAGGAGCCCAAACACTTGGGCCATTTTCCACTTCTTTCCTAGGCACATTAGAAGGAGCTGGATCAGAAGTAAAACAACCAGGACTCCAACCAGTGCTCATAAGGGATGCAAGAAAATTTCACCTTTTTTTATTATTATTTGAGAGGCAGGGTGGGGGGGGGAGAGAGAGAGAGAGAGATCTTCTGTCTGCTAGTTCATGCTCCAAATGGCTGTAATGGCTAGGGCTGGGCCAGGCAAAAGCCAGGAACCTGGGATTCCATCCGGGTCTCCCATGTAGGTGGCAGGGGCCCAAGGACTTGGACCACCATCTTCTGCTGCTTTCCCAGGCCATAGCAGAGAGCTGGATCACAAGCAGAGTGGCCGGGACTTGAACCAGCCCCCATGTGGGATGCAGCATTGCAGACTGTAGCTTAACTCACTGAGCCATAGTGCCAGCCCATTTTCACCTTCTTACTGAGGCCAACCTGACCACCGAATTTCAATGGCCACTCTCCCCACCTGGTACATTCTCTAGTTCTTTCCTTGACTTTTTTTTTTTTTCACAGCAAATATCACTTTCTTTATGCTTATTATCCTATTATCTTTCTCTGCTACATATTAGTTCCTTGAGAACAATGATTTGTTCATTGTTTAAGTAAGCTTTCAGATACACAGTTAAATGCCCAATTTTAAAGTTTTCAGCCTGAATGCATTTTCGCATCCATGTACATCACTTAAATGTGATCATCACTTAAACAAAGCTATAAGACATTCCCTTCACTCCAGAGAGCGCTGTGAGGTCAGGTTTTTACCCAAATGTTTTGTTTGCTGTTGAATTTCAAGGGCTTATGACAGGGCTCAGCACTCAATAAATATTCATAGAATGAATAATAATAGTTATAATTTTTAAATGTGCACCACACCCTCTGCCAGGTATTGGGCTCAGAGAGGAAATTGTCGCTCAAGGTCACACTTTGTCTTTATTACAGTGTAAAATGTGAGCAGTGGGATGCAGGAAGGGATAGCATAATGATAGCTGGTACTGAGTGCTTAACTGTGCATTATCGCTCTTTACCCTGCCCTTAGCCTTTGAGGCAGACTAATAACATGGCAACAATTCCTTTGTCCAGGGCAGGGATGAAGAGACCAGGTTCACGTCTCCTGCCTGGTTTGCACAGTTAGAAAGTAGCAGAGTCAGGATGTGAGCCCAGTGGGTGCGGCTTAACAGTGGGTTAAGCCATCACTTGTGATATGCGCCTTCTGTATGGGCACTGGTTCAAGTCCTGGCTGCTCTGCTTCCAATCAAACTCCCTGCTAATGCGCCTGGGAAAGCAGCAGAGGACAGCTCAATGTAACTCTGGCTTTCATATAAAACCATAAATCTTTTTTAAAAATGATAATAATTGGACCCCGGTTTGCTTGCTTCCAGAGCCCAAGTTTTAACAGCCTTTGTGAGGTGTGTGTGTGGTGTGTGTGTGTGTGTTTGTACTGCCTCACAAAGATTTATAAATAGTCCAGATTTAAGGGCTAAGTGGTAAGTGCTTTTATATATATATAATGTATGGATATTATATAATACATTCCTCAAAGTCACCCTGGAGGCAGGTCTTTTTATTACCCCCATTTTACAGGAAGGCAGTTGAAAGCTGAAGGTGAAAAGTCACCATCCCTGGGTCGGCACTGTGGTAAAGCAGGTTAAGCCACTGTCTGCAGCACTGTTATCCCATATGGGCACCAGTTTGAGTCCCGGCTGCTCCACTTCCAATCCTGCTCCCTGCCAATGGTCTGGGAAAGCAGCAGAAGATGGCCCAAGTGCATGGGGCTCCTGCACCCATATGGGAGACCCAGAAAGAAGCTCCTGGCTCCTGGCTTCAGATCAGCCCAGCTCCAGTCATTGGGTCATTTGGAGAGTGAACCAGTAGATGGAAGACCTCTCTGTCTGTTTCTCCCTCTCTGTCTGTAACTCTGCCTTTCAAATAAATAAATAAAAAGATCACCATCCAGGGCCACACAGGAGGCAACCTTGTATCTAAAACACTCAGGAGCTGCTTGGATAGAGGTTCCTAGCTCAGCCTGGCTGGACGCTGATCATGGTTCTGAACACACCGTGCTTTGGGAATTAGGCTTTTCCTGTAACCCTAGAGTTCAGGGGCTCCCAACTTGACTTCAGAAAAACAGCAGTTAAGAAGAGAGATGAGGAGGCCGGCGCCGCGGCTCACTAGGCTAATCCTCCGCCTAGCGGCGCCGGCACACCGGGTTCTAGTCCCGGTCGGGGCGCCGGATTCTGTCCCGGTTGCCCCTCTTCCAGGCCAGCCCTCTGCTGTGGCCAGGGAGTGCAGTGGAGGATGGCCCAGGTGCTTGGGCCCTGCACCCCATGGGAGACCAGGAAAAAGCACCTGGCTCCTGGCTCCTGCCATCGGATCAGCGCGGTGCGCCGGCCGCAGCGCGCCAGCCGCGGCGGCCATTGGAGGGTGAACCAACGGCAAAAGGAAGACCTTTCTCTCTGTTTCTCTCTCTCTCACTGTCCACTCTGCCTGTCACAAAAAAAAAAAAAAAAAAAAAAAAGAAGAGAGATGAGGGTCGGTGCCGCGGCTCACTAGGCTAATCCTCCGCCTTGCGGCACCAGCACTCCAGGTTCTAGTCCCAGTCAAGGCGCCGGATTCTGTCCCAGTTGCTCCTCTTCCAGGCCAGCTCTTTGCTGTGGCCCGGGAGTGCAGTGGAGGATGGCCCAAGTGCTTGGGCCCTGCACCCGATGGGAGACCAGGAGAACACCTGGCTCCTGCCTTCGGATTGGCACAGTGCACCGGCCATAGCGGCCATTTGGGGGTTGAACCAACAAAAGGAAAACCTTTCTCTCTGTCTCTCACTGTCTAACTCTGCCTGTCCAAAAAAAAAAAAAAAAAAAAAAAAAAAAAAAAAAAAAAAGGAGATGAGAGAACTCTCAAAGAGATAAAAGATACTGGTAGGAGTGAAAATATGCACTTCAATTATTCACACTGATTCAAAGCTGAACTATGGAGCTAGGAGGATTCTAATCTTGCTCCGAACTGTGTGATTTTGCACCAGTCATTTCTTCTTTCTGATCCCATATTTACTCCTCTATGGAGGTGGATAATAATATTAAGATATCGTAAGGTTGTGGGTTTTTTTTTAAGTTAACAGAACAGTGCCTAGCATGCAGTAAGATCTTGGCTATCACTATTTTTCAGCCATCTTTTTCTTTGCTTTTTGCACTGACTTTGAGCCAGGCTTGTTCTAGGCCCTGAAGATGCGACAGTGAACACCAGGCACAGAATCCCTACCCTTGGGAGCTGCCGCTCTGGCTTATCCTCTGATTCATATCAAAACTCTGCATTCCATTGTGGTAGAAAATATGCAAAGCTCTACAGAACAAGCAAGATTATCTCTTAAAAGTTCGCTTAGTAGATGTCCAACTTCACATGCCAACAGATGAGAATAAATAACACACTCCCTGGGAAGAAGGAAGGAAAAAATGTCCCTACTTCCCCGCAGAGCACTCTCTCTCTCTCTCACACACACACACACACACACATGTGTGTGCCACACTACTCTCCAGGCTGCTTTACATGGTGAGCTGAGGCCCCCTGATAGGTCCCCCTAGATGTGTCTGGGCAGACTGGCACAGAGATTTTCAATATTTTACTCTGGCTGTTTTCTTTTTGTATTTATTTATTTATTTATTTGAAAGGCAGAGTTATAGACAGAGAGGGAGAGACAGAGACAGAGATCTTCCATCTGCTGGTTCACCCCCAAGATAGTCACAATGGCTGAGGCTGTACCAGGCTAAAGCCAGGAGCCACAAATTCCATCCATGTCTCCCATGTCAGTGACAAGCGCCTAAGTACTTGGGTCATCTTCTGCTGCTTTCTCAGATACATTAACAGGGAGCTGGATTGGAAGCAGAGCAGCCAGGGTTCAAAGAGGCATGCCTGTATAGTATTGTGGTGGTTCAGGCAGCAGCTTAACCCACTGTATCACAATGCCAGCCCCTATTTTTATTTTGTAATTATTCATTGGAGAGGCAGAGAGAGACACATACACAGAGGGAACTCCCTTCCAGTGGTCCACTTCCCGAATGCCTGCAACGGCTCATCGTCAGGATTCAGGAACTTGCTGCAGGGCTCCAATGAGGATGGAAGGAAACTGATAACTTGAGCCATCATCACTGCCTCCCAGGGTCTGCACTGACAGAAGCTGGAGTCAAGTGTTGGAGCCAGGGGCCGGCGCCGTGGCTCACTTGGTTAATCCTCCACCTGCGGCGCCGACATCCCATATGGGCGTCGGGTTCTAGTCCTGGTTGCTCCTCTTCCAGTCTAGTTCTCTGCTGTGGCCTGGAAGGGCAGTGGAGGATGGCCCAAGTGCTTGGGCCCCTGTACCTGCATGGGAGACCAGGAAGAAGCACCTGGCTACTGGCTTTGGCTCGGCGCAGTGCTGCCCATTTGGGGAGTGAACCAATAGAAGGAAGACTTTTCTCTGTCTGTCTCTCTCTCACTGTCTGTAACTCTACTTGTCAAATAAATTTAAAAAAAAAATAGAGCTTGAGCCAGGAATCTAATCCAGACTCTCCAATATGGCGTGTGGGCATCGTCACCACTAGACCAAACGCCCATCCCCGAATCAATGGTTTTAAATGGAACCTGTGATCTCCAGTTCAGTGGACCTATTCTGCACCCAGCTCTGACAACTGCTTCTACACTGTCCCTCAGCCCCACCTTTCTCTTTCTGCTAATACAAACAGGCAGATGTATCATTGTAATGTTTTATTTATTTTTAATTTATTTGAAAGAGTGGCACACACGGAGACAAAGGAGAGATTTTTCCATCTGCTGATTCATTCCTTAATTGTCCACAACACCAAGGCTGGGCTAGGCTAAAGTCAGGAACCCATAACTCCATCTGGGTCTGCAGGCATTTGGTGGTTAACCATTGTAGGCATTTAGGGCGGTTAAACATTGCAAATGGGAGCTCTCGGTCTCTCTCCATCTTTTCTTTCTCTCCTCTCTCTCTTCTCTCTCCATCTCTCTATCTCTCCTCTCCCTCCCTTCCTCTCTCTCTCCCCCCCCCCCATCTGTTTCATCTCAAATAAATAGATAAACTTTAAGGGCACACTTGAAGATGAACCAAGGCTTGTACCTGTTGTCTTGATTGGACCTACACCTGAACCTGTGGCTATGGCTCATTCAGAGTTTGCCCAAGTGACTGTGAATGAAACCCACCCCCAATGTGTGGCCATGGCTGAATCAGCACCTGTACTGATGACTGTGAAAGAACAAGTTCCTGCAGCCCTGGTTGTGGCTGAACCAGTACCTGCACTTGTACCCATGCCCAGGCCTATAGCTGAATCTGTGTCTACAACACGTGCAAAGCCCCACAGTACCTGTGTCTGAATCAAGGAATTGTCTGGTGGTCAAGCCAGAGCTCAAGTCGATGACAGTGACTGAATTAGGTTTAGATTCTGTGGCTTGGGCAAGCTAGAACTTGAAAGTGTGTCTGTGTCCAAATTGATGCATGTGTCCAAATCAGAGACAGGGGCCAAAGCCGGGGTGCCCTCTGGGCCCCTAGGCCAACCTACGTCCCCATCCTGCCTGTCATTGTCCTCCGGTCCTTCCCAGCAGCCTCCCTGAATTCCAACTTGTGGTGGCTGCTCTGGAGGGAGGCAGTCTGTGCACTGTGTCACAGTGTCAGATCTTTAGTGCCACCATCACTGTTTTCAAGCATGTCAACTCTTTTCCATGTCAGGATCATAGCGTAAGGAATCCTGGGAAGCTCCATGCTTCTTGGCCATCATTTTTGCCATCTCTAAAATGGAGGCATTTGTTTGGGTCCAGAGTCCCTCTCTAAATGCCTAAGGCCAGGTGCATTTCAGATGTTGGAATCTAGAATGGTCATACCACGTGAATGTCACATGTTACATAACACTCCCAGCGAGTGTTTGCATAACCACACACATTAATATCACTGCCATGAAATGTTTGAACATGCACACTAAGTGGGATAAATTAAAACTATAAACAGCCACACTTGAGTTCAGATCAGCTTTCGCTGCCAATTGAGTTGAACATCAAGCACACAAAACTGTCTTCGTTTTCAGAGCAGTTTTTGCATCTGGGGTTGTAGGTAAGGGACTGCCGGCCTCTGGCTCCACCTCACCACGTTCCTGTGAAGTGGGCATGAGTTATCATATGAAAAGCGCTTGGGGCCGGCGCCGCAGCTCACTAGGCTAATCCTCCACCTAGCGGCGCTGGCACACCGGGTTCTAGTCCCAGTCGAGGCGCCAGATTCTTTCCCGGTTGGCCCTCTTCCAGGCCAGCTCTCTGCTGTGGCCCAGGAAGGCAGTGGAAGATGGCCCAAATGCTTGGGCCCTGCACCCCATGGGAGACCAGGAGAAGCACCTGGCTCCTGCCTTCGGATCAGCACAGTGCGCCAGCCGTGGTGGCCATTGGAGGGTGAACCAATGGCAAAAGGAAGACCTTTCTCTCTGTCTCTCTCTCTCACTATCCACTCTGCCTGTCAAAAAAAAAAAAAAAAAAAAAAAAAAAAAAGCACTTGGGACAGAGCCCAGCTCAGAGTTAAGTGTCATGTGAGGGGCATTTTCTGTGTTTATTGTCCCCGAATGTTGGCAGCTGGAACTTTCAAATTCTCTGAGCTTCAAACATACCCTACAGACACACGCAGCCACTAGCATGTCTCAGATTTCTCCCCAGAGTGGATGCCTGCGGGGACCACGGGGTTGCTGGAGGTGGGAGGCTGGTTATGGATGCACTAAGACATCCTTCTGTCTTTCCTGAGAAAGACCCTGGAGCGGATGACCTGGGTTCAAATCCTGGGGTGGCCCCTCATTATCCATGTGACCTCGGGCAAACTATTTAATCTCTCTGAGCCTGAGTTTCTTCACCTGCAAAATTGGATGATGAAAAGATTAACTCCGGGGGATGTAGCGAGGATTAAATGAGTTAACAGGACAGCTCAGGAAGCGCACGATGCTAGGACCCGATACGTGGGCCCGTGATGCTGCATGTTCCCCGCCCCATCTCCTGGGAGACCCCCTGCATTCAAGGGCCAGGAGTTGCCTCCAGTGCTCTGAGCGTCCGGAAGCCCCCATCCCAGGTGTCCAGAACTTTGAAATCCTCAGCGCTCCAGAGTTATACTGCTGCCCCCGTGGGCCCTCACTTCCCAGGGTTCGGACCCTCCTGAGGTCCTTTGCCGACTGGGAATGTGTTGTTATGCACCAGGTCTTGTTCCGGGCACACTTCAGTGACCAAGGCAGGCAAAAGTCCTCATTCTTGTGGTGCTTCTGTTTTGGCATCAGGAGATGAGCAATAAACACAAGCGAGTCAGTTCTGTCGTCTGTTAGAAGGTCGTGGATTTTGGGGAGTAAACAACCCGAGCAGGGAGCATGGATCAGGGTCTTTGAGAAGAAAAAACCTGAGCCAAATCTTCAAGGAAGTGAGAGAGAAAGCACACAGATATCCAGGGAGAGAGCATTCCAGACAGAGGAACAGCCAGTGCTTTGATGGGAACCTGCCAGGCACGTTAGAGGGACAGCAAGAAGCCCAATGTGGCAGGTGCACAGCAGAGAGGATAGGGTCACTTAGGAGTGCAGCAGCAACGTTGAGGTTTATTCTGTGTGAGGTGGGAGACAAGGGGAGACTTTGTGCAGAGGGGAGAGGAGATAAAGGAGACACCACGTGCGTGTTCACAATGAGGGAAGGATTGTGGAGTGTGTGAAGGAAGCTTTGGGAGCCCGAGGAGGAGCCTGCTGCAAGATCCCAGGCAGGAGAGGTGGGGATGGGCCAAGGTGGGGAGGGGGGAAGCAGCTAAAAGGCACACCCTGGTGGGAGCAGGGCAAAAAGGAGGAAAGCGTGGACTGGGAGAAGGAGAGTCCCTGATCTGGAAGGGTGGATGAAGGCTCCTGGCAGTTGGGGGGAGGGCATTTTGGTGCTGACTGGAGGTTCTTCTGTTAACTGGAGGAGGCGGGCACTCCTGGCTCTTAGTGGGAGAGCTTGTCTAGACTCCGGAGACAGGGCTTCTGAGCAGTGCAGACCCATCTGGGCCCTGCAGATGAGATGGGCCCTTCTGGAGCTCCAAGCTGCCACTCCCTCGGGACCCAACCTCCAGCTCCATCAGGCTTCCACCCCCACCCCTCCTCAGGAATGCAGACTGGTGACCCCAGCTGTGGGCTGCCCCTGCAGGTGAGTCAGCGGCAAGCCAGGGCGACTGACTGCTGCTGCTGTACCTCCTCAGCTCGGGAAATCCGGGCGGAGGCGGTCGGGAGCAAGAGCTGCCCACATTTACCTGCAGCTCGCCTACAGGGCAGCATGCACTGGGGCTGGTAGTGGCAGAGGCTACCGATCGCGTGTGATGAGCCTGTGCAGCAACCTCAATGGGGACGGGACCCCACCACGTGGGCGGTCCCAACCCAAGCAGCTTGGTGTGCACCTGAGCACCACAGCTGCCTGAGCCCCCTGCAGTGCTCTCGCTCTCAGGGCTGTCCTCTGCGTCCAGCCCGCGTCCCTGCAGGAGATCCCGGGGGCCCTGGGTCGTCCTGATAGCCCCAAAGGGGGCTGAGAGCTTCTAACGCCAAGTGCTGCCACCTACGTCCTTGGAAGCCAGCTCAGCGCTCAGTGCCTGGATCTGCTCCTTCCCCGCAGGGTTTTGCACCTCTCAGCACCTGAGTGCAGAGGAGGTTCCAGGCTGGTTGCCCTGAGCGAGGGCAGAGAAAAGCTGGGGGAAGGAGACTCTGGGACTCCCGGAGCTGCACTCCTCTGTTCTAGGAGTTTGCTTCCTGGGGCCAGGATCCAGGGTCCCTGCGGGGAAGAACAGCCTCTGGATCCTGAGGGCATGACAGCTGCAGTGAGGAGGAGCCTTCTAGGCCTGAGTTAAGGCTCCTGGGGTCTTGGTCCAGGCCTCCTAGGGGCTGGGGATGGAGACTCATCATCTCTAGGGGTGGGACTGAGAACCAGAGCATCTTGATCCCCAGGGTCATGACATCTGGGTCTGGGGGCAAAGACTCCTCGGGCATGAGGTGGGGAACCACTCTATTCTAAAAGGCAAAGTTTCCTGGTTCCTAGGTGGCAAGAACTCCAGGGTCCTGGGTGACAGTTCTGAATCCCAGGGCGAGACGTTTATGTCCTGGAGAGGGGATTTGTGGTTTCAGAGGACTGAAACTTCTTCACTCTGTGAGACAAAGATTGCTGGGTCCAGAGGCTGGAGTGCTCCATTCTGGGGATGAGGACCCAAAGACCACAGCAGGAGCTCTGTAAGCAAGGGTGGGGATGTCTCCACTCCAGGGACAACTGAACGCTTGGGTCTTGGGGACTAGATTCAGGAGTCCCAAGCTGAATACTCTCTTCTCCCACCCTTCTCCATCCCCCATCCCACAACCATCAAGTGTCCCCCGAAACAGCCACCATGAGCTATGTGGTTCGTCCTCTGCAGAGAACATTTTGCCTGCTGCCTTGCGGGGAATCTTGTGCCTGTGCCATCACCTTTGTGTGTACTGCCCCAGTCTATGCACTGTGGCTGTGGCTGAATGTGGGCAGGCCACCTGCTGGAACTTGGTCAGGCATGGGCATGGGGGAGGAGGGTGCAGCTGCCTCTGCCCAGCCGCAGAAGGGAGAGTGATCTACAGAGACGGAGCGCAAGCTGGACAAGCGCTGTGCCCTGTCATTCAGCCCGCATGAGTGCATACTGGCTGGTGTGGCCACTATGTCACCTTCAACAGTGAGGTGGCTGTGAAGTGTGCCACTTCCATTTCCCTAGTCTGGCATTTACTTGCTGTGCAGCCTCAGCTCACTAGCGCCACGTGCACCTGCTACGTCTGTATGTTACTGGGCATTGGCTCAGATGTCCCAAGCAGCTGCAAAGTGCCTGTGCCTGGGCATCCCCTGAGCCAAGATCCCAAAGAACCCTTCCAATCACGCCCACATCTTCACCCAGGGATCTTGCCTTTGGACTTCTGACTCAGAGTCTCACCTCAAGATTCCAAATTTGATCCCAAGATCTTCCAAACCTTACCCCAGTGTCACTCACATCTCACATCAGAGTGCCTGGAATCCAGTTTTGCCTCCACTTCTGACCCAGCTTCCTGCTAATGCCCCTGGGAGGCAGACAGTGATAGCTGAAGTCCCTGGATCCCTGCCACACCTGTGAGAGACCCCAATGGGGTTCTGGACTCCTGGCTTCAGCCTGGCCCAACTTTGGCTGTTTGAGGTATTTAGAAAGTGCGTCAGCAGGTGGAAGATCTCTCTCTCTCTCTCTCTCTCTCTCTCTCTCTCTCTGACTCTCTATCTCTCTGCTTTTTAAATAAAATGAAAATCAATAAATAGAAAAATAATTTTAAAACTCAGGACCCTCTTTAGCCAGGAGCACACGCTTTCTGTCCAGCATGTCACCGTCCCACCATGCCCTGCTGTTTGCATCTTCTCACTTCACTCATTTAGTTGTTCTTATGGCCCTGAGAAGCATGGGAGTTAAGCTGTTCCTGGGACCAGGTGTCTAGCCCTTTGTAGGGCATCTGGATCCTCCTGGGCCTTGCTCTCAGTAATTAAGAGCTCTCTCCTGGCCAGTGCCATGGCTCACTAGGCTAACCCTCTGCCTGTGGTGCTGGTACCCCAGGTTCTAGTCTCAGTTGGGGTGCCAGATTCTGTCCCGGTTACCCCTCTTCCAGTCCAGCTCTCTGCTGTGGCTCAGGAGGGCAGTGGAGGATGGCCCGAGTACTTGAGCCCTGCACCCACATGGGAGACCAGGAGGAAGCACTTGGATCCTGGCTTCAGATCAGCACAGCACGCTGGTCGTGGCGGCCATTTGGGGGGGTGAACCAACGGAAGGAAGACCTTTCTCTCTGTCTCTCTCTCTCACTGTCTAACTCTGCCTGTCAAAAAAAAAAAAAAAAGGTGTGTATATGGGATGCCAGCCAGCGCTGCAGGTAGTGGCTTTACCCACTATGCCACAGCACTGGCCCAGTCCAGGAATTCTGAAGCTCCACTAATCAAAGCATACAAATCCTCACCACCACCATCTAAATTCTAGACCCCCATAACCCAACTGCTACTGGTAAATATAGTCAGGACCATGGACAGCAGTTTTGGCATTTGTAGATGCTATAGGCAGACAAAACACACACACCCTGTGCCACTCATAACACCATCCTGGAGCCCCTGTCATTACCCGGAAATCCTAACCTCTCTGGGACCCCATAACTCAACCTGACCTGTGAACATCATTCATCAATTCATTCATAGGCTACTTTGATAAATATTTATTGAGCACCAACTGTGTGCCAGGTACTGTCCTTTTATATATTTTTTTAAACGGTTTATTTTATTTTATTTTTACAGGCAGAGTGGACAGTGAAAGAGAGACAGAGAGAAAGGTCTTCCTTTGCTGTTGGTTCACCCTCCAATGGCCGCCGCGGCCGGCGCACTGTGCTGATCCAAAGGCCGGAGCCAGGTGCTTCTCCTGGTCTCCCATGCGGGTGCAGGGCCCAAGCACTTGGACCATCCTCCACTGCACTCCCGGGCCACAGCAGAGAGCTGGCCTGGAAGAGGGCCAACCGGCACAGAATCCGGCACCCCGACCGGGACTAGAACCCGGTGTGCCGGCGCCACTAGGTGGAGGATTAGCCTAGTGAGCCGTGGCGCCGGCCTGTCCTTTTATATTTTAAGATTTATTTATTGGGGTTAGCACTATGGCATAGTAGGTTAAGCCTCCGCCTATAGCACCAGCACCCCATATGGGCACCGGTTTGTGTCCCGGCTGCTCCTCTTCTGATCCAGCTCCCTGCTAATGATGTAGGAAAGCAGAAGATGGCGCAAGCGCTTGGGCTCCTGCACCCACATGGGAGACGTGGAAGAAGCTCCTGGCTCTTGGCTTTGGATTGGCCCACTTAGTGAACCAGTGGATGGAAGAGCTCTCTGTGTCTTTGTCTCTCCCTCTCCCCCCCCTCTCCATCTCTCTCTCTGTAACTACACCTTTCAAACCATACAGCTGCCTGTGTACAGCGGCTTTAAGCACAGTGGTGGGCTACTGGCCCTTCATCCTGCCACCAGCCATAGTTGCTGCTGCTGTTCTGGTGGATCAGTGGCCTGCAAACCCTGCCGTGCCTCTTGGAGAATCCCAGGCTTCTGCATTGCTTTGGGCTGGGACAGGCTTCATTATCCTACCTTCTAGACAACCACCTTTCACCTGTGGGGCACCTGCACCTGTTCCTTGGTGGGCCCAGGCCTGGGCTGCCCGTGAAGTATGTGGCCCTTAGAGAGAGACCCTCTGTGGCCTGCCAGTCTGCACGCAGACCTCCACTATAGTGAGGACCACCATGACTGGGGATATGTCGAGGTGACTCCCCACCCTGGTGCCTGCCTTACTCTGCCCTATTCGTAGCTCTGATCTGGCCGCTAGAATCTCTATGTGTGGCCCTCTCCTGCCCTGGTTTCCCTCCTCTCTCCAGCACTCTCTTTCCATTTGTCTCCTCCTTTCTTCCATCTCCACTCCCTCAGCCCCCGCCCACCCCTGCACATTTCAATCCCTCCTCTGACAGCTGGGTCTGCCGCTCCCTGCTCCATATCACCCAGACTCAGTGTTGCTTCCACTTCCCTCTCCCTCACCACCCAGCATGGCCACCCACCACTCTCCCACCCCATCTTTTCTTTCTCCTCCTGGTCTCCAAGGGCCTTGTCCCCTGTAGGAGCCCCACGTTCCTCCAGTCCTCCCCTGAACGCCCCCTCCCCAGTACCCCAAGCCCCTTCCCCGCCTGTCCCTTGCTACCACTAGCCCTTTCTCTTGGGGTCTCCTGTTCTCTTCCTCCCCATGAAACCCCCTCCCAGCTCTCCTATCCCCAACACCCTCTTCCACCAGCCTCTTCCCTGCATCTATGAGCCTCCTATTATGCCTCCAGCTCTCTCCCAAATGTCCCCTCTCTCCTTCCACCCCCATTTCCACCCACCACTCTCCCTCTCTCTCCCTTGGTCTCCACACCCTCCGCCCATCCCTGGCTCTGGCCTTCTTCATGTTCTACAACGTGCACCCCTAAGCACAGTCAAGAGCTCCCTTGTCCCGGGACTCTCCTGCCTCTCTCCCATGCCCCTCCTCTCTCCCCAGACCCAGACACCCTCCCTCATTCTAGACTCCTGAGACTCCTGCCACAGAGGAAGGCACGTGATGCCGCCTGCTCTTCACTTGACCAGGGGCCTGGCACCCAGGGCCGGGCACGTCTCTGGTGGTACCCACAGAGCGTTGAGGATGGTGGCTGCTGTTTGTGCACCCGAGTGGTCTGCTGCAGCCTCATGCATGGCCTCTGTGGTAGCTTCAGTGGCAACGTGGCCAATGACTCGCAGCTGTCGGAGCTTGTGCTCTGCCCTGTACCGTGTTCTTGCCCAGGGCCAGGCTGTCCAGGGGCCACTGAGAGCCACAGCATAGCACGGCACCTCTTGCATGAGCTGGGGGTCGTGCTGGAGCCCTGCCACACACACCTGCCCCCAGATCCCACCTGGCTGCCTGCCAGATGGCCGCCCTGCACCCTGGAGGGCATCAGGCCTCTGCGGTGAGGTACAGGAGACCCTGCTCCAGGCTTCAGTCATCCTGCAGATACCGGTCGAGGAGGACCTGCTAAATGCCACGTCTGTGCTGGAAATGAGACGCGGGCAGGACAGAGTTGTGCGCACACTCCCCCGGGGAAGTCAGATTTGGTTTCAAGTCTCAGCTATCACAGGGCACTCGCTCTGCATCGGTGCTATTTTAAGACAGTGGTTCTCAGAGTGCTCCCAAAGCACCAGCGACGCCCGGAGCTTGTGCAGCGTGCAGACTCCCGCCCGGCCCCAGACTCACGGAATCAGAAGCTCTGGAGTGGAACGCAGCAACCTGTGTTTTAACAAGCCCTCCAGGAGGTTCAGAGGCAAGGTGACATCTGAGAACTCCTTTCCACCTGCTTTAAGTTAGCTCCCTGCATCTTCAAACAATTGTGTCTGCCTTCTACAGTTGAGGAAGCTGAGCCAACCCATTCCCCTGGGGCCCAGGGTCTGGAAGCAGCAGAACTGGCTTTTCCGCTTGATTCAGATCTTGGGTGCTACAGCATCTCTACAATGATGTAAAAATGGTTCTGATAAGAATATCAACGAACAGCTTATCAGTTTTGAGTACTAGCTCAGTGCCAAGCCTGGTACCCCCTCAATCACTTCTCCCAAG
The DNA here is from genome assembly GCF_051225735.1 of Oryctolagus cuniculus. NCBI lineage: Eukaryota > Metazoa > Chordata > Mammalia > Lagomorpha > Leporidae > Oryctolagus > Oryctolagus cuniculus. Next base: position 20,822,379 of record NC_142884.1, read on the forward strand.
AGGCAGGGGCATGGGGAAGCCAAGGTATGGACGGTTAAGGAATTTGGTCTCATCCCTAAAACATGGCTTAGCTGGCTCCTTGCTTAACAAATTCTTACCAACTTTGAGCCTCTACGTCTGTATGTCTCTTCCATGCCAATCACACACTCTTCAGTCTTCAAAATTTACCGTTTTTTCAATTTTTAGTTCAACACCCAGGGCCACGCTAAAGTCAGGAAGCCAGAACTCAGTCTGGGTCTCCCTCAGGAGTACAGGGACACAAGTGCTTGAGCCATCACCTGCTGCCTCCCAGGAACACATTAGCAGGAGGCTGGAATGAGAAGTGAAGCTGGGCTCAAATCCAGGGACCCCACTATGGGATGTGGGACCCCAAGGGGCAACTTAACCACCGTGCCACGTGCCTGCCCCTGCCTGATTCACCTCCTCCACGCCCTGCCCAGCCCCTGTCTGCCCCCAGGGTCAAACACTCCTGGAGGAATCCTGTTTGTCTGGTCTTTGACCACAGATCAATGCCCTCACATACTCTTTCCATCCAGCCCTGACCCAACCAGCTTTGACAGAGGTAGGGACGTGAGGATACAATAAGGCCACGGTCTCAGGCCACAAAATCCCAAGTGAAACTGAGTGGAGAAAGGGGGTGGGGGAGGACTCGCAGCACACATAACTGCAAAGTCCAGAGGGCTGTTTCCACCTTCAAGCTTGGCTACATCAGGAATTTTCAACCGTGATTAACAGGGATGTTTATGTCCTTCTCTGTCCTGGTCCCTCTCTTCCCTTCCCTTTCTTCTTCTCTCTGTAACTTCACTCTCTTCCCCTCAGTAGCAGAGGGCTTCAGCAACTTCCAATTGACAATTCTACTGGATTCAAAGCTTTAACAAGTTTTAACATCCTGTGGCAGGTCCTTTTTTTTAAAAAAAAATTATTCATTTATCTGAGAGAGAGAGAGTTACAGACAGGAGCAGAGAGACAGACAGAAAGGTCTTCCATCTGCTGGTTCACTGCCCAAATGGCCATAATGGCCAGAGCTGAGCTGATCCAAAGCCAGGATCTTGCTGGTCTCCCACGTGGGCGCAGGGGCCCAAGGACTTGGGCCATCTTCTGCTACTTTCCCAGGCCATAGCAGAGAGCTGGATTGGAAGAGGAGCAGCTGGGACTCGAACCGGTGCCATATGGGAAGCCAGCACCATAGGCAGAGGCTTAGTCCACTATGCCATGGCGCCAGTCCCTGGGGTGAATCTTTGGCGTAGTGATTAAGATGCCAGTTGGGATACTCCCGTCCCATACTGGAATGTCTGGATTTGAATGCTGGCTCTGCTCCTGGTTCCAGCTTCCTGTTAGTGTGCACCCTCAGAGGCAGCAGATGATGGCTCATGTAGTTGGGTCCCTGCCATCCACCTGGGAGACAAAGGTGGAGTTCTGGACACTTGGTTTCAGGGTGGCCCAGCCCTGACTGTTGTGGACCTTTGGGGCATGAACCAGGGAATTGATTGGAGCACTCTCTCTTTCTCTTTCTCTCTCTCTCTCTCTCTCTCTCTCTCTCTGCCTTTCAAATAAATAAATAACCTTTACTTTTGGAAAATTTAACATCCTTTCCTCCACTGGCCCCAGAAAAAGTCCTAGGATAGGATCCACTAGGCTCTAGCCAATCACTGTGGCCAGGGGAGGGAGGAATACTCAGATAGCACGCCCGGGCCTGGAGGCTGGATGTGGGCTCACCTTGGTCTGCACAAAGGAGGTGCAGGAACGGCTGGAAGAGCAGGGACACCACTAAAGCCCACTCACCGTTCCCCCAACCCAGGACCCGTGGCAGTGGGCGAGATCTCTGGGTGCAAGTGCTCACCGCTCACTCCTTCAGCAGAGGCTGAGGGTGGGGGAGCACGACACTCCCAGAGACAGAGAGCAGCAAAGCCACATTAGTCTCCATCTAGAGCATGGAACAGAAGCGCCACTATTCTCCTGACTTCCCACTCACCCCGTGACTGTCCTGCTACCACCCCTCCCCTAACTGATCTGCTCTGAGAAGTCAGTCTGTTGACCTCCAGCCCGTGACTGACTGTTGCATTAATTTGCTGCCCTATGGATCTCCCTATTGATAGTGAGTCCTTCATCGAATTCCCAAGGCCTTTCTGCTAACCCCATCATTGAGCCTCTGTTTGACCTGTTTTCCCACTCACTGAATTTTCCAGGGTGTCCCCTTGATTCATTGGCTCAGCTTATGACGCAGCCCCACTTACCCTCCAGCAGAGCCCCCAGTGCTGCCTAAAGCCTGGACGGGCAGCGAGCTGTAGAACCGCCCACCACGGGCCGGCGTTGTGGCGTAGCTGATGAAGAACTGTCCACCACCTTCTCCACTTACCCTCTTCTTGGTCTCCCTAGCTGTCACTGTAACCATTCTCGTCACCTCTCCTGGAACTGCCACTGCCCTCTTGCTAACTCTGACAGCCCAGTCTCTCCACCACTGAGCCTCACGGAACCCTTCACTGGCCCTCACACAATCCCTAATGTCGATCCCACTGATGTGCGCCCTGAGCCTTCCTGCTGACCCCTCCCCCAGCCCCCCAGCAAGGAACCCTCTCCCCCACCGACCGTCTCCCCCGTCTAAGGCGCAGCATCAGGCCCTTGCCCAGTGCTGGAAGATGACCAAGTTGCTGTACTGAGGCCGGGTCTGCCTGCCCTGCATCGCGCCCGCCCGACTCAATGGGCACAGGTACTGCGGGCTCTTGGTGGCTGCCACCAGACCTCCAAGCCTTGATCCTCAGCAGGAGCGCAGGCCCATTCCTGGACAAATGCCCAGACGACGCGTGTTATCACTGCTGCTGAGCCCTGGCTGCCCACAAGCTTGCCCAGCAGGCTCGGCACACCCCTGCGGCCTGGAGGGGTGCAGAGCTGTTGGAGATTCTTGGTTTGGGCCAGCAGGGAGCAGAGGTGGGAGAAAAACCTAGCAAGGTCAGGCCCAGTGGGCGTGGTGAGGCAAGGAAGCTCAGAACCTGGATTGGGGAGGCTTGCCCTGGGGGCAGCAGCTTGATCAACAAGACCTGTTTGTGACTTTTTCTCTAACCAGCATGGAATGTCGGCCGTGGCACCACTGTAGGCCGTGGCTTAACCTGCGGTGCCGCAGCACCAGCCCCAATCTATTAAAAAAAAAAAAAATCATGCAGGGGCCGTCATTGCGGCATAGTGGGCAAAGATCCTGCCTGCTACGCCACGCCGTCATCCCATATGGGCCCCGGTTCGAGACCCCGGTGCTCCACTTCCCATCCAGCTCCTAGCTAATGTGCCTGGGAAAGCAGCAGAGGATGGCCCAGGTGCTTTGGCTCCTTGCCACCTAGATGGCAGACTCCGAAGAAGCTCCAGCCGTTAGAGCCACTTGGGGAGTGACCCAGCATATTGAAGATCTCTCTCCCTCTCTCTCTGTCACTCTGTCTTTCAAATAATAAAATAAATATTAAAAAAAAAATCATGTTGGGGCCTGGCACTGTGGCATAGCGGGTAAAGCCGCCACCTGCAGTGCTGGCATCCCATATAGGCGCTGGTTCAAGTCCTGGCTGCTACACTTCCTGTCCAGCTCTCTGTTATGGCCTGGGAAAGCAGTGGAAAATGGCCCAAGTCCTTGGGCCTCTGCACCCACATGGGAGACCTGGAAGAAGCTCCTGGCTCCTGGCTTTAGATGGGTGCAGCTCCAGCTGTTGCAGCCATCTGGGGAGTGAACCAGCAGATGGCACACCTCTCTCTCTCTCTCCCTCTCCCTCTCTCTCTTTCTCTCTCTCTCTCTCTCTCTCTGCCTCTGCTTCTCTGTGACTCTGTCTTTCAAATAAATAAAATAAATCTTTTTAAAAAAAAAAATCATGCAAGTGTAGGACAAGATGGCAACACCCTGGAGTGTAATGATGGCTCACTCAAGAGTGCCTGTCAGTGCCTGTGCTAGGATTACAGAAACTCAGTCATTCAGGATTCGTTTGATGAACAGTTAGGGAGAGTCTGTGACTGGCAGCATGGTAAGCCTCAGAGGAGTTCATGGTGAATAAGACCTGGAGGAGCACACATTCTTCTAGGGAGACAGACAATAAGTAAATAAACAGTGCATGGAAAATCAGATGGCGGAACAAGACCTATAAAAATAGCATCAGGAGGAGAGAGAGCACAGGGGAGGTTCACAATTTCAAACAAGATCACTAAAGAAGACGCCACTGAGAGAGTGACACTGAGCCACGACCGGAAGGAAGGAAGGGACCTTGCAGACATCCCAGGAGGAGAAATCCAAGAGGGAACAGCAAGTGCAAAGGTCGTGGGGCTGGGGTGGTGCCTGGTGGTTGGAGGAAGAGCAGGGGGGGGCCTGGTGCTGAGTGAGGGAGCAGCCTTGACCCTGAGACGACAAAGTCGGCGGGGTGACAGGAGCAGATCACCAGGCCCTGTGGGAGGACTTAAATGGCCAGCTCAGCAGCAAGGAGAGCAGGAGTGAGGTGACGTCAGCAGGCTGGGGAGGATGGGAAAAGGGAGGGCGGGAGGAACGCAGGGCAGAGAAGCACGGCTTGTGTCGTGCCTGTCGGGTGCTCGGCACTATTCCAAGCACTTTTTATGAACAATCTTAAGTTGAACCCTTGCAGCAAGTCCATCCACCAGCTTACACTGCACAACAAACATCCACAAAATCTTCGGGACTGGATGTACCTGAGCTGATGGGCATTAGGCTGATCCCAGCTGGGGTTTGAACTTACTGCTGCCCAGCACTGTTGTAAGCACTTGTGAGTCCATCTTACTTCTCCAACAACCCTGTGAAGTAGGTACACTACCTTATCCTTACGTTTTACCGGAAACTATAGTTCAGAAAGGTGGTCGCTCACCCAAGTCTCACGGCTGCTTTGTGGACAACTGGAAGGAACATTCAGGGTTTTTTTTTTTTTAAGATTTATTTTATTTCTTTGAAAGAGTTACAGAGAGAGGTAGAGAGACAGAGAGAGAGGTCTTCCATCCGCTGGTTCACTCCCCACATGGCCTCAACGGCCAGAGCTGTGCTGATCCGAAGCCAGGAGCTTCCTCCAGGTCTCCCATGTGGGTGCAGGGGCCCCAGGACTTAGACCATTTTCTACTGCTTTCCCAGGCCATAGCGGAGAGCTGGATTGGAAGAGGAGCAGCCGGGATTAGAACCGGCACCCATATGGGATTCCGGCGCTTCAGGCCAGTGCTTTAACCTGCCGCACCACAGCACCGGTCCCCAATCCAGGTTTTATGGCGGCGAGGGAGCAGACTCAGTTTGCCCAGCCCCAGTCCTGACCCTTTTCCTTGATGATGAGCACTACCACCTCCCAGAGTACTGGTGAGGGCCATGTCTGGGCCACACTGGAGGACTGCTCTATGGTGGGGCACACAGCCTGTGTCACGAGTGACTGGGGCAGCCATATGGGCTGATGGTGACTTCCACCTTCCAAGGCCAGGTGCAGGGCTCTGGGTGGCCTTTGGTAGCAATGCTGGCCCACCGACTCTGCCTCTGGACACCAGGTCCTGGCCCAAGGGTCTGGTCACTGCCTTCTTCCCACCACCTCAAACGGACCTTGGCTTTAGCATCAGCTGCTTCATGAACTTTGCCCAGATCGTCAAGGTTTCCAAACTGTGTGAACTCCTGTAGATGCCAGAGGTCCCCTTTGATCATCGTCTGGGCCATATCATTCCTGAGCCCTTAGGATGTATGTCGCACCCATGGCTATACCATTCCTGAGCCCTGTGGGTTGTGTGTCATACCCACGGCCAGCACCCATGGCCATATTATTCCTGAGCCCTGTAGGGTGTATGTCACACCCACGGCCACCACCTTGACCTCTGTGATGCCTTCGCAGCTACACTGTGGCCTGCCAGGAGGCTGGGACCCCTGTAATGCTCTGGAGGGTCCCCCAAGCTTTGCTGTGAGTGTTCTGCCTGGGTCTGGGATGCACCCAAGGCAGGTGTGGGCTTGCAGGAGGGGCCCCTCCCCTGATGAAGATCGGGGAAGAACTGCTGGCATCGATGGAATTAGTTAAGGAAGCGTGTGGGAAGGGGCTCCATTGAAAGGGAATTGTAATTGCAAAGCTTGGAGGTGGGAACATTTCAGTGGGAGGCAGAAAGCACAGAGGTTGGAAAGGGAACAGTGAAGCCTATGCACTCACTTTTGCCATCTACCTACAGCACTGCCTGCTCCCCTGTGGCACCTGTGCAGGGACCTGTGATGGGAGCTGTGCCCTGCCTGCTACCCTGTTTGTTGTTCCTCAGGATCCTGTGAAGGCTGTGAATGTGACCCTGGCCTCATCTTTGATGGCACAGAGTGTGGGTCCCACGACCACCACAGCTGCTTCCACAACAGATGCTATGTACTGATAAGAGGGGCTCCCAGGCCCTGCCCTCTGGCTATAAGATGCATTTTCAATTGTATGTGACCAAAAAATTAGTCCAGGACTGATGCTGTGGCATAGCGGGTAAAGCTCCTGACTCCTGGCATCAGACCAGCCCAGCTCTGGCCATTGAGGCCATCTGGGGAGTGAACCAACAGATGGAATATATATATATATATATATATATATATATATATACACACACACACACACACACATATAAACTCTGGGCTGGAGGGCCAGCTTTGTGGCACAGCAAGTTAAAGCCCTGGCCTGAAGTGCCAGCATCCCATATGGGCACCGGTTCGAGTCCCAGCTGCTCCTCTTCCAATCCAGCTCTCTGCTATGGCTTGGGAAAGCAGCAGAAGATGGCCCAAGTCCTTGGGTCCCTGCACCCACATGGGAGACCTGGAAGAAATTCCTGGCTCCTGGCTTCAGATTGGCACAGCTCCGGCCTTTGCAGCCATCTGGGGAGTGGACCAGTGGATGGAAGACCTCTCTCTCTGTCTTGACCTCTCTCTCTGTAACTCTTGTCTTTCAAATAAATAAATCTTTAAAAAATGAATGAATGAATGAAACTCTGGGCTGGAACAAAGCCAGGAGCGATGAGCTTCTTCCGGGTCTCTCATGTTGGGTGCAGGGACCCAAGCACGTGGGTCATCTTTTGCTGCTTTCCCAGGCACACCAGCAGGAAGCAGGATTGAAGTGGAGCAGCTGGGACTTGAATCGATGCCCATATGGGGTGTTGGCACTGCAGGTGGCAGTTTAACCTGCTCCTCCGTAGCGCAGACCCCTAAAATAAATCTTAAAAAAAAATGATGTCAACTGGCTTAACCTGTTTCAATTCTGCAAATACTTCAATCACATATATTCATTTCAAAGTTACCGTAACTGATACATTTATTGCTCAGTTTACATCTTTATAGAATAATGGCATAGAATGGGTTAGACACAAAATAGAACTCATCCTCTCTCTTATCCATAAAGGCATGGCTGGCTTCAGGGACTCCACTGGGGTCACTAGGACTTCGTTTCTGCCCGTCTTGCATCCCTGCACTTCCCTCCCTGTGTTAGCTTCTACATTAAGTAGGCACTTTGTCCAAATGCTGTCACTGTGGCTCAGAATCGCACTGGCTGAACCGCGATAGCAGTTTATTTCTGTCTCAGGAGCAATCCGAGTATAACCAGCTTGGTTCTTCCAGACACAGATTCCTTCTCTGTGTGAATCTCTCTCGCCTGTGGCTTTGCCCTCATCTGTTCCTCACCACAACTACACTCGAGCAGACTGAAGGGAACAAAGAGGGGACAAGGAGGGCCCTCCTCCGACTTCAGGGGTACAATGCGGAAAAGGCACACATCACTTCCGTCCACTTCCCATTGGCCCAGACGTCACGGATGGACCCCATCTGGCTGCGAGAGGAGCTGGAGGATGTATCTTTAGCTGGGTGGCCATATGTGCAGCTAAAAATTGTGGTCTAGGGAAGAAATAGAGAATGGATATTTGAAGACAGGCATAGCTTGATTTTCAAACCACCTCTCTGTGAGGCTGAGGTGACCTCTCCCCATTCCAGGTGTTTTTTTTTTTTATTTTTAAAATAAATTTTATTTATTTGAAAAGCTGAGAAACAGAGATTTCCCACCCACTGGTTCACTCCCCCAAATGCCAACAACAGCCAGTGCTGGGTCAGGTCAAAGTCAGGAGCTGGGAATAATAAATAAATAATAAATAAATCTATAAACCCCAGAGTGTCCCTGGGATTGGAGGAACGAGGTAGAACAGATACACCTTCCCTGGCATGTCCACTCTGTGCTAGTGTTCACAACACTGACCACACATCAGAATCTTCAGAGAGCTCTTAGAACTTTTCAAACACCCAGATGGCTGCAACAGCCGCAGCTGCACCGATCTGAAGCCAGGAGCCAGGAGCTTCTTCCGGGTCTCCCACGTGGTGCAGGGACCCAAAGACTTGGGTCATCCTCCACTGTCTTCCTAGGCCATAGCAGAGAGCTGGATCAGAACTGAAGCTGCCGGAACTTGAACCGGCGACCATATCGCATGCGGAGGCTTTACCGGACCCACCACATCACCGCTCCGCTCACATCCCGTTTTCAGTGGAACAATTACAGAAGATGCTAAGGCTTGGATATGACCTGAGTGTGTCCCCCAAGGCTTCACAGGTTGAAACTTAATCCCCACTCTAAAGTACTAAGAGGGCGGAAGCTTAATCTGACTACGGTGCTTAGAGATGAGGCCTTTGGGAAGTGATTAGGATTAGATAATCCTGGTGGCTTCATAAGAAGCGAGAAAGAGCGATTACCATCCAGCTGTCCCCGGTGCTGTGTCCTTGCGAGCCTGCCCAGAGCTAAGAGACTGACAGCCCGCAGGACCGACTCCGCAGTGCCCGCCACGTGTTCAAGGCGGCACAGCGGACTGGACTAGCGACCGTAGCATCTGGAAAGGACCCTCCACTGCCCACGGGGCCCCGACCCCCAGCGACAGAGGGCGCGAGCAGCCCAGCTCCCGTAGCCGCACGCTGCCTAGGGCGGCTGGGCGTCCGCGCAGCTCAGACGCTAGTCCGAGCGGCTGTGACCCGACGTGCCGCTGCGCGTCCCCAGGGCTAGGATTCCGGGAGCTGACCTCCGTGGAGGGGGCAGGGAAGGCACAGAGCTTCCGGGCATGGTTTTAATAACTGACGACAAAAGCGCCTGTCTTCCAGGGCCCCGGCGCCCGGGGGACCCAAGGATCTGAACCCCTAGTATCGCCTTCTTCTAGGACCAGATCTAAGTCCCACTCCCTGTCTCCCTTCGACTCAAGACCTTAGAGCCCGAGGACCCAGCCTCTTCCTCCTCCAGGACCCAGGGTCCCCCCAAACCACCGTCCCCTCAAGGACACAGATTCCACGCCCGGCGAGCCAGACCCGGCAGCTCCGCCCCCTCCGCTTAGCCCGCCGTGACGTAACCGCAGCGACAGCCAATCGAGCGCGGCGGCGCCGGATGGCGGGAGGCGGGAGCCAGGGGTTCTGGGAATGGCGGGGCGGAAGTGCCGGTCGTTTTGAACTTTGGCTTTTGGGGACTGAGCTGCGGCCAGGCTGCTCCTGGGGCGTCCGCCGCGCGTGAAGAGGCCCGCGGCTGCCATGAGCCGGCACAGCAGACTCCAGAGGCAAGTTCTGAGCCTGTACCGCGAGCTGCTGCGCGCCGGGCGCGGGAAGCCGGGCGCCGAGGCGCGGGTGCGCGCCGAGTTCCGGCTGCACGCCAGCCTGCCGCGCTCCGACGTCCTGCGCATCGAGTACCTGTACCGCCGCGGGCAGCGCCAGCTCCAGCTGCTGCGCTCGGGCCACGCCAAGGCCATGGGTGCCTTCGTGCGCCCGCGGGGCCTGACGGAGGAGCCCGGCGGCGCGGGTCCGTGTGACAGCACGGAGGCACCGCCGACCCGGCCTGTAGGGCGGTGACAGGGGAACCAGGGGCCCACCGACTGCGTGGGGGGCCCGGGAAGCCACCTGATGGAAGGTGACAAGTCTGGAGAAACTGTCTTCAGGGAGCGGGGAAATGGAGACCCTCCTGGGACCCTCAGCTTCAGGAGATGGTGGGGAGAGACGCCCACCCTTCCGGATGCAAAGTGACAGATCGCACACCCCCGCCACCCCACGAGGGCTTAGAGCGGCCAGGGGCCTCGACGGGCTGGACAGCGTCATGCAGGGATCTCCAAAGGCCTGGAGAGCAGGGTCGCCTGCCCACCGCCCATGGATGAAGAGAGGCCAAGACGCCCAGCCCTTGACTCCTGAGAACATACCCACCCCTGGCTCCTCAAGGAGACGGCGCATTCCTGTGTGTGACTCTTAGAAGAGCATGCTTTTTGCTGAGAGTTTGGAAAGACGGTGAGAAGCCTGCAAACCACCCACCCACCCCCATCCCACCTTTCACCTTTGGAAAAACTTTGTGACAAACCAGGAGCTTGAAGAAGGGGCTAGAGGTCCAGCCACCACCCCAGGTGATCAACTCAAGACCCCTCAGAATCCCCCTCTCGGGCATCCCTCCCTCTGCTGTGTTAGCGAAGGGAATAAAGTTGGGTGTGTGCTTACTTGCCTGCTGATGGCCTCAAAGAGTGAGTGTGTCAGGATTCTTGAAGTGCCCCCTGGCCCCCACACACCGGGAGCTGACCCTCGGGGAGTGGATGGTGTGGGAGCTCTCCTTCCCCCGTGGGTGAAGCAGCGTACTTCTCTCTCTCTGGCTCTGTGGACGAGACCCATGCTGGCTGCACCCCGAAGAGACTCCAGGTGACTCCCCAGTGGAGAGGTGAGCGGAGGGGGCCTGGTTGGTAACCCCTAAGCGTTAATGGGGATCTCCAGCCCTTCAGAGCGTTTCACACAACCTGGGAACTTCCGTCTTCTTCAAAGCTGGCTGAGGAGCCCAACCTCAGCTACAAGCTGGAGCTGGGCTCTCTGTCAGCAAGGCGGGAGACAGACCCATGCACCTTGGGCCTACCCTTCCCTGTCTGTAGAGGGACCTGGCGTTCTCGGGGGTACTGCATTGTGCGCCCCTGAGCTGTGTGTGTGTCCGTGTCAGTTAACCAGGTGGAAGCAGATGGATTCCCGCAGGTGCCGCTGGGGAGCGGAGGACCTTAGGAAGGGAGCCCAGACCTTGGACTGAAGGGAGGGTGGGCAGAAGAGAACCAGGACAGAGTCCTGAGAGTGTCCGTGGGCTCCTGCTCGTCCGGCCCCTGCAGTGACTCCAGGCTCCCTGCTCTGAGCTGTACTGTGGGAGCTTCCTGCAGGGCTGGCATCTTGTCAGGAGACGTGCACGTGGTGTCGGAGATGAATGGGGTGCGCCAGGTGGAATGGCTGGCATAGAGGCATGCCTGGCTTGAGGGAAGAGGTGATTAAGAGTGGAGACCCTAGAACCAGAATGTCCCAAGGCTGGAATCCCAGCTCCAGTCCTTACTGATTCCACGGTTGTGTACAAGTGATTTAACCCCTTTGTGCCTTAACACCCTTACCAGTGAAGTACGCATAGCGGTAGTGCCTTTCTCGTGTGGCTATTATGATACCATGAATTAAATGCAAATCGTGGCAGCAGATGGTAATGCCACCCCCCTGTCACCAGTGACCATCCTGCCTGCTTGAGTTCAAGTGCAGCTGCAAGAGCAAGTTCCCAGGGAGTTGCCAGCTTCCTGCTGTGAGCTCTGCACCTCTCTCCTCTCTCCTCTCTCCTCTCTCCTCTCTCCTCTCTTATTTATTTGAAAGACAGTTACAGAGAGAGAAAGAGAGAGAGGTCTTCCATCTGCTAGTTCACTCCCCAGATGGCCGCAGTGGCCGGAGCTGCGCTGATCCGAAGCCAGGTCTCCCATCACGAGGGCGCAGGGGCCCAAGGACTTGAGCCATCCTCTGCTTTCCCAGGCCACAGCAGAGGGCTGGGATTTGAACCAGCGCCCATACGGGATGCGTGTGCTGCAGGCCTGGGCTTTACCCTGCTGCACCACAGTGCCGGCCCCACATCTCTCTCTTCTGCTGGAGGGCTTTCTTGGAGTTATGGGAGTTGGGCTAATGCGTGTTGGGTACAGGAGTCACTGGATGAGTGCCCAGGCCTGCCTCTTGTCTGGTTGGATTGCCGTATGTGATCTACCAGGTTCTTCAGAGGTCCCCCATGGATTGAGCCCCTGTCTCCCTACTCTCCTGCCTCCTAGGACGGCCTCCCCTAAATTCTTGGCTCCAAGTATGCTTAGGGTAAAGCAAGGGGACAGCGCCCTGTCCTCGGCTGATCTGTGTGTGTGTGCTGCTGTGTTTTTTAACTGCCAAGACACAAAGTCAACATTTTTCAACCACTTGGCCCTGTTCATTATACAAGAATCTCCTGATATGAGAAATTTGCTGTAAACAATCTAAGGGGGTTGGAATAATTTGGAATATGGGTTGTGTGTTAATAATAGAATTGAATTATTTTCTGATTTCAACTACTGTTCTACTTGTATAAGAGAAGCCATTTTACGGTTTTGCTTATGTCCACTGAAACATTTAGGGGTAGAGTAGCATCATGCAGTCACTCACTCAAATGGTTCTGAAGCACATACAAGGTAAATATGAGGAGTCTGCAGAAGTTTCATGGAAAAGGCATATTCTGGAAAAAATGCATATTCACAGATTTCAAAACTTTTTGCTCCAACACTAGACTCGTCTTTTCATTCAGTTGTCCACGAACTTCTTGAAGCATCCTGGTATATTAGCGAGCGTGTGCATGGTAAAGCGAATGGAGCAGAACGTGAGCAATTGACGAAGCTGGGTGAAGGGTAGATGGGAGTTTGCTGTGCTAGTCGTAGAAGCTTTTTGGTAATTTGCAACAAAAATTTGCAAAAATAAAATACCCCAAAGGTTGAGTATCCTTTATCTAAAATGTGCAAGACCAGTCTTGGAATATTTGCATGTATATGATGAGATACCCTAGGGAGGGGAACCAAGTCTAGACATGAAATTCATTTATGTTTCAGATACACAGCCTGGGGGTAATTATACGATGTTTTAAATAATTGTGTGCATGGAAGAAGCTTGATTGTGTGGAAATTTCCACCTGTAACATCACTCACAAGGTTTTGGGTTCGGCAGATTTTCAGATTCCAAATTCTTGGATTAGAGCGCTCAACCTGTATCAGTGTCTCACTGGTCATTAGTTATCTGTGTACCACATTTCCATGAAAGGGAAGCTTGACTCTTCTGGGACTTTATAAAACTCTTACATATAACTTGACAGATTTTGCAACTAATTAAAATTCAATAAAATGCATTTTTTTAGCCTTTGGAAAAAATAACGTGATCTCCCTTGCCGATCTTCACCCTATTGGGAAGCACAGGTTACTGTTAGGTTGCTATCTTGAGTGACAAACTCCGCCATAGCAACAGGCCAAGCGAGTGACCCGCTGCATGAGGTGGCCCAGTGGGGCTGTGGGGAACTGGGAAGCTGTTTTACTGGACAAAGAGCCACCAGCTGTGCCCATAACTTCCCATCACTCCTGAGCAGTGTCATCCGGGGTGCAAAGGATGTGAACAAATGATTGTGGGATATTTTTACAGTGCAAAAAGTGCTGTGACTAGATTTTGAAAACACTCAGTCTTTTGGAGCTGAATTGCTTGTGAGTGAAAGGATATGATGTTTAGAGTTGGCTGCAGAATTAATCTAGGGACAGGGAAATGGGTGCGTAGGAGAATGAGAGGGGATGGCCCTGAGTTAACAGAGCTGGTGAGGAGTCCGTGAGGACTGTTCATTCCCCTTTTGTCCCAGTTTAAAATTTAGCAGAATAAAAATTTACAAACCTCCATCCTACAAGGCCTTAGCTGATTGGCCCTGTCACACACACACCCCGCCTACACTACTTACTCTCCAGCCTTCCTGGCCTTGCCATGTACCCCAGGCCCTCTGCACTTGTTCCCTCTCTACCTGGAATGCACTTCCTTGAGGTCTGCACTGTCCAGTATTGTAGCTGGGACTACATGTGACTTGAGCATTTGACATTTCGCTGATGTGACTAAGAAATGGAATCTCTTATTTAGAAAGATTGCTCTAATCTGCTGGTTCACTCCCCAAATGCCTACAATGACCAGGGCCAGAGACAGGAACCGAAAACACAATCCAGTTCTGCCATGTGGGTAGCAGGAACCCAATTACTTGAGCCAGCATAGCTACCTCCCTGGATCTGCGTTAGCAGAAAGAGTCGAGCTGGAACCAGGACTCAAACCCAGGTTCTCCGATGTAGGATACAGATGTCATAGTTGCTAGGATAAATGCCTGCCTCCTGAAATTTTAATTTTGTAAATGTTAAGTAAATTTAAAAACGAAAGTAGTGTAAAATAAAGTTTTTCTTTTTTTGTTTTGCTATCTTGTTGTGTTGGTAAGACAACATTTCACATTACTTGTTAAAAAGTCAGCATCTGGGGCAGGTGTTTGGTGCAGCAGTTAAGACACTGCTTGGGACACCCACGTCCTATGTCACAGTGCCTCGTTGGCATCCCATCTACCCTGCTTCTGATGACAGCTTCCTGCTAATGTGCCTGGGGAAGCAGCAGATGATGGCCCAAGTACTTGGGTCCCTACCCACCCTGTGGGAGACAAAGATGGAGTCCCTGGTACTGGCTTTGTCCTGGCTCAGGGCTGGCCATTGCAATCATTTGGGGAGTGAACCCTCATATGGAAGATTTCTATCTGTGTCTTTGCCTTTCAAATAAAGTGAAAATAAATTTTTAAATTTAAATCTGGTGAAGTACACACTAATTTCAAAGTTTTAAGAAAAAAGATTGTGGGGCCAACACTGTGTATTCATAGCACCTGAGGCACCAGCATCCCATATGGGCACCGGTTCGAGTCCTGGCTGCTCCTCTTCCAATTCAGCTCTCTGCTATGGCCTGAGAAAGCAGTAGAAGATGGCCTCAGTGCTTGGGCCCCTGCAGTCATGTGAGAGACCCAGAAGAAGCTCCTGGCTCTCGGCTTTTGATCGGCCCAGCTCTGGCTATTGCAGCCATTTGGGGAGTGAGCCAGCAGATGGAAGACCTCTCTCTCTGTCTCTGTCTGTAGCTCTGTCTCTTAAATAAATCTTTCTTTAAAAAAAAAGGATAGTAAAATGTCTGATTATTTTTATATTGACTATTTTTAAGTGATGGTATTTTGGACATATTGGGTAAGATAGAATACAAATTATTAAAATTCATTCCACCTATTTCTGTTTTAATGTGACAACTAGCAAAGTTTAATCTGTGACCTGCATTATATATCTGTTGGACAGCATTGCACTAGGAGTGCACATGGCTGGTTTCTGCATTCCTTTCTGCAGTAAAGGCATAGTTATAACATAGTTATAATTGCCTCTCTTAGCCATTCTGTCACATTATAGCCCTCTCTCTCCGCCCACTTTATACTTCTCCTAGCACGTACCACGGTCTGACCCACCACTTAGAGCTGTCCCTCTGCATCCAGGATAGTTCCCAAAATCCACAGATGTTCATGTCCCTCATATCAAATGGCATGGCATTTGCCTATAACCTACACACATACTTAAATTACTTACAATAACTACAGTGTATTACAATGCTGTGTAAACAGTTATGCTACATTATTTAGGAAGTTTGTTTAGTCCAGATGCAATTTTTAAAAATATGTTTTCTGGCCGGCGCCGTAGCTCAATAGGCTAATCCTCTGCCTGTGGCACCGGCACACCGGGTTCTAGTCCCGGTCAGAGCGCCGGATTCTGTCCCGGTTGCCCCTCTTCCAGGCCAGCTCTCTGCTGTGGCCAGGGAGTGCAGTGGAGGATGGCCCAAGTGCTTGGGCCCTGCACCCCATGGGAGACCAGGAGGAAGCACCTGGCTCCTGGCTTTGGATCAGCACGGTGCGCTGGCCCCCCATATCAGAAGTTCGGGGGAGTCTTAGGATGGAGCCCTGGCAATTCAGCCTGGTGTTGTCAAGACTCCAGGAAAGGGGTTTCGCGGTCTTGGGCTAACGATGGCCCAGCTCAAGAGCCCACCTCGTAGAATGTTCAAACAGAGCACCTGTGTGGACACAAGCCAGGGGCTGGGGAGGTCACCCGTATGGCCCGCACCCTGCCATACCTGCCTCTAGCTTGCTGTGGGGAACACCTGTGCTTCTTTGCCGGAGGGAGGGGCCTTCATAGCTGGGACAGGTGGAAGTGCGGAGGTGTCGTCAGCAAGGAGAGATGGACACTGATCCATCAGTGCCACGATTTCTCCATGGAACGACTTCGAGTGTGTGCCACACAGCTGCCAGACGTCCCCAGTGGGATGGCACCCCAGGGACCCAGAGCAGCAGCCCCCTTAACTCACCCAGTCCCTCATTCCCCTGCCACTGTTCCAAGTACCACCCACCAAGTACATGACTGAGGCTTGAATCCTCTTGTGTCAGGATCGAGGAGAACCCAACTCAAGATGGGTCAATGCAGTGCAGTGTTCTGTGCTCCAGACACGGGGGTCTGTGGCAGGACTGTCCGACATATCGGGGCTGCGTGCCACACTCCAGGGACTCAAGCACCCAACATCGTCACACTTGCTTGGACGGTGACTGTTTATTACTCGTGTCCGGGCTGTGCACTCAGATTGGCGGGGGACCATTGACATAGTCTAGCACCAGGTAGGGTGTCCTGGCCAGTCGTGCGTGAGAGCAGCAGGGGCCTCCTGATGTGGGCAGGAACAATGTGGCACCCACCAGGAGCAGGAAGAAGATGAGGAGAAGGAGGAAGATCAGAGGCCGCCTGGGTGTAGGAGCCGGCACTCTAGGAAAGGAAACGCAGTGTTAACTACGTGGGTGAGCAGCCACTATGAACCCGGCCTCCCACACCCGGGACCCCTCTTTCAAGCACCTCACCCAGAATCCACTTCCAGCAGACGGGGAGCTGCTTGCCTCTTCTTGTCCTGAGGGCAGACAGCAGCCAGCAGCAGGATGGGTGGAAGTGACACTTACGTGGGCTACCACAGACCCCCGGGTCTCGTCTTATCTTCCCTCCTTTCCTGGCACCCCAGGACCCCCCATGGCCTTGCAATACCTCCAAGTAGAGTGGCTGTCTGTTCGGGCCTATCCCTCATCCCCCTCCCCCAGTTTCTCAGCAGGGGAAGGGGAGCCATGCCTCCCCATTCTCAGACTCCCTTAATGCCCGTGGTTGGGCATGTGACCCAGGCCTGGCCAATCAGAGCGCTCTGGTTGGTTCAGGGCACAGATGTTGACCCAAACCAGGCAGCTGGGAGTCAGCCCCAGGGCTTGGGCCGGTGCCAGTGGGAATTGAACAGGTAGCAGCTGGAGCAGCCATTGTGCGGCAAAGAGCCCAACAGGGGGAGTTGCCCTGGCAGCAAATGAGGTCCTGCATTCAGCAGTGCCTGGACTTTTCCAAAGCGGGTTGGGTTCCTGTCACTTGCCATCGAGATTCCCAAATGCTGCACCTGGCTGAGGACCAGCTCACCTGAGGCTTCCGGAGCAAGGAACGTCTTCGGTGACCTGGCACGTGTTTCTGGTGGCTGAGACCCGACGTGAGCATGTCCTGTGGTGAGGGAGGGGTAGGCGGTTCTTGGAGAACCAGCCACACAGAGAATTGTGGCTGGAGAAGGACCATGATCGGGGGAGGGGTGTCAGAGAGCTGCGATTCTGGGGGAACAGCGAGATCTCGTGGGAAAGATGGAGAGGAGGCAGAGCCAAAGAAACCGAGAGAGGAGAAACATTCTTCATTCATTCAACAAATATTTAATGAGTGCCTGTTACATGCTAGGAACGAGCGATACCATGGGGATGGCAAGTCAGGCAAACTCCTGGCCTCCATGGCGCTTGTATTCTGGCAGCAGACAGACACAATAAGGAATAAATAAATGGATAAGGTCAGGCTACAAGCAGTGCTGTTAGGACAAAGAGCAAGAAGATAATGACAGCTAATGTTTGCAGGCCAGAGCAGGTCTCCCTAGGGGGGTGACATTTGAGGAGAGACTAGAGGAGTGGGGCCAGGGGGCCAGTGCAGCTGCAGTGCAGTAAGGGGCAGGGTAGGAGGAAATGGGATTAGAGAGGTCGTCAGAGAAAGACAGGAGAGAGGCAAAGGGTGAGACAGAGGGAGAGACAGGGACAAAGAGAACCACATGGAGGGAGGGACTCCAAGAGACTTGAAAAAGCAGAGTTAGGGAGAGAGAGAGAGAGAAACAGAGAGAGATCTTCCATCTGCTGTTTCACTCCCAAATGGCCACAATGGTTAGGGCTGGACCAGGCCAAAGCCAGGAGATTCTTCCAGGACTCCCACATGGGAGCAGGGGTCCAAGCACTTGGGCCATCTTCTACTGCTTTCCCATGCACAATAGCAAGGAGCTGAATCAGAAGCTGAATGCCAAGACTTGAGCTGGCGCCTCTTGGGATACCAGTGTCCCAGGTTGCTTTACCTGCTTTGCCGCAGTCCCAGCCCTGGGGATTGCTCTTACCTCAAAGCCTTGTCCCCTGCCCTGGGGCCCCCTGTGGCCACACAGCTCGCAGGGAGCCCCTGGAGTCCAAGTTGTCCTTTGCCTCAAGGGCCCCAGGCCCCCAACGTCCCCCGCCGGGTCCCACTCCAACTCTGCAGGAGTGAGGAGGCTACTGGGTGCCCAGGGTCCCCAGACCCCACCAGATCCTGGCCCGTCTGAGTCTCCCTTGGCTTCCAAGTCCTGATCCGGCATGTTGGCCTCCTCGAACACCTGGGTCAGAGAACAGGGGTCACCAGAGTTGGGAGATTGGGGTTAGGGCCAGAGACCACCAGGGTGGGCCATACCAGGCTGTAGCTGACCAGCTGTGTCTGCAGCTGCCAGAGGCGTCGGAAGATGGTATCTCGGTGGGCTCCAAGGGCCCTCAGGATCTGCTCCAGGGATGCCCAGGCCCTGGGTTCACTCCGCTGTGCCAGCCCCTCACCAAATGCCAGCAGTGCATCCACACGCTCGGCTGCTCCTCGCAGGTCTGCTTGTAGGGCCTGGGAACATACACATGGACGCCACCCCCCACATACACCAGGGACACCAGAGACCCAGAACCTGCATTTAGCACCTCCCCCTTTTCCTATCCAGAAACCTGGAGCATGTAATAAACTCGTTTCCCACCCCAGGGGGAGCAGAAAGCAAGCACCCATGCCTGGGGCCCTGCCTACCTCCCCAATATCCTGGCCTCTCACCACCCACCTGCAGCCGGACAGTCATGCTCTGGGCCAGTGTCCAGGGCCCCAGGCCTCGCTCCAGGTCCTGCAGCCGGAGGCCCAGCCCCAACAGGCAAAGATGCAGGCTGTCCTGCTCAGCCTCCAGTACCTCCAAGCCAGAGACGGGGTGCTGGAAAACACAGGGGGGCCAATCAGGCCAACAGCCAATGAAGACATCCTCCTCCTTCCCCTGGCCTCGCCTCTCCTGCAGGCCCCGCCTTCTAGATGCTTCCCTGCAGCAGAGTCCATCTCTGGCTCTGCACCTGGGGCCTGCTTAGCGGTTCCAGGCCTGGAGACACTGAATTCAAGGTCTCAGGTTTCCAAGGCTCCTGGAAAGCTGGTTATGTGGTGCCTGGGGAGGAGGTGGTAGAGCTGGGTACCTCCAGGAGGAGTGGGGTTGCGCCAGGCCCAGTGGTGAAATATTGAACTGCTTCTGTGCTGATTGGGAAAGGATGGCTTCCAGGGTGCACCCCCCCCCCCATTCCCAACACCTTCCAGAACCATTACTTCACCCACAGCAGGGAGACCAGACTCTGAGAGACAGAGAGAAGGTAGGGGCTGGCCCAAGGGGTCTGTGCCACCTCAGCTCACCTCATGGTGTTTGTCTTCAGCTGAGTCCTCATGGGAAGAGGGCATTGACAACCTTGGGGGGCCAGCAGTGGGCTCAGTGCCCCTCTGCCCACCCCGCAAGTGCTCAGGAGCATCCAAGGAGTCCAGCCCCAGTTTCCGCTCTGACCTGGGAAGTGGCAGGCATTGACAGGTCCCCGAGTGAGTTCGGTGCCTCGTTTCCCACACCACCCTCCCTCCATCCCCAGCTCTGCTCCCAGATCTCCAGGTGATCAGAGCCTTAGAACCTCCCACCCTTGCATGGCCTCTGCCACTGTTGCCACCCTCTTGGGACCAAGTTAAAAACCCCCAGTTCCAACCTGATCATCTCCATTCCTGAAGCAGGGCAGCCGGTGCATCCAGCAATGTCCGGTTTTCCAGGCGGAGGTGTGTGGGCCTCTGAGGGGGGCCTAGGGCCCAGAGGTGGGGACAGTGCCATAGCTAGGGGTCTAGGGACAGAGAGTCCATGAGGCCACCCAGTAAAAGCCTTTTCCCTAGCCAGGGTGTTGTCCAGATCTCCACTGGACACACCCAGGCTTTACCTTGAGGGGCCCCAAAAGCCCAAGGGCAGGCCTGGCTCCACCCCTTCCAAGAGGAACCTGGGCTCAGGTAATTCGATGCTCGGCTCAGGTGACAGCACAGCCACTTAACTCCTTCCTTCCTAAAGGGACCAGTAGCTATACCTTCCCAAACCATGCCACCCCAGCCCGATATAATGCCGGGCTCCAGATATCATCCCCCACACACCCAGCCCCTCAAGAGCCACAGGATCTGCTGCAATTGGTGACCCATCCATCCGACCTCCAGGGCCTGCCCCATCCATTCAAGGTCCCAGATGCAGTGCCCCTGGGGAAGCAACTGCCACCACGCCCCCTGCCCCCAGTACAATCTAAAAACTCAAGGAAAGATATGTTTCATTTATTTGGAATGGAATCTTCCGTGGTTCCTCCAACAGAAATAACCCAGGGTGCCAACTCTGCCCCGGAGTTCCAAGGTCACAGGAGTACGGCAGGTCAGAGGGGGCCAGAGGCCACAAATCCCAGCGGGCCCTGGGGCATGGCGGTCACTTGCTGAGCAGGAGGCCGGTGCGCAGCACACGGGGCACGCGGCGGATGGTCAGCGAGACGCGGGTGCCACGGTCCAGGCGGGCTCCGGGCAATGCTGATGGGCAGGCGGCAGCATTGCATGGCAGGGAGGTGGCCTCGAGCACGTCTACACGGGTGGCTTCGATGCCGTGGAGCAGGCGTGTGTAGGCGGTGCCACGGAGCACCAGCAGGCTGCAGGGTTCCAGCAGCAGCGAAGTGATGGGCCGGGGCGTGGGCCGGGGCTGCAGGGCAGGTTGATGGTCAGTGGCTATCCAGGGCGGGGCATGGGTGAGAGGTGTCAGGGGACAAGGGTTAGCTAGTCCCCAGGGACAAAGGCTGCGGAACAAGCACGCCTCTCAGAGGGAGGCTTTTTGGTGATTCAGGAGTAAAACTCCAGAGAATGCAGAGGCCAGTCCCTCGGGAGGGGACGGGAACCAGGCTGCTTTGGGGGGCATCAAAAGGTCAGCAGGCATCTCACAGGAGCAGCAACTGGGGTCTCCAAGGGGTGCAGGCTGGGACAGGGGGATCAGCAGTACCCAGAAAACCCAGGGCTGAGGGCGTGGCCAACACCAGGAAGAGGCGGGCACAGTCGTGGACATCAGGGTCAGAGGACAGTGGTGTAGCAGAGGGGGAGTCACAGGATCCAGGAGCACGCAGGGCTAAAGAGGAAGCCCCAGGGACAGCCACGGCAGGGTTTCCGGGGAGTTTCTGTGAGCGTGGGGCTGTCAGAAAGGCATCCCTCGGAGGTCAGAGAAGGTATCGCCAGGATATCTGGGAGTGGGGCCTGAGCAGTCAGTCATGATGTTTCACGGGGCCAAGGAGAATCTGGGGTGTCCTACCCCACAGACTGCATTGCTGGAGTGACAAGATGTCAGTACTGGGGTGCCCTGTGCAGTGGGCAGAGTCAGGACGACTGGAAGGGTGCTGGGGCACCCATGAGTGAATGACACTGAGGGGGTTCAAGGATATCAGTGTCTGCTGGAGCCTGGTGGGATATATGGGACACTCAGCGTGTGTGTAGGGTGTCAGGTAGGGGCACTGGGGTATCTGTAGCTATCACAGAGTTTAGGGTACCCTGCAAGCAGATGCGCTGGGTGTCTGTGATGAGGGGTATGCCCCATGAAGGGACAAGGGAAGATGCTGGGAGGGTGCCCCGAAGCCCCTGGGACAGCCTCGGAGAGCCCACCTGTTCTGTAGGGTCATCGTCCTCCAGGCGCCGCGGCTCATAGAAGTCCAACACGGTGTGGGAGCCCAGGCTGATGGTGCTGACGGTCGGGTAGTATAGCGGTCCATCCTCATGGGGCTGGGGAGTGGGTGCCAGGGCTGGGCAGGGCGGGAGTTCACACCCCCCCACACCCTCTGGGCCACCCAAACTGACCCCTGGAGGTGAGTGCGTGGCTGGGGAATCGCTGCTTGATGAGCATGAGGGTGAGTACACACGGTGCCCTGCTCCATGATGGCTCAGGGGCCTGGGGGGAGGTCGTTACTGCGGGGGTCAGGAGGAGGGCGTGTGGTTACCATAATGCCCTCCCCAGGCAGATACTGGTTCACGAGGACATGGTTAGCTGGGAGCCCCCCAAAAAGGCTGAGGTCAGACACTTTGTCCACGTAGCGCTGGAGCCATGGGGGCAGACGCTCAGGGACCATCCCCCGGGGATGGGGGAGCCCACCTAGGGAGTGCAATGCGGTCCTAAGGGAATCCAACCAAAGAGGCCTGGCACCTGGAGCCCTCATTGAGGGTATCCAGTGGTTGGAAGCACCCTGACCCCTCCAAGGATCCCTGCCCCTTTGGAGATCACCAGTGGACCCTTCTAAGAACAATGGACACTCTGAGATACTCCCAACTCATCAGGAAATCCTTAACCTCTTGGGACCCCAACTGAGCCCTCAGAACCTCACCCCCGGCACTTGGGACCCCATGAACCATCACAGACAGCTCCCATCCCAATACCTTGAGATGATCCGGCCTGAACCGCCTGCCCTAGCCCACAACCCAGAGTCACCCATTTCCCAGCCAAGGACACTCACCCCAGTTCTGTAGCTTCCTCCCAGAGAGCTGGGTCCACTTTGGCTTGGGGGCATTGAAAACCTAGGAGGTGGGAGAAGGGGTCACTCCATTCCTGGACCATCCTTCCATGATTCTCCCACCCAGGCCAACACAGAGTCTTTACCTGGGGTGGAAATGGGTCTTCTCAGTGCCTGTGGGATCATTCACAGGACTTTACTTCCCTTCTTTCCTGGGGAGGCCTTTGGCCAGAAAGCCCACGTGTCTACAGGGATCAAGGAACTGCAGTCTGACTCCCCAGAGCTTGTGGCTGGGTCCTTCCGGCCCAGCAAAGTCTGCGCTCTGATTTCCCAATTCCTGGGCTACAGTATGAGGTCTGGAAGCTCCTTGTTCCTTTTGCCTGGGGGAGGAGGTGTGGTAACTGGGCCATCCCGGCACAACAAAGAAAGGACTTTGAAAATCTTCCACTGCCAAGATCCCAATGGGGCCAGAACAGCTATCTCAGTCCAAGAAGTCCTTACTCTAGCTGATAATCTCCTCACCCCTCATGGTTACACAGTTGGACTGGGCTATTTCAGCCCAAGCTTCCTAAAATATGTCAACTTTCCCCCAAGAACACAGAGACTTGAATGGGCTATCTTATATCTCTCAGCACATCAGTATGTGTTCCGGGGCCAGCAGCAGGGTACAGCAGGTTGGGCTGCCACCTGAGATGCTGGCATCCCACCTGAGTGCTGGTTCCAGTCCAGGCTGTTCCACTTCCAATCCAGCTCCCTGCTAATGTGCCTGCGGAAGCAGAAGATGGCCCACGTGCTGGGGCTCCTGCATCCACAGGGGAGAGCCAGAAAAAGCTTCTGACTCCTGTCTTCAGCCTGGCCCAGCCCTGGTCATTACAGCAACGTGGGGAGTGAACCAGCAGGATGGGACGGAAGATCTCTCTCTCTCTCTCTCTCTCTCTCTGTTCTCTTCCTCTTTCTGTGTACGTCTGACTTTGAAATACATAAATAAATCTTTAAAAAAAAGGAAAAGAGGCCGGCGCCGCCATAGCTCAAGGCTAATCCTCCCTCCGCCTGCGGTGCCGGTACACCAGGTTCTAGTCCCGGTCGGGGCGCCGGATTCTGTCCCGGTTGCCCCTCTTCCTGTCCAGCTCTCTGCTGTGGCCAGGGAGTGCAGTGGAGGATGGCCCAAGTGCTTGGGCCCTGCACCCACATGGGAGACCAGGAGAAGCACCTGGCTCCTGGCTTCGGATCAGCGCGGTGTGCTGGCCGCAGCATGCCAGCCGCAGCAGCCATTGGGGGGTGAACCAATGGCAAAGGAAGACCTTTCTCTCTGTCTCTCTCTCTCACTGTCCACACTCTGCCTGTCAAAAAAAAAAAAAAAGGAAAAGAACAGAGTACCACCAGGCTAGCTCAGCATAGGTGGCCTGTGTCTGGTAACACTGTTCCTAAGACTTTGGGTCAATGCTGACGTTTCTTAGCACATGGAGGAGGAGTTACTCTAACGCTTCGACTCCTTGGCTATCTCAGCACAGAAATCTGAACACTAAATTCTTCATTCCTCAATCTCAGGAATGTGACCTGGGCTATCTCAACCTGTCTGTACAGCTTCCTTTACTCAAAGACAGCAGGACTGAGCTATCTCAGCACAGGGAGAATGAACGCTGAAACTTCCCTTCCTTCTGAGACTATGGAGTTGCACTGTGCTATTTCGACACAAGGAATCTAATCTCAACAGCATCCTCAGTGTGGAGGATGGGCTAGGATATCTCACAACAGAGAGTTTCAACAAACACAGCACACAAGACAACCACCACCTCCCTTCCAAGAACCAGCTTGGCTTCCCCTAAACCTCCAGAAAGAGCTATTTTGGATAGGTCGTAGCAAATCTTGAGAAAGGAACAGGAAGGGTGGGAGTACAGGTGCTGTGTGTCACTCTCCTTCCTGCCAGTCTTCCCTGGAACCCTGGGGGTTCTCATGCTGCGGCTGTGGGTTGGGTAGAGGTATGGGAAGAAGGGGCAAACAGACCAAAGGGTTTTGGGGTCACCTGTCGAAGCAAGTACTCCTCCTCTTCCTTGGAGATGAAGTCAGGCACATAGTAGATTATAGGTGGTGCCTAGGATGGAGAGATAGCCCTGAAGGTGTGGCCCTTCAACCTACCCATCATCACTGAGCAACCTCTCCCTCAGGAGAGAGGCTCAGGACGTCCTCAGACAGGCCAGGATCTGAAGTCAAAGGACCAATGTCCATTCCAGGGTGAGGGTGGGGATGGGAGTGGATTGTAAGGTTAAGAATGGATTTGGGGCGGGGGGGCAATCCCAGACCTGGAATCCAGGAATCAGCCTCCCTATCCCACCCCACCTCCACCCTCTGCATCCCCAGGCCTGACAACCTGCTCCACCCTGAACGGTTCTAGGGCCGGGACCCTGGCGTCCTGCTCCTCCATCGACTCCAAGTCCTTGCACCCAGTCCTGTGGGGAAGGGGAGGGCACACTGAAGGCACTATGCCTCCCGCCCTTAGGCCATGCTCCAGCCTTCTGCCCATCATGGACCACAGCCCTCTTGTGCAATTCACTTGCCTCTAAAACTTGAGTCCTCAGCATCCCAGAAGCCACACAATCGCTCTACACAATGAACACTCATTTGCACATTTGCTCTCTCAACCCTCTCAGAGAATATCCTCGGATCCCACACAGGGAGCCTCCTGGGGCTGCGTCCCAGACCCCTCCAAGCACCCTGAGAGCCCCCTTCAATCCTGCGATCCTGAGCTCGGCTCTGTCAACTCTCAAAGCCCCCGTCGACCCCTCCTCCAGCCTCAAGTCCTTTCAGATCCCCCATTCTGAGCACCCTGGAGCCCCCGATCGGAGCCTCCTCAGACATGCCCACTCCCAGCCGCCTCAGATCCTTCCCCCAACGCTGCATTCCCTCGGATTTCCCCTCCCGAGAGCCCCTTCACCCCAGCACCCTTGGACATCAAGCCCCGAGCCTGGCTCCTCTCAACCTTCCCCTCCTGAACCCACAGTCTCCCGCCTCTGAGACTTTTAGGACTCCTCACTCTCGGCCTCCACGGACCCCCACTCTGGATAGCCATCTCTGCCTCTGCCCGTTCCCAAGACTGACCGTCCACCAGTGTCCCCTCCAATTTCCAAATTCAACACTCCCAACCCCTGCCCAGCCACTTCCGACCCACAATACTGACGCCAAGCCTCCTCAGACCAATGGGAACTCTCGATGGCCCTAAGGGCCCGCCTTCCACCCAATCGGTGCTCTCACTCTTTTGACCCGCCCCTTCACCCTCGCTCAGTGATAGGCTGCGTCTCTGGCCATAGGGATAGCGGCGAGACGCGTCTCCGGCTGGCACCCGCCACTCAGAACTCCAGAAACTAACGCGTCCACGCTGCGGAGCGAGGCCAGACGGGAGGGGCAGCCGTGGCGGCCGCAGGAAGAACGCGAGACTGTAAGAAGACCTTCCCGCAGGCCTGGCCATCCTTTCCAGCCTGTGCCACAGGGAGGCTAGATTAACGGAAGGACACCTTTTCCCGTGCGCCCCCAGCAAGGGTAGAGAGGCAGGGCCGCAACCCCAATGACCTGGACACAGAGAGGCCATAGAAACGTCTTTATTGACGAGGACAGGGGTCATGCTGAGTTTGGGGACATGCAGTGAAGGGGCAGTCGTGAGCTGTCCTTGGTGGTCAGGGCCCCAGGTCCACCCTGGACCCCCCAGGGCCTTCAGGTTGGCCCTCAGGCTGTTGGTCTAGCCCAGGTGCTGTGAGGTCCTTTTCCAGGACTCGGACCTGTGACCAGAATGCAGATTGAAGTGGGGCTCCAAGATCTGGGATCCCCTCAGGGTCTAAGGGCCCTCCATGTAGTAGAGATGGAGGCTTTAGGGTTTAGGGGTCCCCTTGGGACTGGGGGCTCTTGGAATGTGGGTGTCTTGAGATCTGTGGACTTGGCATTGAAGTCCTCCCGTTTGCAGGGATGGGAGTTCCTGTCTGGGGTCTCCTCGTGCCCGTGAGCAGGGCTTGGGGTGCGCCGGCGCCTGGAGTGCATCTTGACTGCAGTCTTCTCCATCCCGGCACAAGGACCCCATGATCGGCTTTCCTGGGGACTCGGGCTGGATTTTTTTTTAATTTGGGATTCCCTGGGGATTTGGGGATTCTGTGATTTGGGTCCTGGGAGTTAGGGGCTTTGGGGCTTGAGGGCACAGAGGAGTTTGGGACATGTGGACTCTGAGGCTTGGGATTCCTCAGAGTCCCAGAATGGGGCCTCCAAATTTTGGGGTCCCCCAAAGGGGGAAGTCATTACTTAAAAAATAGAGAATTTCTGGGAGCCTGGCCAGCACAGGGGCTGTGGGCCATGTTGGGGGGCTTCATACAAGGCACTGGGGCTTTCTCGAGGGCGCAGAGGGCAGGAAGACTTGGAGTCCTGTAATTAGCACTTCCAGGACTGTTTTGGTGTCTGTAAACTGGGGGTGACAGTGGGCTGGTTAGGGTGGATCTCTTCTTGAGGTGTAAGAACAGGAGTCTTTATTAATGGAAGGAGTCTCTGATTGGGGGTTTGGGGTGACCATGGGGTCACAATATCTCAAGGGGATTGATGTAAAATGGGGCGTAGTGGCATGAAGTCTGTTCCTCTGGGGGTGGGACCCGTGTTTATTTCAAGGGGACTTGGGTGGGGTCTTTGTTAATGGGGGGTTCTGATCCAGTGATGAGTGACTCAAGGATGGCCTGTTGGGGAGCATTAGGTGGAGAGGGTCGCCATCATTTGGGGTGACATGGAAATCTGTTCACTGGGGGGTCTGCTCTGAGGGGTTGGGGAAGGGGCTAGCCTGAAGGTGCTACTCAGGGAATCTGTCTGGGTGACATGGGGTCTGTTTTGGGGGTCTCATGGGGGAGTCTGTTAATAATGGGGCCTCCGTGGTCGAGGGCTGGCTAATGGGGTTTCTAATCTGGATGTGTTACTGGGTCTCTATCTCAGGGTGACTTGGGGGTTCCTGTGTCAGGAGACGCTAAGGGGACTCTGTCGGGTGTCCAGGGCCTCTAAGACTGCATCTCTGCCCTCAGCATCCAGGGGAACCAGCAGCAGAAGAGCAACCTGGAAAGGAGAGACCCGGGTCACCTTGGGATGGGGCAGGGGCCGGCACCTCTGGTCCATCACCCATTCCCCGCCCTGTTTGGGCCTTGGCTTCTCTGGATTCTGCCTCTGCCTGACCCTGGCCTTCTCAGACTTGTGTGGAATTACCTGCCCCCCAAAATTGACGCCACCAGGATGCAGTGGGGATCCCCCCACCCTGCAGACTGTTTCCGGATATGCTTGCTAGTCACGGGCTTTCCTAACCCCAGACCCCTGTGTCCAGTGGTCTCATGGATGCCTCTCCCTAAACATCCCACAGGAAGCGGGGGGACAGGGTTGGCCACGCACCTGGAGATAGAATTCTCTGATGCAATGTCCTTTGGGGTCCGGACTGTCGTGAAGGTGCGTTTGGGCTGCGTCACTGGAGAAGAGGGCAGGGTCTCAGGTGAGGGGATGACAGACCCACTCGTGTCCTCAGTACCCACCTGGACTCCTTGTCACTCATATCTATTCATATCCCCTGTACCCACTTGGACCCCACCTTCACAATATTCATCTGGACCTCTTGTCAATAAAATCTATCATGTCCCACAATTCCTCCCCGTGTCTCCAGTGCCTGCTCAGAGCCTTGTCATGAACATCCCCATACCCTATGGCCCATGTCCTCTCTGGGACCCCGTATCCCCAGTTAAATACCAAAGACTCTGTCACCGGCACATAGCTGAGAACCCACGACCCTTCCTCCCGTCCCCACTCCATGCCCCTCCCACACCCCAGCCCCCAACTCACTTGTCACTTGGTGCACTTTTTTGGCTCCAACACTGTCCCCAGGAGGATCGGTAGATCCACCAATCCTGGGGAGACACAGGGAATGAGAGAAGTTAGAGCCACAAGAGGCCAGGGTCCGACTGGGAGCCACGTCCCAGGGGGCCCATGAAGAAAGTGCTAGGGTATGTGGGTGTTCACCTGTGCCGCCTGTCCAAGAGGAGACCATGGGAGAGGGGGGAACCTGGGGCTCTGACTGGGATTTGGGCTCACCTCTGGATGCGGGATGCTGGCGCAAAGACCCCGTGCTTTGGGGGGCAGGTGAAGTACCGCACGCCAAAGACCGAGCCATCGTGCTTGCCCGTGGGCTGGTCCAGCTCGATGCCATACCAGTAGCCTGCAGCAGGAGGGCGTCAGGATGCCGCCAGGCCTGGCCTGCCCCCCACCCCAGAGTCCCGGTCCTCACCTGGAGCGAAGTCGGTTTTCCCGTAGAAGCGCACGACCCCCTGCTTCTGGCCTGCGACAAGCACTTGGTCTCCAACCTCGGCCTTGGCTCCCTCACGCTGCTGCAGGCTGCCCAGAGAAGGAGATGATGGAGTCTTCTTCTTGCCTGGGGGGTAGAGGATGCAGGCGTGGGACGTGGGACCCAAGGTGCCAGCGCTGAGGACCCCCGCCACCTGGACAACCCCAGTGTAGAAACCATGTCCTGAGGTCGATCAGAAACTCTAGAACATGCCTCAGAATTGGGGAGGGGGGGCTGGATCTGAAGGGAACCTGAATCCAAGGTAGCAGGGAGCCAGAACAATAGTAAGCTTAGTAAGCTGGAGGGGAAATGAGTCATAGAATCTGCAAAATGCAAAATCCTTTTACAAACCTGAGGATACAGCAGACGAGAAAGCACCATTTAAAAAAAAAAAAAAAAAAAAAAGAATGAATGAAGAAAACTGAAGATATGCGGTCCCACGGGAAAAGTGAGTCAGAGGTCAGGACCCCAGAAATTATCCTTTCAAAATGAGGTAGGCAGCAGGCGTTTGGCCTGGCGGTTAAGAGGCCAGTTGGATGAACGTGTCCTGTACCAGAGTGCCTGGGTTCAGTACCCAGATCCAGCTCCTGACTCTGGCTCCCTGCTGGTGCACGCCCTGGGCAGCAACGGCAGTGGGTTCCTGCCAGCTGTGCAGTAGCCTGCAGCAGGAGGGCGTCAGGATGCCGCCAGGCCTGGCCTGCTCCCCACCCCAGAGTCCCGGTCCTGTGCTGGACTGAGTTTCCAGCTCCTGGCTTCAGCCCAGCCCAGTCCCAGCCACTGCAGGTATTTGGGCAGGGAAGCAGCAGATGGGAGCTCTTTCTGTCTTTGTTGTTCAGACTTTCAAATAAAAAAAAAAAAAAAGGAGGCTGGGAGTTGAGTCTGAGAGTAAATCAAGTCACAAAAGCCAGGACCTCCAGTCTCTCTCTGTCTCCCCTTCCCCTAGGTCACACTGCCTTTCATATACATGAATATGTTAGGAGTGTTGTGGCACAGTGGGTTAAGCCACTGCTTGGGATACCCCCACCCTATAGCAGAGTGCCTAGACCATCGTCTACCCCTGCTTCTGGTTCAGCTTCCTGCTAATGTACCTGGGAGCAAGCAGACGATGTTCAAGTACTTGAGTCCCTGCCACCCGCATGGGAAACTGGAGTTCCTAGTCCTGGCTTCAGGCTGGCCCAGCCCTGGCTATTGCAGTGAACCAGTGAATGGAAGGTCTTCCCCCACCCACCCCACACCTCCCTCCCTCCCTCTCTCTCTCTCTCTCTCTCTCTCTGTCATTCCACCTTTCAAACATTTAAATCTTAAAAAATAAAGAAAAGCCAGGAACGCCACAGATTCTTCCCTAAAGCTGGAGGAAACCGCAGGGCAAGTGAGGCAGGGAACCCACAGGTCCTTCCAAGAACCGAGCAGAGCCAATGCAGAGTCCCCGCAGCCAGGAACTCAGAACTCGTCCTCTCACACTGGAGTCCAGGCCTCAGCTGTGCACAGCGCACCCCAGGACCAGTCGCAGAAGCTGAGCTGTGCACAGCGCGCCCCCAGGACCAGTCACAGAAGCTGAGCTGTGCACAGCGCGCCCCCAGGACCAGTCGCAGAAGCTGAGCTGTGCACTGCGCACCCCCAGGACCAGCCCTCCCGCCCCACAGTCTCCCCTCCAACCTTTGTGCTCCCTTCGGCCTTTGCCAGTGACACGAGAGAAGTCCATCCGGGGCGTCCGGGGTGTGGAGGTGACAGATGAAGGGGGTGCATCCACTGCTTTGGAGATCTTGGACACGGAGGCAAAGAGGCCTGGGGGACACAGAGCCTGGGCTTGAAGTTGCCCAGCCTCTGCCCATGGCCCTGTCTTCAACCCACAAGCCCCATTCCCAGACAGCAGCATCCGAGCTACTGGGCAGACCTCCCCCACCACACCCTCCCCGCCCCTCTTGGACCCCGGGTGGGACTGACCCTGCTTGGGAGGGCAGATGAAGTACCGGACGCCCCCAACACTGCCGTCATTCTTGCCCTCAGGTTCGTCCAGCTCCACGCCCACCCACTGGCCGCTGGCGAACTCGGTGGTCCCGCAGAACCGCAGCGTGCCCGTCTGGGGAGACAAAGGAGGCTACGGCTTGGGAAGGGGTCTTTGGGGGTCATGGTAGACCCTGGCATGCAGGCAGCATGGTGGGGCAGATGAGAGAGTCCTGGGCTCCGATCCCAGCTCAGACATCACAGTCTACTGGTTCCATGAATATGACTGAGGCTCTGGGCCTCAGTTTCCTTACCTGTGAAATGGGAACAGAAATTACTCCCACCCGCCCCACAGGATTGTAACAGAGCCGCCCTGCCTAGTAACGAGCCACTCGGCACATGTCTCAGTTTACATTTAAGCTAAATTTAAAAACGCTTCCCTTCAACCATAGTAGCCAAACTTCCTGTGCTCAGTAGCCACAAGTGGCTTGTGGCTAGGTTGCTGGACACAACCTCACCGCCGTCACAAGAAAGTCTACCGGGCGGGGATCAGCAAATGCTGGCTACCACTGTGCTGTAGCTTTGGTCAGGGGACTTCCTGGGCCTCGGTTTTATCTGGGAAAGAGGATAACAACTCGCCTCATGGGATGGCTGCTTTTAGTACATACCAAGTGGCTTGGCTGCCGTGAGCCCTTCACCTTGCCACACCTCGATTCCTGGTCTATAAAATGGGCTAATAGCTGTACGGGGTCCAGAACAGTGCTTCGTACACAAAGAGCCCAGAGCATGCCACAGGCTCTGGGTTAAGGGCCTCACCCCCCACCCCCGCCCCGAGATGTCCAGAGGTGGGATCACGGGCATCAGCCCCACAGCTGACAGGTGGCAGCGCCAAGATCTGCCTGAGCGCATGACAGCTGTGCATGTCCTCAGACTTTGGAGCCTCCTGCAGCTTCTGGGGGGTAAACTGGGGAGAGTCAGTCCACCCTTTCAGAAATCCCCCGTGGATCTGGTTAGGTCACACACAGACAGCTTTCTGGAGGAGGGGCTGACCCACGCCGAACCCCTGATCAGGAAACAAAATATGGCTTCTGCGGTGTCCTGCTGCATAAGAGGCAAAATCCCGGTCTGTCCAGGGGCCTGCAGGCCTGCTGTGATCCAGGGAATTAGAACTAAAAAGTGAAGGCAAGTCCGAGAGCTTGGGTGGGTAAAGACCCTCTGCCCGCGATACGCCTGCTCTCCTTGCCTTTTCCTGGTTCACTCCTCGTCCAGGTTGGGTGCTCGGGTGCATCCCCCCTCACACCCCTGTCACACCTCCATCACACCCCCGTCACGCTGGCCTGCACTTTCCTGGCCAACGTCCCGACCACTCTGAGAGTGGAGGTGGAGCCTGACTGGGAACCACGAGACCCTGGGGGAGCCACAGGTGCACAGAGCTGCTCTGACCCCTCTGCCCGGCTTCCCAATCACAGCCACGACTGCTCAGGGCTGTCCCTGTCAGGTGCTAGAAACCCCCTCCCCGTGCCCTAGGACTGACCAAGAGCGGAGCACGGGGCAAGGCACAAAGGCATGCACAGGACAATCGTCAGGTGAAGTAAAGTGTGGGGAGCAACTGGGAGCAACTCGGACTAGACTAAGTTACTGGAATTAAGACTTATTCTATGCATCTGCTCTCCCACAATATGGCGCTGGGAGAGGAGAAAACAGCTTCTACCCAGCTGCCTCTCACCAACTTGACAAACTGTAGGACCTGCTCCTGATTGGAGGAGAGCAGCGTACTCGGCGTGTGGGTAGCAGAGTTGGGATTGGTGGAAGAGGACTATAAAGGAGGAGAGAGACAACATGCACCAGGAACATCTAAGGGGAACATCTATCTGAAGGAACACCTGTGCAGCCCCCGAGAGAGCCGGCCGGCGGTGTGCCGCTCCCCCGCGGAAGTGGGGAATGTGGCAGGGGGAACCGCCCTTCCACGGAGGTGGAAGGGACGGTAGCCAACCCGGGAAGAACCAGCAGCAAACCCAGGGAGGGCCGAGCAGACGAAAGAACAGCACAGGGTCCTGTGTCGTTCCTCCACGAAGAAGGGGAGCGACATAAAGTACTGGTGAGTGGTGGGGACGGGGCAGACCAACCCAAGGGCTCACCTCCGAGGGACGAGGGGGCTGGGTCTCACCCCCACCCCACCCCAGACACTGACCTTCTGGCCGTCCAGCAGCACGCGGTCTCCCAGGCGCAGGCCCAGTGCGCTCAGCATGAGATTGCCGGGAACGTTGTCGTAGTTGGGTAGTGTGACCTTGGGGAGGGCACAGGACAGCGGCACAGCCTCCTCCAGCAGTGTCCGAAGCTCCTTGGCCACCAGTGCTGCCTCCGCCTTGTCCAGGGACATGTCCATAGGATCTGGGACCACTTCTGCTGGCACCTGTCCTTTTCGATTCTGGGGGACAATGGGAAGAGGGGGGCATGTCACACCCTGGGACCTTCCCCAGGGAAGTCCACCCCTGAGACCCTGGACTGGGGATGTGTGACAGGTAATTGAAGGTAGGACGCTGGTGTAGCCAATAGGGAATGAGGACCACACGCCAGTGCTAGGGGACACGCCCTTGATGGGGGGGAGGGGTCAGGCCCCAGCCTGTAATGCAGCCATAGGGTGGGGTGGGGGATGGACACTGGGGATAGGCCAGTGGGGAAGAGAAGAGGCAGGATCCCAGAAACCTAGGCCATGGCCCCCTGCCGAGATATCTGTGCAGAGTCCTTTCTGTTGGGAGGGGATCTAATGACAGAAGAGTCAAGAAGCCAAAGATCATACTGAAGGCTTATAGGGGCCCCAACCCACTGATCCGCAGAGGGCCGAATGCAGCTTTTGCGGGGGGCTTCAGATCCTGTCTACACCTGCCCGGGGTCGGGCAGGGTGGAAAGAAAAGGTAATCTTCGCTGGGTGACTGTGGACAAATCTAATCTGTCTGCCTCAGTTTCCCCCTTGTAAACCAGGGCTTCTAATAGCCTTCACCCGACAAGGAACACTGCAGGGGAGGTGGGGGGGGGGGCTGTGGGGGCCAGGGGAGAGCAGGAGGTCCCGGGGTTAGGCCAGGGTGGCGGTACCCTCAGTGCCGGGTTGGCACCGTGCTCCAGCAGACATTTGGCGGCGCCCAGGCACAGGTTGGAGGCAGCGATGTGCAGGGCTGAGCCATGGTTGAAGTCACTGCACGTGGAGTTCACCACTGAGACGCGGATGGAGAACAGGTTTCCAGGTGAGAGTGGGGCTCTGGCGCTCTACCCACCTCCAGGTGTCTCTCCACCCGCCCCCGCGCAGAGACCGGGCCTCTCCCACCCAGGTTCTGCCTTTCCCTGGGGTTGGGGACCGCTGAGCTCCACCTCCCGTACCTTATTGGATCCTGGTCCTCGCCCCTCCCAGCCGACCTGTGGCCCGCACTCGGCACTCCACATCCGCCCCTCCCTCAGCCAGGACCTCGCTCTCCCAACCCCAGTCGCCTTCCTCCCGCTTCGGGTTTCCTTCTTCAGCTGGGCCCTGCCCACTGCCAGCCACGTGCCTCCCCCTCCTCACCTCGGGGCCGCGCCCCCTTCAGCAGCACCCGCACGAGATCAGGGACGTCGAAATAGGCCGCATAGTGAAGCGCGTTCATGTTGGTCCAGCGGCTGCGCAGGGTCACGTCCGCGCCCAGCGCCAGCAGCTGCTGCGAGAGGCGCACGGCCGCCGCGGGATCGCCTGCGTCATAGCCACCGGTCAGCTCGGAACACCCTCCCCAGGGCGTGCACCCGGAGCACAGGGAAGCCCGGGGCTTCTGCCCATGGGAATCTTCCGCTCCAAGCCCCTGATGGGGCTGTTAGGGCCTGAGGGTGCCGGGTCTGGGGGCCCAGGTTTTGGGTCTCGTGGCTCACCGACTCCGTGGGCTCCGGCCTTGCACGCATAGTGGAGCAGTGTCATGTCGGTCAGTCCATCCCGATCGTTCACGTGGCAGCCCCGACGCAGAATCTGGACATCCCAGAGGCCCCGGGAAAGTTACCCAAATGTGGGGGGTTCGCATCCCCTGCCTCCCTGGCTTCCCCAGTTTTCCTACCTCATTGCCAATGACGTCTATCTTGTGCTGGACTTGGGGCACCCACTGGCGCACGATGGCGAACAGCTCCGGGATGGTGGTCTGGGGGTCAAACAGGATCTCCTGGCACGCGGGGTCATTGGGATCGAAGAATGTGAAGGCTGGTGGCAAGAAGTCCAAGGTCAGGGCAGCCGGCATCTCCCTTCCCAACGAGGCAGGAGACTTATAGGCCCTAGAAGAGCTCTAAGGTCTCAAACTGGTGGATCGCGGGCCACATGCAACCCCTAGGAATGTTCTATAAGGCCAGCATGAGGTTTCACATAACAGTCTTGATGCCCAGTGTCTCTCGAAAAAACTGGAAGATGTGGCAGCTCCTACAAGCAGGGAACTCCACCCCTGGATGCAGAAGTACGATAAGGAGTGCAGCACCTCGAGCCTGCGCACCCAAGGGGGCTGCTAGCACGCTAGCCCACGGTTGCCCTGGCAAAGTAGAGTCTAGCCGAATAGTGAGAGTAAAAAGTACACAAGTAAAAAAGCCAGAAGTCCTGCTTTTAAGAAAACTCTCACACGTTTCAAATACTGTGCAGTCCACATACAATGCATCCATGAGTGACCAGGATCCCACCTGTGGCCAGCCAGTGACACGGAGGCACCTCCACCTCCCCCAACGGCGCACTCTGCTCTCTGTGGCGACACTACCACCCAGCACAGGGCCTGGCATGGGGCCGGGACTCAGTGCAGGGTAGATGAATAAGCAAATGACCAGTCATACACAGCCCAGGAAAATGCCACATAGAAGCGGCCAGAAATCAGCCTGTGGGCTCCTTTAAAACCCGCAGTCCCGTCATAGCCCTCCCTGACTCAGAACCCTCCCCTGGCTCCCATCCCACTCAGCACAGACCACACAGCCAGGAGGCCCTGCACAATCTGTCCCCCTTGCTTCTCTGCCCTGCCCCTTGCACTCGGCCCCCTCCGGCCACAGTGGTCCTCTGTCCCTCCACTGCGCCAGGCCACCTGCTTTGCCCACCCCCAGATCTTCACAAGGCTCTGTGCACGGCACCTCCTCAGAGAAGACTCCACCGATCACCTGCCCTACTTCAGTCACGCCACAACGGCATCGCCACTCACAGGGTGCTCCCTCCTCTCTCTCCTGTCCCCCCTCCTCTCACCCTCTGCTCTTCCCTCCATTTCCTTCCTCTTCCTCTCTGCGACTGCCCTCACTAGGCTGCAAACGGAGTGCTTCCAGTCCAGGTCAGCCTTGTTCACTCTTAGCCACAGGTCGGGCACAGCGGCTGGCACACAACAGATGCTTAGTCAATCCTTGCTGATGAACAGAAAAATGGACCAAACAATTTCCTCTTGGAGCCAACCCTAGCCTTCCTCCTGTCCTAGGCCACATGCCCAAAGTCCTTCACATTCTACTACTAGACTGTCCTGAGTCAACAAGGAGGGGTCCTTGGAGCCCAGACCCTCAGACCATTCCTGGGCCACAGGGCCATAGCCACATCCAGGCAAAATTCCAAAGAAAGCTTTGCCGTCCCCTTGGGTGAGGCCCCTCCCTGCCCTGGGCCCCAGATAACTTTCCAATTTTGCTGTCACATTGAAGTGAACTCTAGTCTCTCTGATCCACCGTTAGTGGGTGCCCTAACCACAGATGGCGTCTTTCCTGG
The DNA here is from genome assembly GCF_051225735.1 of Oryctolagus cuniculus. Lineage (NCBI taxonomy): Eukaryota > Metazoa > Chordata > Mammalia > Lagomorpha > Leporidae > Oryctolagus > Oryctolagus cuniculus. Next base: position 20,859,124 of record NC_142884.1, read on the forward strand.
AAATGCCAACTCTGAACCTGTTTCCTAGTTTCTGAATCTCACAGCTGCTGGGGATTCCCAGCCAGTGTCTTCTAAAATGCGCTTCTAGAGCCAACTCTGGTTGCGCTCCGTTCCTCTCTTCCCCCATAGCCAGAGGGAGTCATTAACACTACCGATTGGACCTATATTTTCTCTGCTTTTAAAATGCTGTCCCCCATACAAACTGCTCTCCCTGTATCACACTTAGGATATACCCGAAGTTCGCACTTCTAGACCTGGCCCATGCCAATCTCTCACCTCATCTCTGATCATGCCCTGAATGCAGCTCCGAGATCTTCCTGTTCCAAGCTCAGTTCTGCCTCAGGGCCTTGGTACTTGATTTCTGCCTACAGCTCCCTCTTTCCAGCTCTCCTGTGGGTCTCAGCCTAAACGCTGCCTCCTCAGAAAAGCCTGCTCTGGCCAGTCTGTCTCTAGTAGCTGCCCCCTGGCCACTGCGTATCATATCTCCACATTTTATTTCTTTCATAGCTCTCACTCCCAGCTGAAGTTACCCGATTGATTTATCTGCTCCCTTGTCTGGCCCCTCCTTCCCTCCTGAGAGCAGGGAGGGAAAGATCCCTCACCATTAAATGCCCATCCCTCAGCCTGGGGTTCACCCCAGAGGAGGAGTGCTGAGAAAGTAGTGCCGTGTACATGATGGACACTCAGATTCTCCGAGAGGTGGCCCCGCAGCTCCACGCTGTCCGGCCTCGGAGCCTCTCCCGCTGTGGTTACCTGCTCTGGGAGCCTCTCCCCTGACCATTCCCCTGGAGTCTCCCCAATGGTACTTCCTCGGGGAAATCATGTCTTCTTCTTTTTCCCCCAAAGAGTTATTTTATTTATTTGAAATTCAGAGTTATGGGGGGGATTTTTCATATGCTGGTTCACTCCCCGAAATGGTTACAACAGCCCAAACCAGGAACCTGCAACTCCATCCAGGTCTCCCACATGGGTAGCAGGGGCCCAGGCACTTGGGCCATCCTCCGCTGCCTTCCCAGGTGCACTAGCAGGGAGCTGGGTCGGAAGTGGAGCACCGGGACTCTTAGGCAGCAGCTGCGCCACAACACCAGCCCCAGAAACCCTATCTTGTAAAGCTCCTGTGGGGGCTGGCGCTGTGGAGCACTGGCCCCCACATCAGAGCGCCAGCCCGGATGCTGAACTTCCGATCCAGCTCCCTGTTAATGCCCCCTGGGAGAGCAGCAGAAGATGGCCCAGGCGCTTGGCCCCTGCCACCCACAGGGGAGATCTGGATGGAGTTCCAGGTTCTTGGCCCTTGCAGCCATTCGGTGAGTGAACCAGCAGGTGGATAGTCTCTCCCTCTCTGTCACTTTGCCTTTCAAATAAATACATCTTTTTTAAAAAAGAAAAGAAAAAGCCCTTGCAGCATTCTGCTCTTGGTAAACATAACTGTCCTCGTGTCTTGCCATTATATTGCATTCTTATACTTATTTGTGTGGCTGGCTTTAAGGCCTGTTCGTTCTCTCAGGGCAAAGGCTGGGTTTCCCTTGCTCCATGCTGTGGCCTCAGCTCCTAGACTAGAGCCAGGTCCACAGCGGCTTTCAATGCATGCTTGTTGAGTGGCTGAATGAGTGATGTGTCATGGGTTAAGGATTCAGATCAGTCCAATTCTATTCTCCTGTGGATGAATGAATTAATGGAGGCGGAGGGGTGCCAAACCCCTCCAGGCCACCTTCAAATTCCCCAGAATCCCCCCACCATGGCCACCAACAGAACTCAGCCCACTCTGCTGAGCCACTGAAGGGTGCAGGTCAGATTCAAGGGTTAGTGGTTACCGTAGTCCTTGGGGAGGGGGGCAGGCGCCGAGGGGTGCACGACAGGCTTCCGCCGGCGCTCCTGGGTGGGGCTGGGGGCCTCAGGGACAGGTTCCTCCTCTTCCTCCTCTTCTTCCTCCTCCCCTCGGGGCGGTGGGGCCATTGGGGCGGGATCCGTCTTAGTCATGGTCCTCGGTGGCCCTCAGGGGGCGGGTGCGTATTCGGGGGCGGCCTTCGAGCAAATCCTGGAGGCAAAGATGAGCTAGAAAGGGCGCCCAGAGGCTCGGGGGTCCGAGCCCCCAGGTGCGCCCGGAGCCCCGGGTGGCCTCCGCGCATCCAGCTCTGGCTCTCGGGCAGCCGTAAGGATCCCCGTTCCCCATCAGAGGGCCCGGCATGGGCGCCCAGCGCCTGCCACCTGCCCCAGGCCCAGCCCCCCATTCTTCTCCCGCGTCAAGCCCCTCCGTGTCGGTGCCGACCGCCCCCTCCCCGGGTTTGTTTATCTCGGGATGCAGGATGCTTCGCCCCTCCCCTTCTGCGCGGGGCTGCCTCTTCCCACCTTACCTCGGCTGGATGGGGCCAGGAAGCAGAGCGGCGGCTGAGGAGACCGCGGCCAGAACGGGGTGTCGGTGCCAGGGGACGCGATGGGGAAGGAGAGCGAGACAGAGAAGGGGACGAGGCCCAGACACCGACGGGGGATGGGGGTGGAGAGGGAGGGGCGCTGGCGGCGCATGCGCAGTGCTACCCTAAGTCGGGCGCTGGGGAGGAGATGCTGGGAGGCTGCTGGCAACGCATCGATGAAGGGGCCGGAGGCAGCGATGGGAAGGCGCCAGACACGGAGGATCGGGAGCCCAGGAGATGCACGGGGAAGGGTGTGGAAGCAGGCACAGGCTGTTTATCCGCCCCTGCTGTGATGTCCTCCGGAACCGCTGCCCGCACTGCAGGCCAGGCCGCTGAAAGCCAGGGGCTCGGTGTGCGGCGGTGCTGGGTGTTCCGTGTGGAACCTCGGACCTAACCCCTCTCCGCGCCCGACCTACATACACGGGGCGTCGACGCCCATCACCACGGTGCCCTCACCGCACTCATTCAGTGCTCACACAGCGTTGACTCAGGCCCGCGGCGTTTTAAGCCGCCTGCCCTGCCCAAGGGTGCGCGGCCAGTAAGTGATGGAGCCGACATGAAAATTAACCCCTGCGCATGGCCTTAGCAGAGCCCCGGGGCAGACTTGCCGGCAGACCCCTCCAGCCCTCTCTGAACCTGTCTCCCCCCAGGGGCCTCCTGGCTCGGCCTCACCCCCAGGCTGCCTGTTGCCTGCTCTGCCCCACCTCACCCCAGCCTGAAGGAGGCTGGGTGGCTTTGCTTTCCTCCCCTCATCCTCATGACCTCTTCCCCAGCCCTGGACTTTGCTCCTGGCCTGTCATCACCTCCCTGCTCTCTCTGCTCCCCCACCCCACCCCCCAGGGCTGCTCCCTGCACGCAGCCACAGGGACCTACTAACACCTGTCGCATCCGTGCTCCCCTTGACTCGAAGGCATCTGCTTGCTGCACCTTGTTCCAGATAAAAGCCAGTGCTCTCAACTGAGGCCCACGGCCCTGTGGACTTGGCCTGTCATCTCTTCCATCTCACCTCGTCCCGCTCCCTTTTGGTCACTCCACCGCAGCCATACTGGCCCCTTGGTCTCCCTTACCCCAGGACCTTTGCGCTGGATGTCCCTCCTGTCTGGAATGCTCTTCCCCCAGATCCCTGCATGGTTCCCCGTCTGCCCTCTCAGGGTTTCACTGACTCGTGCTGGTGTCTTTTCAATGACACCTTCTCTGCTCTGTCTAAAGTTTCTCCCTGCCCCCCCCCCTCCTTCCTTCAGTGTTCACAGCAACACTGGGCTGGGCATGAGGAGCTGCGCCTCCCCTGCCCTGCTGGCCCACACGCCTTCCAGGCCAGCTCCTCCTCATCAGCCAGGTCTCTGCTCCAAGTCACCTCCCCGGGGAGCCCTCTCCCCCGACCCGCCTCTCAGTTACACTTCCACTCAGTCCTTACAGCGTTTATCACGCTCTGAAGCGACCTGGTTGATTAGTTTGCCAGCTCCTCTTCTGCCCAAGCCGAATGCAAGCCCCCTGAGCGCAGGGATGCTTTCCGGCCATGCACACTGCTGGGTCCCCAGCTTGGCACTGAGCCCGGCAAAGGGCATGAGGGGCTCAGCAGGACCAGGAGCAACTCTCCTGTCCCCAAACCCTGACCCTGGTTCTGCTCAGAGGTTATCACTGACTGGAAAGATTGGAGCTGCGGGTAGCAGGGGCCCGGTGCTCAGGGGACTTGGGTCCAGGTCCCCTCTAAGGTTCATGAGGTCTCCAGGAGGGGGTGGTGGAAATCCAGTGCTGGAGGGAGGCTCTGCTGCTCCGCAGACACGGGCAGCAGGGCTGGGCCAAGCCCAGGCACAAGGCGTCTCCTGTCCTCCATCTTCTGTCTTCTGTCTCTCCACAGCATCCGTGCTGGGCCTTACGCACTGGGGGGGCCGGGTGGCCTGAAGCTCAGGCTTGGCAGCCAGCGTGGGAGGTTCAGGGCCCTGGGCCAGGACCACGGCCACGTCAGGCCCTCCACAGATGACAGTGATGGTTTGGGATTCCTCAGGTCCCGGGAACTATGCCGTCCCGGGGAAAAGGCAGAGGTGAGGAACACAGGGGAGGGAGAGGGAGAGGGACAGACCAGCAGGGGCAGGAGGGGTCACGAACACAGAGATATGGGGAGACAGGGAAGTCAGTTTGAGAGCCAGTAGCAGCCGGCGCCGCGGCTCACTAGGCTAATCCTCCATCTTGCGGCGCTGGCACACCGGGTTCTAGTCCCAGTCGGGGTGCCAGATTCTGTCCCAGTTGCCCCTCTTCCAGGCCAGCTCTCTGCTGTGGCCCGGGAGTGCAGTGGAGGATGGCCCAAGTGCTTGGGCCCTGCACCCCATGGGAGACCAGGAGAAGCACCTGGCTCCTGCCATCGGATCAGCGCGGTGTGCCGGCCGCGGTGCGCCAGCTGCGGCAGCCATTGGAGGGTGAACCAAAGGCAAAGGAAGACCTTTCTCTCTGTCTCTCTCTCTCACTGTCCACTCTGCCTGTCAAAAAAAAAAAAAAAAAAAGAGAGAGAGAGAGAGAGAGAGAGAGCCAGTAGCATGGGAAAACAGGGAGAGATGTGGGGGGAAGACACAGGAGACAGATGCGAGGGGCAGGGAGACGGAAGGGCACACGGATATGTGGGCATAGAGAGATGCACCGAGAAATGAGGGGGGCAGGGGAACAGAAATACGGAGTCAGAAAGACAGAGTGTGAGAGAAGGGGTGGGGGGAGAGAAGGGAGGAAGGGAGAGAGAGAGAGTCAGCTCAGGGCCCTGGCGAGCCCCAGGCCCAGTGTGAACTCTGCCCTCGCCCAGGCCCCCAGTCTCAAGCCCCAGGGGCAGCAGCCACGCTACAGCCCAGCTGACTGCTGGTACCTGGGGACATGAAGCCGGCGCCGTGAGATCTGCTGAGCCTCTGCAAAGAGCAGAATTGCTTTAGAGCACTAGTGAGGCCAAATCACTGTGTGGGCTCACGCTCCACTCGCTGGCTGCCAGCTGGGGACTCCTTAGCTATGGAGATGTGGTAGGGCTCCTTCCGAACCCTCTGCCTGTAGCTAACGCCCTAGCTCTGTCTGCATTCCTCACCCATCTACAGAGGGCTTGGAGGACCATGGGTGCTAGGTTGGGACCTCAAACTTGGCCCTGGGGCTTTAAGCAGTAGGTCTGGGCAAACACTGATTTTCAGACATGAGAATCTCCCCCCACCCCACCCCAGCCCTCACTACCAACCCAGCAGTAAAATAACAGAGGCAAAGGGCTTTAGATGGGGCCTGGGGCTCCCCCAGGGGGCTGCAGACAAGCCCCACATGGGCCAAGCAGGGAGCTCTGCCACAGGCCCCGTGCACTGGCCGCCTCTGGGTCAGACAGCTGGGCCTGGCTTCCTGACTTAGGGAAGTCACAGGAATGCTCTGTGCCTCCATTTTTTCATCTGGAAAATGGGGACAGCCGTAACATCATGCTCATGGCAAGTCTTCACTAAGTTACTAACTCAATGGCAGGCACGGAGCAAGACTCCTTAAAGATGATTAACTAACAGAGCAGCCAGTACTCAGCTCCAACCAGTGAGGGCTTCGCATTGTCAGGTTCTTTTTTTTTTTTTTTTTTTTTTTTAATGTTTTGACAGGCAGAGTGGACAGTGAGAGAGAGACAGAGAGAGAAAGGTCTTCCTTTTGCCGTTGGTTCACCCTCCAATGGCCGCCGCTGCAGCCGGCGCACCGCGCTGATCCGATGGCAGGAGCCAGGATCCAGGTGCTTTTTCCTGGTCTCCCATGGGGTGCAGGGCCCAAGCACCTGGGCCATCCTCCACTGCACTCCCTGGCCACAGCAGAGAGCTGGCCTGGAAGAGGGGCAACCGGGACAGAATCCGGCGCCCCGACCGGGACTAGAACCCGGTGTGCCGGCGCCGCAAGGTGGAGGATTAGCCTATTGAGCCACGGCGCCGGCCCGTCAGGTTCTTTTTCTTTCTTTCTTTTCTTTTTCTTTTCTCCCTTCCAATTAAAGCTGGCGACTTGGAAATGGATGCAAATTTCTGAGTTTCCAATATGGGAGCCCAGTTTATCGGAAGCACTGGGTGGTCTGGGCTAGCCGCTGTGGGGCTGCCGGGCCGCACTCGCAGCCCGCGCCAGGCCCCGGCGCGCCCGCGCCAACAGGCTCTGCCCGTGCAGTTGCAGCGCCCGCAGCTGCGCCTGGTGCCGCGCGTGGCGCCGCTGCAGCCTCCGCACCCGCCGCTGCAGCGCTCCCAACACCGCGCCCAGCCCAGCCCCGCCCCGGCGCGCTGGGCAGTGACGCCAGGGCGCGGCCCCGCGGGAGTGGGCGGAAGGGGCAGTGGGGTCAGGAGCACAGTGGCCGCCGCCTCCCAGACCCGGGATGCGGGCCCCAGCACCAACAGGTGCACCGGGTTAGAGGCCGGGCCGCGGGGCCTCAGGGCAGGGCTGCGGTCTCTCGCGGCGGCGGCGCAGCTGGTTTCTCCGGCCTTCTGCTCGTCCGCCGGCTCTGGAAGACAAGGCAGGGGGTGGAGGGCGCTCAGGGCCGGACTCCAAGGGGACAGCCCTCAGGAGGTAAGGGCTCAGGGGTCTGTCTCCAGGGGGACTTCCCTTCGGAAAGGCCAGACTTCAGGAATGGAATTTCCCCCGGAAGGGGAGGGCTGGGGCTCAGAACGCACCGGTGGGAGTCCCAGAGGGAGCCGGCGGGTGGTCACACTCCAGCAGTAGCTCCACCCAGCGCTCACCTTGCCGGGTGGCACCCGGGAGAAGATGGAGGGCACCGCGTCGGGCCGCAGGTAGCGCACGCCCCAGCGCCACTGGAAGCAGGAGGGCGCCAAATGTTCGCTGCACAGGTGCTGGTGGCAGCTGGGCACCTAGTGCTCACGGCGCATGTGCCGCAGCCAGGCCTGCAGCCGGGCCAGTCCTTCAGGGGGAACCTGCGGGGCGGGGGGATGGCAAGGTCACCAAGTCAGTGCTGTCAGGTGCCGCCCACTCCTCCCTGAGGACACCAAGCCTGTGCCGTCCCTGGGCCAGGAAACCACACACACACACACACACACACACACACACCCTCAGTCCCTCTCCATCACGAACCTGCATCCCATTCTTCCCTTCTCCCTGAGCTGCCCCTCCTATCCCGCCTCATCCCTGATCTCCCTGACCCGCCCCCCCCCCCCCCCCACGATTTGTTCCTCCACATGAACTTGAAGGAGCTACAAAATCAGACATCTAGAAGGTGGGAGATCATACAGTCAAGTGAAACACTTCTTCCACTACCATACAACATGAAGGTAGGGGCGGGAAGTTAGAGATTGAGCGATTTAAGAAACATCAACCTGGGCTGGCCTGTGGCAGCATCCCTGTGAGCACTGGTCCTGTCCTGGCTGCTCCACTTCCCATCCAGCTCCTTGCTACTGTGCCTGGGAAAGTAGCAGAAGATGGCCCAGGTGCTTGGGCCCCTGCACCCATGTAGGAGACCCAGATGGAGTTCCAGGTTCTTGGCTTCAGTCTGACTCAGCCCCGGCCATTGCAGCCATTTGGGGAGTGAACCACTGATGGAAGATACTTCTGTCTCTGTAACTTAGCCTTCTAAATAAATATATAAATCTTCAGATTGAAAAAGAAAAACATCAACTCAAATGCAGGCTGTGGGTGAAAAGCCTTTTTAAGGTAATTGGGACAAATTGAGCATAAGCTATATTAGGTAACAGTCAGTAATTACTTTTGCAAGGTGTAATCATTATATAGGTTTATGCTTCTAAAATAGTATTCTGTTAGAAAAACATTCTTAAATACTTATAGGTGAAAGATCCGATGTCTCGTATTTATTTAAAACATTGTGGGACAAAAAACTCGGGTGCTGGGCGGTGAAAAATATTGGCAAAATCTTGACGTCTGGTGAGCCTGAATGATGGATACATTAACATCATACAACCATATTTTTTGTTGTATATATTTGAAAATACACATCATTAAAAAGTTTTTTTAACATTTTATTTGTTTGAAAGGCACAGTTAAGAGAGCAAGGGAGAGGCAGAGAAAGAGAGAGAAAGATCTTCCATCTGCTGTTTCACTCTCCAAATGGTTACAATGGCCAGGCTTGGGCTAGACAGAAGCCAAGAGCCAGGAGCTTCTTCTGGATCACCCAGGTAGGTGCAGGGGCGCAGGGACTTACACCATCTTCTGCTGCTTTCCCAGTCATGTTAGCAGGCAGCCGGATTAGAAATGAGTAGCTGGGACTCAAATCGGTGCCCACATGGAATGCTGGCATCACAGGCAGCAGCTTTACCCACTATGCCACAATGCAAGCCCCATTAAAAAGTTTGTAAGCAATAAAAAACAAACAGCTCAATTTAAAAATGGGCAAGCAACGGGAACAGACATTTCTCCAAAGAAGATATACAAATGGTCAACAAATATGAAAAGATGCTCAGCTCCACTAATCATTAGAGAAATGCAAATCAAAATACTACCTCACACCTATTAGACTGGCTACTATGAAAAACAAGAAACAAATTAACAAATTCACAGCTTTAGCCTGGCCCAGCCTGGGTCACGGTAGCCATTTAAGGAGTGAACAAGGATCTCTTTCTCTGTCTCTCCCTCTCTGTCAGTCTTTCAAATAAATCAAATAAAGCACTGGCCCCTGTAATTCTACCTTTCAAGTAGATGAATAAACCTTAAAAGCAAACAAAATTTTAAAAATCACAATATGGCTACTTCTCAATTAAAAATAGAATTACCATATGATCTGGGGCCGGCATTGTGGCATAGTAGGTTAAGCATCTGCCTGTAGTGCAGGGGCATCCCATATGGGCACTGGTTTGAGTCTTGGCTGCTCCACTTTCAATCCAGCTGCCTGCTGATGGCCTAGGAAAACAGTAGAAGATGGCCCAAGTGCACAGACCCCTACACCTGCATCGGAGACTTAGAACAAACTCCCGGCTCCTGGCTTCAGATTGGCCCAGCTCTGGCCATTGCAGTCATTGGGGGGGGGGGGGCAACCAGCAGATGGAAGATATATCTCTCTTTCTGTAAATATGCTTCTCAAGTAAATAAATAAATCTTTAAAAAAAAAAAAAAGGAGAGGGTGCCAGTGCTGTGATGTAGTGGCTAAGCCTCCACCTGTGGTGCTGTCGTCCCATATGGACACTGTTTTGAGTCCCAGCTGCTCCACTTCTGATCCAGCTCTCTGCTGTGGCCTGGGAAAGCAGTGGAGGACGGCCCAAGTGCTCAGGCCCCAGCATCCATGTGGGAGACCCAGAGGAAGCTCCTGGCTCCTGGCTTCAGATCAGCTCAGCTCTGGTCATTGCAGCCATTTGGAAAGTGAACCAGTGGATGGAAGACCTTTTTCTCTCTGCCTCTGCCTCTCTGTAACTCTGATTTTCAAATAAATAAATCTTTAAAAAATAAAAATAATTACCATAGGATCCAGCAATTCCAGTTCTGGGGATTTACCACCAAAGAACTGAAAGCAGGTTCTTAAAGAGATATTTACACACCCATGTTCATAACAGCATAATTCACAACAGACAAAAGGTTGGAGTGTCTGTCGACACATGAATGGACAAAATACATTATAATACAAATGAGGGAATACTATTTAGCCTTGAAAAAGGAAAGAAATTCTGACATACACTACTATGTGGATGTACTTTGGGGATTATGGTCAGTGAAACAAGCCAGTCACAAAAGATAAATAGTGATGATTGCAGCTAAGTAAGATGCTTAGAGCAGTCAAATTTATAGACAGAAAGCAGAATGATGGTTTCTAGGGTCCAGGGTCTGGGGTCGGGGAACAGGAATATAGAATTGTTCAGTGGGGATAGAGTTTTAATTTTACAATATAAGAAAGTTCTAGAGATGGGCTGAATAACAATGTAAATGTACTTAACACTAATGGACTTTAAAATGGTTAAGAAGCAGCTGGCATTATGGTACAGTGAGTTAAACTATCACTTTGGTATGCCCACGTTCCATATAGGAGTGCTTGTTCGAATCCCAGCTGTTCCACTTTTTTTTTTTTAAGATTTATTTTATTCCCTGTACGAGGTGCAGACCAGGAAGGGGACAGCCGCGGGGCACACCACAGCCCTCGCAACTTCCTGCGTTGTGATCAGAAGCAAATAAATTATTTTTGAACAACAACAACAAAAAAAGATTTATTTTATTTATTTGAAAGGCAGAAGTAGAGAGAGAAGGAGGCAGAGAAAGAGAAAGAGGTCTTCCATCCGCTGGTTCACTCCCTAAATGGTCTCAACAGCCAGTGCTGGGGCAGGCCAAGGCCAGGAGCCAGGAGCTTCTTCCAGGTCTCTCATGTTGAGTGCAGAGGCCCAAGTACTTGGGCCATTCTCTGCTGCTTTCCCAGGCACATTAGCAGGGAGCCGGATCAGAAGTGGAGTAGCTGAGTCTTGACTGGCACCCATATAGGATGCGGGCATTACAGGCAGTGTTTCCCGCTATGCCACAGCACCAGTCTCTTTCTTAGTCTGATCCAGCTTCCTGCTAATGTGCTTGGGAAGGCAGTGGATGTTGGCCCAAGAATCTGGGTCCCTGCCATCAACATGGGAAACCCAGATGGAGTTCCTGGTTTTAGTCTGGCCCAGCTGTGGCTATTGGAACAATTGGGGAATGAACCGGTGGATGGAAGATCTCTTTCTCGGTGTCATTCTGTTAAATAAGTAAATCTTTCAAAAATGGTTAAGATGGTAGTTTTATGCTATCTGCATTTTACAACTACAAATAAACTTTTAAAATTTTAATGAAATAAAAGCTTCCTTCATGGGGTCCATTATTGTGGCATTACTTAATGTTTCTCTTAAAGATACTGAAATGAGAAACTTTATATCACAGTTGAAAATGGAAAACCAGGGGCTGGTGCTGTAGCATAGCAGGTAAAGCCACCTCCTGCAGTGCTGGCATCCCATATGGGTGCTGATCCAAATCCCATCTGCTCCACTTCCAATCCAGCTCTCTGCTATGGCCTAGGAAAGCAGTAGAAGATGGCCCAAGTCCTTGGGCACTTGCATCCACATGGGAGACCTGGAAGAAGCTCCTGGCTCCTGGCTTCGGACAGGCCCAGCTCCAAACATTGCAGCCATTTTGGGAGTGAACCAATAGATAGAAGACCTTCCTCTCTGTCTCTCCCTCTCTGTAACTCTACCTCTCAAATAAATAAATATTAAAAAAAAAAAAACCTGGAAAACCAGTATCAATTCCATAAACAGAATTAACCTTAAAGCTATCAGATACCTTTACCTGATGAGGGTTATAAGCCTCTGCTCTCTCCTTGTTTATTTGGGTTTTTAAATTGTTTATTTATGTATTTATCTATTTGAAAGGCAGAGTTACAGAGAGAGAGAGAGAGGGAACGATCTATCAGCTGGTTCACTCTCCTACATGGCCACAGTGGCCAGGGCTAGGTCAGGCTGAAACCAGGAGTCGGGAGCTTCATTCAGGTCTCCCACATGGGTGGAGGGGCCCAGGCACCCGGGCCATCTCCTGCTGCTTCTCTGGGCGCGCACGTGGGATGCTGGCATTGCAAGCAGCTGCTTAACCCACTGTGCCACAACGCAGGCCCCTCTCTGCTTATGAAGAAGGAAGAGTGATGAGTGTTCCAGAGTAGGGACAATACCACCTGCAGGAGATGGGGTAAACAAACTCCTCGCTACACTCACAGGAAGTGCTACCCTGCGGCTGTCAAACACATCGTGCAGGTATCCTGTGAACTGACAGGTCACTGTCAGGCCTACAGTGCGTAAAAACCAAGGCTCTAAATAAAGTGCTTTGGTGATTTTAGCAATTGTGGTGGGCTGAGTAAAGGCCCCCGTAGATAGGCATGCCATAATCCCTGGAGTCTGTGCACATCGCCTTATGTGACAAGAGATATGATTAAGTCTGGGGATGGGGGGATTATCCTGGATCCTCCTGACTGGCCCTAAATGGAATCACAAGAATGCTGCTAAAGGGAGAAGACATTGCAGGAAAAAAAAAAGAAGAAGAAGAAGAAGAAGAAGGCAACCTGAGTTTAGAGGCAGAGATTAGAGCTGTGCCACAGCCAAGGAATGCCTGCAGCCACCTTCTGGTGCAAGGTGCGGGTCCTCCCCTATGGTCTTCAGAGAACAGCCCTGCCAACACTTGGATTTCAGCTTCCCAAACCTTGAGAGAGCAGTTTATTTATTTATTTATTTTTTTTTTGACAGGCAGAGTGGATAGTGGGAGAGAGAGACAGAGAGACAGAGAGAAAGGTCTTCCTTTGCCGTTGGTTCGCCCTCCAATGGCCGCTGCAGACAGCACGCTGTGGCCGGCACACCGCGCTGATCCGATGGCAGGAGCCAGGTGCTTCTCCTGGTCTCCCATGGGGTGCAGGGCCCAAGCACTTGGGCCATCCTCCACTGCACTCCCGGGCCACAGCAGAGAGCTGGCCTGGAAGAGGGCCAACCGGGACAGAATCTGGCGCCCCGACCGGGACTAGAACCTGGTGTGCCAGTGCCGCTAGGTGGAGGATTAGCCTAGTGAGCCGCGGCGCCAGCGGGTTTATCTTGTTTTAAGCCAATAGGTTTGTTACTGTGATCACAGGAAACTAATATTGGAATAAAGAGAAAAACAAGAACACGCATTCAGATTTTGCTTGTTTTTGTTTAAAGAAATCATGTGAAGGCTACAGAGGCTACCAGTGGGGAGGAGGTGACAGGTGGGGGGTGCAGAGCTGGGAAGAGCAAGATTTCTCAAATGACAGGTAGATGGGTGATGGAGGCTAGTGACTGAGGGTAGGGGGCAGACGTAGAGGAGGGCTGCAGAACCCCAGGGCACACAGCCAGGGAGCCTGCAAGCTGTGGTCCCTTCAGCTTTTCTGGGTGCCCAGTGTTCTCGCCAGCTCCACTGGATCCATCAGCAGCACTCGTCACCCACCCCCTTCCCAGCAGACGCTGCCAGCCGCCTATTCCATATCCACCCCATTCTCTGTCCACCCCTGACTAACACAATTCCAACTTTATGTTTCCCAGACTCCTTTGCAGCTAAGTGGCCCATGTGACTAAGTCCTGGCCAAAGAATGCTTTAGTGTCATATGAGACATCTGGGACGGCGCCTTAAATTGGAAGGGATGCTCCACGGGCAGAGGGAGAGTAACAGGAGAAATCTCTCCCTAATTTGATCTTGTTCTTATTCTCCTCTGTTCCTTTGAATAGTAGCTCTTTAAAAACAAAAAGACTTATTTATTTACTTATTTATCTGAAAGGCAGAGTGACAGAGAAAGAAAGAGATACACAGAGATCCCATTCACTGGGCCACTCCTCAAGTGCATTCAACATTTGGAGGTGTGCCAGGCTGAAGTCAGAAGTCGGGAATCCCATCCGGGTCTCCATGTGGGTGGCAGGGACTCAAGTACTTGAGCCATCCTCTGCTGCCTCCCAGTTGCATTAGCAGGGAGCCGGATTGGAAGCGGAGGCAGGCGTCTGTCCCAGACACGTGGCTATGATATGCAGGTATCCCACAGCTTAGCCTGGTGTGCCACAATGCTTTCCGATGGGCGATATCCCTCACTAAAACTCCACCCTAAGTGGACAGAGAGTGTTCTCTCTACAGACTACTTCAGCCTTGCTACAGTACACAGTAGCACACACTGCTAGAACTTCTCTTTTCTTCCTGCTAACATGACTCAAAATTCCTTCAGCGTGGTCAAACAGCCAGCAAGAAGACCACATTTCCCAGCCTCCTTGGCAGCTCAGGGTGACCCCTGGTGCAGCAGTCGCCACTGGGTGAAGCTTCTGGGAAGGCCTTGTAAGGGTGTCTGCCTCCGTGTAGAGCCGTTGTAGGGCATGGAGGATGGGGCACTGGCAGCCATCGTGGAAGGAAGCCACACCCTAAGCCTGAGAGAGCAGACAGACAGGACCCCCACTTCTGGTGACTGTGGAGCTGTCCCGTCAGTGCTGGTCTCCCAACCTCTGCCCTTGTCCTCTAAGGTCACGTGTAGTGTCGTTCAAAGCGTGTGCTCTTTCCACATGAAGGTTACACATCTCCACTCCAAGGATGAGTTTCGCCTTATACAGGCCCTCCTCGACTTCACTGGAAATTACCGTAAATGGAAAATGTATTTAATACGCCTAATGCACGGGCCTTCACGGCTTAGCAACACAGCACACTGCAGGGTGTGATCAGGGCTTGCCAGGGACTGACTGCTGTGCCTGCAGACTGACAGCTGGTACTACACAGGAGTGCTGTATCACGTACCACTGCCCTGGAAAAGATCAACATTCAAAATTCAAAGCATGGTTTCTACTGAACGCCAATCATTTTCCCACCACTGTGAAGTCAAAAACAACTAAGTCAAACCAACTAAACTATGATCTGTAGCGTAGTTAGAATTTTCCCCTTTGCATTTACAACTGTATGGCCAAGGTATTAGAGCATTTAAAAAGATGTTTTTTTGAAAGGCAAAGAGACAGAGAGATCTCCCATCCACTGGTTCACTCCCCAGATGCCTGCAACAGCTGGGGCTGAGACAGGCCGAAGCCAGGCACTGGGTACTGAGTCTGGGTGTCTCACATGCGTGGCAAGGAACCAGCCACTTGAGCCATCACAGGCTGCTTCCCAGGGTACTCATTAGCAGGAAGCTGGAATCAGAAGGGGAGCCAGGATTCAACCTCAGACACTGGGATATAGGGTGTGGATGTCCCGAGTGGCAGTACCCACCCTGGTGTTAGTTAGGGATTTGGTTGTGGTTGCTGCAAGATGGAGCTGTGTTTGGAGGCCACAGCCAAAGGATGGGTTAATGGGCCAGGCTTCAGGCAGTGGTGATGAGGCAAAGAAAGCTCATGGATGAGTCACCGGCTGTGTGTTCAATTCTTTAATGCTTGACCACTTACCAGGAGCTCCGACATGGCAGGAACAAGATTAGCTGGGGACTTAGCCTACCACACCACAGCACCAGCCCTAACAATTTTTTAAAATGACCATCAGGGTCCAACTTTATGAGCAACAGTGTCTTACTTACATCTGCAGGAGACACTCAAAGAACTGCTGTATTGACAAACAGCCAGAGTGGTGTGTTTTACGGAGCAGGTCTAGACACTGATGTAGGTTTAGAGATTCCCCTTTCTTCTGCCCTACACCAACAAGTATTTGGATGAGCACCTACTATGTACCAATTACTGTTCTAGAGGCCAGTGACCTAACAAGAAAGAGAGACAAAATTCCCAGGCTCCAGAGCCGCCAGTCTATGGGGAGACAGTGATGGAACAGATCAAATATGTGATACACCAGACAGTGATAGGTTTAAGGGATAAAAAAAAAAAAAGCAGGAGTTGGGCAGGGCAAATCATGTGCGTGTCTGGGACAGTGAGTGGTGGTCCCCTTTCAAGCAGAGGGAATGGACTAGGCAAAGGCCCTGGGGTGGCAACCTGCCTGGCGAGCTAAAGGAACAGGAAGGGCAGTGTTACTGGAGCAGTTAGGGGCAGGAGGGGATAGGTCAGACAGGTGCTGGGGAACCAGTTCTTGTGGGACTCTGGGTAGGCCTGCTCTCTGCCTGCTCCAGCCTCACCTTCTTGCTTTTTACAGTGAGGTGGGAGCCGCGGGAGAGATCTGAGGAAGGGGGAACCTTGCTCTGACTCCAGTATTCTCAGGCTGCTTTTAGCTATGTATGGGGGAGCAGACTGAGGCAGTGTGGGGCAGGGGCAGGGGGCGGCAGAGCACAGAGATCAAGGCTCCATCTGGGCTGCTGTCCTGTGTCAAAGTGACTGCGGGCCAAAGTGAGACGCTTCACTCTTACTGATGTGATTTCAAGCTGCAACGTGTGCCACAGCCTGATTTCGGCAACGTCTGCCAGTAAGAAGGCAGCGGTCACTCAGAAGGAGCGCTCTGCCTCTCACACCTGCTAGCCTCTCCGATGCCTGTTAGCTCAGACACACACATGGGATGGCGGAGTTCTTAGCAGTCCAAGCTAATTCTGACTTTTTCAAGTCTCAAGAGAGAGGTAAGGATGAGCGTAAGCGATCAACCGAGGGGAAAGGCTGTGGAAAGTCCGTTTTGCGTTGAGTTTGAGACGTCTGAAATTCCTGGGGACAGCGAGTGGGCAGTCGGGGACCCTCGCACAGCCTGGACACCTCCTGCCCCTCTGCCGACTGCGCGCATCACCATCTGCGGCTGGTCGCTTACCCCTGCTGTTGCATCTGCACTTGGCACGTGCAGGCAGCGTTCACTGCTGCCGTTCTAACCCTGCTCCCCCCGCCCCGCCCTGCGCTCACTTGCAGAAGCTCAGGGGGCGTCTGTCCGCGCCCAGCCGGCCCGCAGTGTTGCAACACTTCCGGAGCCCTGCAGTATTTGGGCAAGACCACCCTGCCCCGCTGAGCTCAGCCGGGTCCCGGCCGGGCCCCGCCCGCGCGCTCTGCGCCTGCCTCACGTGACCGCCTTGGTGTCCCGTCACGTGACGGGGGACCAGGGAAGACGCCGGCGTGCTAGGCGCGCCTCCGCGTTACCACAGTTACGCCCTTGTCACGAGGCGAATGGGACCCCGCGAAGGCTTCTGCACAGAGCCGCTCTTCGCCGCCCTAACCTTGGTCACGTGGTGCGGGAGCAGCGGCGTCACGACGGTTCTGAGCATGCGCCCTCCTAACCCACGGGCCCGTCAGTCTTTCGGCTCCACTCTACGCGTACATCCGGGAGACTGCTCCAGCGCGAACAGTCGTCCTGGGTGGCCAGAAAAGGCGAGACGAGGAGGCTATAGCCTGAGTCTTGTGGAAGTTAAAACCCGTGCGTCCCAGTGAATGATGAAAACGCAGACTGGATGAAAAACACCAAGACCCCGAGCCAGCACTACGTGGCTCCGCCCTGCCAGACTCCCCGCTCCGCCTCTCGGCCCCCATTGGTCAAGAGCGCCGCCCGGCAGCCCTGAGATTGGCCAGGAGGGCGGCCCGCCGCGACCAATAGGCAGCGGCGCTGGCTTTCCCGCGGCCATTCGCTATTCGAGCGGGTCGTGGCGGCTCCGGCGGTTGGGAGGTTTAACGGCCGCCGGTCTCCGGCGCGACGATGGCGGCCTTAGGGCCCGGAGGCTACGCGCGGAACGATGCAGTCGAGAAGCTGCCATCTGTCATGGCGGGAGTTCCGGCGCGGAAGGGCCAGTCCTCTCCGCCCCCGGCCCCAGCGCTCTGCCTCCGGCGGCGGACGCGACTGTCGGCGGCGCCCGAGGACACCGTGCAAAACCGGGTGAGGAGCCGCGCGCCCTGCCTACCCCAGTCCTGGGCTTCCCTGGGCCGTCCCCTCAGGTGGCCGCAGGCCCCGCCCCGTCGCCGTGCTCCTCCCACCTGCCCGTCTGCGCTCGGGTGGCTGTCCATCACTCCGGGCTCCGCACCCCGCGGCGGAGCGCTCCCGGGGTTCTGCCCGGGTTTCACCTGCTCCGAATGCGCTCTGCCGCCGCCGATCACCGCCCAGCCTCGCCTCGGTGTGCGTCAGAGGTCTCCCTGGGCGCTTCCACTTCTGTTAGCCTCAGCCCGCTGTGTCTTGAGGGTCCTTCGCTAGGTCCCGTCTCTTCCTCGGGTCCGCTCTGCCTTGTCTTTCTTCCTTCGCCCAAGTGGGACTGTGGCGAGGGTGGGAGTCGCTGTGAACTCTCAGCAGCGCTGCCGGGGGGCGCAGAACCGTGGCAGCCAATGATTGGAGAATAGGTGGAAGGGATTCCGGGTGCGCGGGCATGCTTTTCAAAATTGCGCTCCCTGGGCACAAAGGCTGTGTGTGTGTGTGTGTGTATATATATATATATAATATATATATATAAACATTTTATATATATAAAATGGTGACAGCAGGGAGATGAACTTGGGACTCTGACCTTGTCGGCACAGAGTCCAGACAAAAGGTGTGGATGGATGTGCGGTGGCTGCTGGGGGGTCTTATTGCCGCTTTCCTCTGCCCTCTGATTGTATCGCGCTGTCCCCCCTTCTGGCTGTACTTCTATGAGAATGCCCTCGCCTCGCCAGGGATCCGGCACCCTGGCCTACTCTTTTTTTTCCCGAGGCTCCCAGTCGTTCTCCTCCCCCTGGCCTTAGTGTTTTCTGAGCCCTCTCACTGGTCTTCTGTTGCCACCTGCCTGGCTGGCTCCTTGCCATCCCTCGGGCCTCCGCCTGAGAGGCCTCCTGAACGCCCGTCTAACGCAGACAGCCACCTCAGTCTCTCGCCCAGGACCCTGCCTTCAGGGCCCTAGCTGTGCGTACCTGAGGGTGCCTTGGGCTGTAAAGCTGTGTGTGCTGGTGATCGGCAGTAGCAGATTTGGGGAGAGGTGTGGCAAGGTGGTTCCGAGCACAGCCCCGGCCCAGACTGCCCGAGTGTGAGCCGCAGTGCTGCTCCTCCCAGCAAGCTACGATCTGTCCTGATGTCCTCACTTGTAAAGACGGAGCAGTGATGCCAAGCTCTCCTCGAGTTGTTTGGGATTAAATAAGCTCACGTAGCCTGAGCACCAGAACAACGTGTGGCCTATAGCTAGCACTCTGTTAGTGCTGGCTAATACTGTTCTAGTTTTTAAAAAAAGATTTACTTGTTTGAAAGAGTTACACAGAGAAAGAGGGGGAAACAGAGAAAGAAAGAGAGAGAGATATCTTCCATTTGCTGGTTCACTCTCCAAATGGTGGCAACAGACAGGGTTAGGCCAGGCCAAAGCCAGGAGCCAGGAGCTTCTTCCAGGTCTCCCATGTTGGGGCAGGAGCCCAAGCACTAGGCGCATTAGCAGGGAGCTGGATCAGAAGTGGAGCAGCCTGGACTCAAACAGGTGCCCATATGGGATGCCGGCACTGCAGATAGCAGCTTTACCCACTATACAACTGCACCAGCCCCCTATTATTGTATTTTTAAGTAACGTCATTTGTGTATTTTCCTTGTTTGGCTGCACAGAGAGCATCTGGCTTGCAAAAACCCTCGTCTGAAAATGGCCAGTGATACTAATGCTTAGTAAAACTGATGGGCAGAACAAACAACACAGCACCATCGCTTGGTTTTCTGTCTTAGAATCCTGGCACCTTGCCTTTCTTAAAAAAAAAAAAAAAAAAGATTATTTGAAAGGCAGAGTTAGAGAGAGGCAGAGGCAGAGAGAAAGAGGTCTTCCATCCTCTGGTTCACTCCCCAAGTGGCTGCAACAGCCGGGGCTGTGCTGATCAGAAGCCAGGAGCCTCGAGCTTCTTCCAGGGCTCCCATGTGGGTGCAGGGCCTCAAAGACTTGGGTCATCTTCCACTGCTCTCCCAGGCACATGAGCAGGGAGCTGGATTGGAAATGGAGCAGCTG